>NW_026057582.1:115114036-115418077 GCF_023721935.1 Panthera uncia
AACCATAAGAGACTCTTAAAAACTGAGAATAAACTGAGGGTTGATGGGGAGTGGGAGGGAGTGGAGGGTGGGTGATGGGCATTGAGGAGGGCACCTGTTGGTATGAGCACTGGGTGTTGTATGGAAACTAATTTGACAATAAATTCCATATTTAAAAAAAACACCTTCACAGGTACTTTTGCAGCTTTTGCTGAATATGAAGCATTGTCTTTTGAATAGCTGTTACAAGGGGAAGCAATATTTAAATTATTAACATTGGATGAAAGCTAATTGTGGTCACTTGTCTAAGTATCTGGAAGTGGCAATAAAAATTCCCTCACACTTGTTTAGTGCTTTCTAATTTCCAAGCACTTTCACATGTCATCTTGATTAACCCTCACTACAGTGTAGTAAAGTAGTTAAAGGCTCAGGCTCAGCAGGGGGGCTGCCTGGATTGAGGCCCTTACTCTGCCGTATTTAACCTCTCTAAACCCTGGATTTCTTTTCTGAAAATAGGAACAGCAGTACTGGTCTGTGGGAATATTGTGTGGATTAAGTGTGTTGATCTGGGTGAAGTTGTTAGCACAGTGTCTTACATTGTTAGCTGATCGCTAATTGTCAGCTGTTCTTACCACTGCCGCCTCTTTCACTACCATTATTACTACAAGAGAAGTCCCTGTGAAGTGACAGTGGGCAAATAGTGAAAGTTTCACTTCTTCCTTACCAATTTGGATGCCTTTTTATTTCATTTTATTATGTGATGGCTGTGGCTAGGACTTCCAGTACTATGTTAAATAATAGTGGTGAGGGTGGACATCTCTGTCATGTTCCTGATCATAGAGGAAAAGCTCCCAGTTTTTCCCCATTGAAGATGATTTTAGCTGTGGATTTTTCATATATGGCCTTTGTTATATTGAGGTATGTTGAGGTATTCTCTCTAAACCTACATTGTTGAGAGTTTTTATCATAAGTGGATATTTGTGAGATGCTTTTTCTGCATCTCTTGAAATGATCATATGGTTCTTATCCTTTTATTAATGTGGTGTATCACAATGACTGATTGGGGAATATTGAACCACCCTTTCAACCTAGAAATAAATCCCATTTGATCATGGTGACTGATTCTCTTGATGCATTATTGGATTCAGTTTGCTAGTATTTTCTTGAGAATTTTTGCATCCATGTTCTTCAGGGATATTGGCCTGTAGTTCTCTTTTTTAGTGGAGTCTTTGTCTGGTTTTGGTATCAGGGAAATGCTGCCTCATAGAGTGAATTTAGAAGTTTTTCCTTCCTTTTCTATTTTTGGAATAGTTTGAGAAAAATAGGTATTAATTCCTCTTTAAATGTTTGATAGAATTTGCCTGTGAAGCCATCTGGCCCTGGATTTTGTTTTTGGGGAATTTATACATTTCTTTCAGGTTGTCCCATTTGTTGGCATATGGTTTTTCATAATATTCTCTTATAATTGTTTGTATCTCTGTGGTGTTGGTTGTTATTTCTCCTCTCTCATTTGTGATTTTATTTGGGTCCTTTTTCTTTTCTTTTTGATAAGTCTAGAGGTTTATCAGTGTTTCTAATTTTTTTCAAGTAACTATCTCCTAGATTTATTGATCTATTTATTGTGTTTTTTTAGCTTCTCTTTCACTTATTTCTGCTCTAATCTTTATTATTTCCTTCCTTTTGCTGGCTTTAGGCTTCGTTTGTTCTTTTCTCTAGCTCCTTCAGGTGTAAGGTTAGGTTGTTTATTTGAAATTATTCTTGGTTCTTGATGTAGGCCTGTATTTCTAAACAATCTTCTGTTGGTTCTCAGTGAACTTAAATCATATTCTTACCATTGTGAACAAACACACTGTACAACTTAAAAATACATAAACCCAACTTCACAATACTAAAAATTATCTGGATAGAATTACCACTGATTACCAAGTTAATTTTCTCTCTCGGGAAATCACGTTACAAAAGGATGGATTTGTACTACTAAGAAAAGCATCTTTCTGTATTGCAAAGAAGAATGTAGGAAGTTTTTGAAATTACTTTCATAGTGTGAGGTAGTGGGAGGAAAAATGTAAATTTGCCTTTTAAAAGTGACAATGACTTTTAACTTAATTTTGCCAAAACACTTTGCCTCACGGTTTGGGCCTATAAATATTGGATTTCTCCTTGGAGTAGGTTTAGAGAAGACACACAGTACTTATTCCAACCTTGATAGTTTCTTTATCCTCAGTAAATTTTCCTCCTCTGGGCCATGATTTTCTCAAATATAAAATGAAAAAATTTGATTCAGAAATTCTTTCTAGATCTAAAACTATATGAAATACCTGTAGATTTTAAGAAGCTAAAATATCTTTTGAGAGGAAGGGGAAATTTTATAGTAAGAATATGTACATGAAGTCAACCTGTAATTTGCTACTGTAAGGTAATGACCACAAGTGTATTCTGAAGAAATATACTAAGGGAAATGCCTTTCATCCATTGGAGAAAAATTGTGGTTTTAGATTTCTGCCTCAGGAGTGACAGATTCAGAAGAGCCAAAAGCTACATAGCTCTGTTTTTTCCCAGGCCAGGTCAGGTACATACCACCAGGTGATAGTTATAAGCACTGGTGCATGCTGGGAAGGTAACCTTCCCCTGCCCTTCAGAGACCACCCACCCCAGGATGGAATGTGTTCCAGACTCAGGTAAGCCAGGTGTGCAATAGATGGGGGCAGTGAGCAGGGGGGAGGGGAGGATGTTGCTAGCACACCTTTCCTAAAGGACAGGCTCCTCAACTTGCAATGTGCCCTTGGCCTGCAACTGTGCTGGAAGGAAGTTAAACTCTAGTGTTGGTCTATAAACATGTATTAGAACTCTAGGTGTGCCTTTCATCTACTAAGTGTCCCAAAAGAGCAGGCTGCTAATGAGTTATTTTACCTCTGGCAAGTAACAGCGATACCCAACTAGACAAAAGACAACAGTATAGAGTAGTGCTCTGAATACATTATCCTTTACAGTGTAGATACTTTCCCCTGCAAGTTTCTTTTTATCAAATCTCATTTTTGAAGACTAGAAAGAACCTTTCTGTCTCACTGAAAATAAGCCCCTCCTTACCTTAATTTAGGCAATTTTGAAATTCTTTCCTAGATGAAACATTGGTTTCCTATTAAATCGTTGCTGTTAAATGATTTAAAAGCAGGAAAAGAAAAGTCTATATAGAAGGATAAGGAGAATTTCTGTGACCACTTGAATAAAATGTCCTGATGAAACACAAAAAACACTTCAGTAAAGGTTACAAGCAAAAGAAAATTCTGTTCTCAGAAGTGAAAGGATCAATACTAAATGAGAAAATACACATACAAACACAAAATTCTATGGAAAAATATGATAAGGAGCTGAACTGAATGTCAGGCTAACTTAGACTGTTGGAAAATAGTAAATTATGGGGAGAAAGTAAAAGACTGTTCAGTACAGTGACATCCTTTTGACCTAGGTCTGAAATCCCAGGATTCACTGCAGCAGGCCTAACAAGGGAAGCTAAGCTCCTGCAGGCCACGAGCATTCTTCATATAACTGCCAGATTATTAGGGAGGTTTTTCAGTTTGTGTTTACTTTATGAAGAAACTGCCAAATGGTATTTCTAAAATTAAGTAGAAAGTCCCAATGAAATAGAAAATCAAAAGTTACCAGCTATGGACAGAGAATATAGGCATATTGTAAAAATATATCTGATTTACTTTACACTGAGCTTATTTTCTTAGGGCTGATGAAGAAGTGACATTTGATGCTCAAACCACATTGACAGTTTCTGGATAATGAGATTAGTATATTTCACCCAGAATTATCCCAACAATCCTTAAATATAATGTATTCTTGCCCTTTGGCCAAGAATAAAGCACTTATGGAATTCTTTTTTTTTTTTTTTTTTTAATGGAAGAGACATCAGAAAGACATTGTTTGGCTCATGATCAGTTTTTACTTCCCTCCACCAAAGAAAAAGTTTCTGCTGAATCTTCAGTAAAAGAGATACCCAATGTGAGGAGTCAGTGCACACGGGCTTTAAAGTCTATTAAATTCAGGTTCAAGTACTGGACCTTTCCTTTAATTAGCTGTGAAACTTGGGCATGTCCTTGATATCTCTGAACTTGAATTCTCAATCTGTAAAAATTAAATGTTATGATACAGGAAAAATGCTTAACCATGTTTGACTTAGTAGAAAAACCTCATAGATGTTAGTCTCTGTCCTTCCTTCTCTTCCCCTCTCCCAGTGAGTATTGTTCACAATTTATCCTTTTTTTTTTTTTTTTTTTTTTTTTTTTTTGTTTGTTTTTTGGAGCATAAGCAGTTATACTGATATATACTAAATGATAATTTCAGAGGAAATAAAGATAAGTAAGTCTAACTAATAAAGACAACTGAGTCTCATGTTGTAATACCTTTTTTGCACTCATATCTGTCCTTTCTTGTGCTTCCAGAATCAGTGTCACCTTTTGCTACTGCCTGCCTCTAAAATAGTCACCACTTTCCTCTTTTATATTGTTTTTTCTGTTCCTCTGTAAACCATGAAACCACAGCTTCTTACATTTGTTTATAAAATCAGAGTTTGTAGGGTCTGAATGACCCATAAGGTGAGCAGAGCATCACTCTGATCCCTTGATCATGTATGTAGTAGATACTCAAATGTTAGATAAGCAGGTGATTAAATAAGTGTCATTAATTTTGGTACCTCAGTTTTTTTAAATTTTTTATTAATTCTCAAACTAAATTCTTCAAAGATGAAATAAATGGATGAAGTACTTCTAATTAAGTGAAAGATTACTAAATACACATGCATAGTGTTTTATTTGAAATGATGAAAATCAGTACAAGGTTTTTGAAAAGAAAGGATTATGAAATTTTGTGATGATGAAGAAACTGACATTACCCAGAAATGTATTTCTCCTATTCTTTCTGTAGTGTGTAAAAGAAAAAGAAAGTTGTGTTTTTAGTGGATTTATTGAGTTAATTTTAAAATGTGGCCAACTTGAAAACACAAGTTATATTTTCTCTGCCTGGGGGGCCCCACTAATAGTGGATAGATATAGGCCTGAATCCTCAAAAACAAAGAAAATAGAAAAGGAAAGCAAATTTGTTTTAATCTGGGAAGCATATACTTAAAGGACAGTTGTCTAAAAGCTAAAACCTAAATTAATGGAAGAAAAATGTCAGAAGAAAATTTGTGCCACAGAACCCCAGAAGGTTCAAGAATTAGAGTCACCAAGTATCTCAGAAAATGAGGATACAAGTGGGGCTGGAAAGAGGGTAATTGGTTGAAAGTCTAAACAAGAGACAGTTTAGATACCCTAGATTTCATGTGCTCTGTGTGCCGCCAAATGACACTCCCCTCAATGGTGGCAGAAACAAGTTTGAAACCTAAAGTTTCTCCAGGTACAGGGACACCATATACAGACACAAAAAAATCCTACAAAAACAAAATGACTAAGTGAAAATCTATTCCTTAAATAGTGAGACACTTGGCCTCCTTCTTCTATGAATCTCTGCAAAAATGGATAGGCCATGTTATATACTCCAGGCTTAGAAGATATAGGATTTCATTCTTCTGAAACTAACTCTCCTGGGAGAACATACCTATACTACTAATAGTTGGGATTTCCCAGTGGAAAAGCTGGGTCTCTGTTTAGTCATCTAAATTGAAGCCCTTCACACAGAGTGTGTGTCCATCTTGTGATTGGATCAAGATTGTGATAAACTAATCTATCTATGCATCAGTCTTGAGTATGAACAGAAAGTCCTACATTACCACTTATTTATGGAAAGCTTACAACCTAAAGAGAAAGAACTCACAGGAAACAGAGACCATGTAAGAAACAGAAGAAAATCTTAAAAAAAGCATAACTTCACAGAGATGAGAAATATATCCATGAAACAAAAATACTATAAAAACAAAGCATACAGGGAGCTAAAAATAGCTCCTGAAAATTAGAAATACAATAGATGAAATGAAAAACTCAGTAGAAGGACTGGAAAATAAAGTTAAGGAAATCATCTAAGAAGTAGGACAAAATGCAAAGAGGTGAAAAGCTGAAGAAAACAAAATATAAGAAAATTACAGGCTCAGTTCAGGACCGAAGTCCAGCAGAGAAAAGTGAGTGGGAGGAAATTAGCAAGGAAATAATGCAAGAAATGTCCCCATAAGTGAAACACATGGTTTTCAGATTGAAAAGAGTACTGAGTTTTTGTGTACACACACACACACACACACACACACACACACACACACACACAAGAAGGAAGAAGGAGAAGGAGAATCTATACCAAGACACAGGAAATCAGGGATAAGAAGTTCCTGAAAGTTTCTAGAGAGGACAAAACAGACCATGTACAAAAATATTAGAATTTGTTTGGACCGTTTAATGACAGCCCTTGGAGTAGGAAATAACGGAGCAGTCTTTCACAAGTCTGAAGGAAAAGTAGTTGCAACCAAGAATCCTCCATTCAGCCAAACCATCATTCAGGTATAAGGATGAAATAAAGATCTATAAAGACTCACTGGTCTCAAAATTTTTCTTTCCATGCAATCTTTCTTAGGAACTTGTTGGAATATATTCCTCAACAAAATGAGAGCATGGGAAGAAAAAAAAGACATGGAATCCAAGAAACAAGGGTATCTAACCCAGGAAGGGGTGGAAGGAATTCTTAAGATGAAGATGAAGGGCAATCCCAAGAGGAGAGTTGTGTCACAGGCCTACAGAGCAGACAGTCCATATTAGTGCAGGGGTGTTGTAGGTTTCAGGGGGAATGTCTCCACTGGGGAAAGAAAAAGAATCAACAATTTCTGCTGTGTCTGAACTTGAGAGGAAATTTCACTGTAACCAGAAAGATTGACAATGAATTAATGACAGATAAATAGGAAATTCAGCATATGAAAAAAAGTTACCTGAGACCAAAAATTTGTATAAGAAAGTAAATGTAATCATCATATGCTAAAGAACTTAACCATGAATGATATTTGTGTAGGCGTAATGGAAGAAACAATATCATGCAGTCAATAGTACCACGGACCAAATGTCCTGCCTCTCTTCCTCTTTCCACATACACAGTTGGATGACATTTCTTGGTTCTCTTGTGGTTGGGTTGGATGGTATGATTATTCTAGCCAATAAGGTGTGAACAAAAATGAGAAGATCACTTTCAGGTAATGCATTTAATGTTGATTCAAGACCTTACAGAGATTTTTTTTCTTCTCTGCCACTGTGACCTATAGTGCTCTGTACTATCTGATACACTAGCCAATATTAAAGTTAAAATTAATTAAATTTAAAAATACAATCCCTGTATCACACTAACCACATTTCTAGTGCTCAACAGCCACATGTGACTAGTGCAGATATAGAACAGTGTAGACTTAAAAACTTGCATCATCTTAGAAAGTTCTATTGGTTATTGTTGCTATAAATGGTACTTGCTTTGTCACTCCAGAGTAAAGACAACAAGGATGCAGAGCAGAGCCCCAGCTGGCCTGAGACGAACATGTCATTTGAATGAAAAATAAAACTTTATTGTTTGAAGCCACTGAAATTTTTGAGGAGTGTTTCACTGCAGCATAACCCAGCTCATCCTGACTTACATAGAAATCCTAGGTTCAAATTCCATTCTCATATACCACCTGCTATATTGGGATAGGCTAGGTTACACTAGTCACAATCGAAAGTTTGTGTGACTGTTTTATAACTACTATAGAGTTTCAAAGGGAGCTTTCATCAGTTAATTGGGGCATAGACTGCAGAAAGATTCTGCTGTAATTACTTGGGTTTAGGAATGGCTCCATGGTCAGATAGAACTTACGGTCGGCAGTCTTAAACAGGCTCTTCTCAGAAAAGTGACTTTCATGGCATGTCTAAATTAACAACAACAGAAAGGAATGAAGGGGACATTAGCTTGTGTTTATAAAGATCCTCTTTTTTTTTTAATCCAAGTGAGTATTTATTCCTCTTTTGATAGGACTGATGCAGGTGAAGAGTGAGGATAAGCAAAGGCTGATTATACTAAATGCATTTGAAGTGTAATAATTTGCCGGGTGTTTTTCTACTCATCATCTCATTTGAACTTTATAGTAGTCCTAGTAGGTAGGCAGATACAGAAACCAAGTCTCATAAATGTAAAATTGTTACTTTGAGTCATGTAATCTCCTAGAAGAAAAACTAGATCTTGAATACAGTACCATCTGATTCCATCCAGACCTCTTCTTCCCACCCTTAGCTTATTGTCTCTTCCCCTTTCTTGGTAGTAAGGCTTTTAGGAGTCAACCCCACCTCTCCCTGGGAAGAGTGAGCCCTTACAGACCAAGGGCACAGAGCTCCCAGCCTGGTAATTATATATCCAGCCATTGTACTTTTTTTTAATGTTTATTTACTTATTTATTTTGAGAGAGAGAAAGAGCAGGGAAGAGGCAGAGAAAGAGAATCGCAAGCAGGCTCTACACTGTTAGTGCAGAGCCCAACATGGGGCTCAATCTCACAAACCATGAGATCATGATCTGAGCTTACACTTAACAAACTGAGCTACCCAGGCACCCCTAGCTATTGTACTTCTTAAGTCATCCTTCTCTGTGAGAACTGTTACTCATATACAGTAGTATTTACTGTTTATGTGGTAATGGTAATGGTAGGAATCATAGTAAGAGTAGAAATATAGTAACAGATAACACTTCTGTGTGGCTTACCTATGTGCCAGACATTGTTCTAAGAATTTACACATGTTGATTTACTGCTATGATTATGATTATCCTCATTTCACAATTGAGGAAATAGAGACACAGAAAGGTTAAGGAATTTGTCTAAGACCATGTAACTGTAGAGTCAGAAACCAAGCCCAGGTTCTGACTCCTAGTCCCAACTTTTAACCATGTTACTTCTTGTAAACTATATACAAGAATAGCTGAATATGACACTAGGTATTAGGCAAAAACTGTTTTACCATTCTGTAATAAGAAATACGAATTTGATTTTAATAGAGGAATTCAGATTAGATATTTTTAGAACTCACTTTAACAAGAAAACAATGTTGTCAGTTTACCAATTGGTTCATTTTCTGGGCTCATATAAATTGTTAATATAATGTATTCAATTGAATAAATACTATTTCTTGAGCACTTACTGTATGCCTTGGCATGAGCTAAGCATTTTATGTGGATTAACTCATTTAATCCTCACTAGAATCTTATGATATAGGCACTGTTGTTGTCCCTCTTTTATAAATGAGAATATATTGAAGCTTTGAAGTAGCAACATGCCCAAGGTCGCTCAACTAGCAAGGATAAAGCTGAGACTTGAACTCAGCAATCTAACTTCAGAACCAACACTCTAATATTTAGCTAGCCACTTCTACAATTTCAAAATTATTTATGATTCCAGAAATGTTCCACATTATCTCTGTCCACTTCTGGTGGTTTTCCTGAAATATAATTACTGTATTTTTTTCCATCTAGGTTTATGTTCCAGATGAAAATAATGCTATTTTGGGAAGAAATACAAATAAGCAACTTTTTGAAGGTTTGACAACTGGACTTCTCAAAGTCAGTGCTGTGGTTTTTAGCTGCCTGATTGCCAATCGACCAGATGGAAACAGCCAGCCAGATACACCAAAAATATCGACACAGGAAATGAAAAACAAACCCTCACAAGGTGATACTTTTAACAGTCGAGTTCAGGACCTCATCAGGTAAAATTGTTAGACTTCTTCAAACTTTCTTCTTTACAAAAAAAAAGTTATATTAAAATAATTTAAATCTCAGGGTCCATATGATGGTATTGGTTCTCATGATACCGTCCATAAATTCTTGGCAATAAATACACTACATTTTGTACCACAGAGAAGAAAAATCCTGTTAATGAAAAGCAATACAGTTAGAGCTCATCTGTCATTATTGATATTTAGATATTTGATATTAGAATATGTAGTATCCAAGCTTTTATAACTTTCTTGCTGTCAACTATTCCCAAATCAAGAATTTCTGAGAATTCTCCTATTTCAGGTCATCTCTTGTTTTAAATTTGATTTGGACTTAAAACAGTAATAGCTACCATTTATGGAGCACTCATTATGTGTAAGGTATTATAATGTAGTAGAGGCTTTGCAGCCCTTGAAGTGTAGGATTTCTAATTTAGACTTTGTAGGTGGTGAAAATGCTCAGGGAGGTTAAGTGCTTTGCCTAAGTTTATTTAATAGATAGATTTACAAGTAAGTAGGAGATTTGAGATTGGAACTCAGGTCTTGCTGGACTACCAAAATCTGTGTGCTTTGCTCTACACAAATGTAGCTATTTCTGACACCTGTTCAAGGTCAACCCTGCTAAGGTCACCTTTTCTCCAGGGAAATTTACTCCTGTTTTGACATCTGAACTCTTTTTTTCTCATGCATCTTGAATCAAGTAGGACATTTAATTTCCCAATAGGGTTCCATTTGGTGTTAATCACTTACCTGCCCCACCTATCTGCAACTTTTCTGTGATCAGCACTGATCTCCAGTTTGAAAAATCCATGAAATTTGTTGCTCTGAAGCTTATGGTAGGTTAATAGAAAAGAGAATGCCTTCTTCTTCATTTGTCTCAAAACAGTTCTTATATTTCTGCTGGTTTCTTGTAGTGCTTTCTTGGGAACAGTTGTTTCATTCAGTATCTTTCTTACCCTTGATTATTTTGTTCACATATCCCTTCCATCTGCCTGCCCTCTCTCCCCAAGCATATTTATTGCTAGAAAGTACTAGGTCCTTTGGGTCTACAACGATTTACCTTATAGCACTTAACTTTTTTTTAATTTTTTATATTAAATATAATTTATTGTCAAAGTGGTTTCTATACAACACCCAGTGCTCATCCCAACAGGTTTTTTAAACTTTTTTTTTAATGTTTATTTATTTTTGAGAGAGTGAGAGAGAGACAGAGCAGGATCGAGGATGGGGCAGAGAGAGACGGAGACACAGAATCCGAAGCAGACTCCAGGCTCTGAGCTGTCAGCATAGAGCCCAACATGGGGCGCGAACTCATGAACCTTGAGATCATGACCTGAGCTGAAGTTGGACGCTTAACTGACTGAGATTACCCAGGAGCCCCTACAACACTTGACTTATAACCTCCCTGGCCTTTCTCTCATTTGCTTTATCCCATTCAATTTCCCCATCTCCTTTGGTCACTGTAGAACCTAGCTCCTCGGTTGATAAGTGCTATTCTGTCCCTACATTCTCCCTTGGGCTACTGTGTGATGCAGCAACCCTGCATTCTCGTCCAGGCAACATAGCCACAGCCTTGCCCAGCCAAGTGCTTCAGTGTAATTCTAATGGGCTTTCCAGGAGAAAGGACATACATTTTCACATATATTATTATATATTATTATAGTTACCAGATCCTCTATAAAGGAAGAAGGTATTAAGGAAGAAATAACAGTGGTAATCTCCCAAACCAAATAACTCAGATAACTTAAAAAGACTGATTGACAATTACAGCCTTTCAGAACAAAACTCTGCCACTGTTTCTCTGACTTGAACCACTTCTGCTGAAGGTTTTCTTATAAATAATGCATTGTTAGTTGATTGATGATGACTTTGTGTAGAACCACAAACTATATTTTGGATCAGAAGCAAACAGAACATGTCTAATTATTTCCATGCTTGCTCTCTCACCTTCTCAGATATAAACTAACAAGAAATCTCACTCCACTCCCTGCCATTACCTGGGAGTTTTTTGTCACCTTATATCTGTAGAGTTGTAAAACTGGACAGAAAGTTCCAACAGTCTTTGGTGCTGTTCTCTAGCCTATACTCCAGAAGTAGAGCTGGAGCCGAGCACACTACCCTGACATATGTCCCTTTCTTCTCGTGTGATATAAAAGAGGCAAGAGGATATATAACAGAGATGGTAATAACAGTATTTATTCTCATTATTTTACATGGTTCAGTCAAGTGTCTAGATCTAAGAGATTCTCAAATATATATCAGTTCATACTATGGTCACCTGTAGCACTTTGTGCTAGATACCATACAAGGTCCTAGGAAACAAAAAACAAACAAATGGCACAAGAACAGACACTCAGATCGATGGAACAGAATAGATAACCCAGAAATGGACCCACAAACATAATGGCCAACTAATCTTTGACAAAGCAGGAAAGAATATCCTATGGAAAAAAGGCAGTCTCTTCAGCAAGTGGTGCTGGGAAGACTGGACAGCAACATGCAGAAGAATGAACCTGGACCACTTTCTTATACCATACACAAAAATAAACTCAAAATGGATCAAAGACCTCAATGTAAGACAGGAAGCCATCAGAATCCTCGAGGAGAAAGCACGCAAAAACCTCTTTGATCTTGCCTGCAGAAATTTCTTACTCAACACGTCTCCAGAGGCAAGGGAAACAAAAGCAAAAATGAACTATGGGGACCTCATCAAAATAAATGGCTTCTGCGCAGCAAAGGAAACAATCAGCAAAACTAAAAGGCAACCGACAGAATGGGAGAAGATATTTTCAAATGACATATCAGATAAAGGGTTAGTATCCAAAATCTATAAAGATCTTATCAAACTCAACACCCAAAAAACAAATAATCCAGTGAAGAAATGGGCAAAAGACATGAATAGACACTTCTCCAAGGAAGACATCCAGATGGCCAACCGACACATGAAAAAATGCTCAACATCACTCACCGTCAGGGAAATACAAATCAAAACCACAATGAGATACCACCTCACACCTGTTAGAATGGCTAACATTAACAACTCAGCAACAACAGATGTTGGCAAGGATGTGGAGAAAGAGGATCTCTTTTGCATTGTTGGTAGGAATGCAAACTGGTGCAGCCACTCTGGAAAACAGTATGGAGGTTCCTCAAAAAACTAAAAATAGAACTATCCTATGACCCAGCAATTGCACTACTAGGTATATATCCAAGGGATACAGGTATGCTGTTTTGAAGGGACACATGCACCCCCATGTTTATAGCAGCACTATCAACAATAGCCAAAGTATGGAAAGAGCCAAAACGTCCATTGATGGATGAATGGATAAAGAAGATGTGGTATATATATGGAGTATTATTTGTCAATCAAAAAGAATGAAATCTTGCCGTTTGCAGCTATGTGGGTGGAACTAGAACTAGAAGGTAATATGCTAAGTGAAATTAGAGAAAGACAAAAATCATATGTCTTTACTCATATGAGAACTTTAAGATACAAAACAGATGCACATATGAACATAAGGGAAGGGAAGCAAAAATAATATAAAAACAAGGAGGGGGACAAAAACATAAGAGACTCATAAATATGGAGAACAAACAGAGGGTTAATGGAGGGGTTGTGGGAGGGGGGATGAGCTACTCATCTACTCCTGAAATCATTATTTATTGCACTATATGCTAACTAACTTGGATGTAAATTTAAAAAATAAATAAAAGTAAATAAATTAATTAATTAATAAATGCTACTCTCTTAGCAACTTGTTAACTATAGTCACCGTGCTATACATTAATCCCCAGAACTTAGTCATATTATAGAGTTTGTGCCCTTTAATAACATCTAATTTTCCCTAGCCCCTACGCCTTAGTAACCACCATTCTACTCTCCATTTCTAGAAGTCTGGCATTTTTAGATTCTACTTATATGTAAGTGAGATCATACAGTATATATCTTACTGTCTGACTTATTTTACTTAGCATAATGTCTTCAGGGTCCATCAGTGTTATTGGAAATGGAAGGATTTCCTTCTTTTTTTGGATGAATAATATTCTATTATACACACACACACACACACACACACACATATCACCCATTTTCTTTATTCATTCATCCATTATAGTCACTTAGAGTTGTTTCCATGTGTTGGCTATTGTGAATAGTGCTGCAATGAACATGGGAGTACAGGTATCTCTTTGAGATAGTGACTCATTTCCCTCAGATGTATACACAGAAGTAGAATTGATGGATTGTATGGTAGTTGTGTTTTTAATTTTTTGAGGAATGTCCCTACTGTTTTCCACAGTGGCTATACAAATTTACATTCCCACCAAAAGTGTACAAGGGTTCACTTTTCTTGACATCCTTGCCAAAATTATCTCCTGTCTTTTTGATACTTGCTGTTCTAACAGGTTTGAAGTGGATCTCATTGTGGTTTTGATTTGCACTTTCCCTGATAATTGGTGATGTTGAGTGTCTTTTCCTGTACCTGGTGGGCATCTGTATGTTCCTTGCAAAAATGTCTATTTGGGTCCTTTGCCCACTTTTTAATCAGACTATTTGTGTTTTTACTATTGAATGGTAAGATTTCCTTATATATTTTGGATATGAACCCCTTATCTGGTATATCATTTGCAAATATTTTCTCCCTTTCAATAGGCTCCTTTTTCACTTTGTTGTTTCCTGTGCTGTGCAGAAGCCTCTAAGGTTGATGTAGTCCCACTTGTTCATTTTTGTTTCTGTTTCTTATCGTATGCAAAAAAATATTTGCCAAGTCCAATGTGAAGGAGTTTTTCCCTGTATTTTCTTCTAAGAGTTTTATGGTTTGAGGTCTTACACTTAAGTCTTTAATCCATCTGAAGTTCATTTTTGTGAGCAGTGTAAGATAGGAATCCAATTTCATTCTTCTGCAAGTGGCTATCCATTTGTTCCAGCACCATTTATTGAAGACACTGTCCTTTCCCCGTTGACTGTTCTTGGCTCCCTTGTCAAAAATTTGTGGACTGTATATGCATGGGTTTGTTTCTGGGTTCTCAATTCTGTTCTGTTGGTCTGTGTGTGTTTTTATGCCAAAACCATACTGTTTTGGTTATGATAGCTTTGTAATTAGTTTGAAATCGGGAAGTGTAATGCCTCCAGCTGTGTTCTTCTTTTACAAGGTTTCTTTGGCTCTTTAAAGTCTTACTAAAGCACAGTCCTTTTCATCATATCCGAGTAGATATTTATATCTATGTCTTAAAACAGGGAAATCAAACTGTGAAACCAGAAGGCAAATAGGTGATTCCAAATCACTAACTGATACCAGTCTTTTGGAATCAAAAGTTATCAAATGAAAGGCATCTATTCAACAAGTTATAAAACTGTACTTTAGCACTTTCCTAGCCAACAAACCCTCGCCTCATATCAGAATATAGCATAGGCCCATCAGGGTGCACAAGTTCAAAACTGAACACATAATCTTTTCACCCAGAGGAGCTCTTTTTCCTGTGTGATTTGTCCTTATCAGTGGCACCAATATCCCATTCAGTTACTTAAGCCAGCAATCTGACCACTGTCAAACACTCCTCACAGAGACTCTTTTACCAAATCAATATCCAATTAAGTCTTTAGTATTTACTGAGTAGAGACAGACGTGCCCTGGTGAGAAGAGCAAGTCGCACCTTAATGTCTGGGGCTCAACCGAGGGTGTGGCTCCCTACTGTGCAAGCTGAACCACCTTGGAGTGTGGAGACACAAAGGAATCTAGATCCAAGTCACCTCTTTCCCACTTTTGGAGCTCGGTGTCTGGCCTGCCTGTCTGACTCTTGAGGAGAGACCTGGGAAGATGGCTGGGTAGAGGATGGTGGGCTCACCTTGTCCCGCTGATTGCTTAGATTCCGTCCACATCTGCCTAAACATCCAGAACAACACCAGAAGACTAGCAGAACAGATTCTCCAGAGCCAAGCATAGACAAGAGGCCCACGATAGAGGATAGGAAGGGCAGAGAGTCAGTGCATGCTACACGGACGGGCGGGTGGGAGCCGGGGCAGTGGAGGGGAAGCCCTCCAGGCAAAGAAGAACCCCCGAAGTCTGGCTTGCAAAAGCGGAGGGGCCGGACTCCGTGAGTTCTGACAGCCAGCGGGACTTAACATCTGGAATGTGAAAAGTCAACAGCTCTGCTCTCGGAGAGTGGGGAGGGCAAGGGGATGCCAGGAGGGAGAGTTCTTGAGCCCAGAAGACAGAGCTCAGCTCAACGGGGGGACAAACGTGCTGGCAATCGCCATCTCCCTCTCCCATCCACCAGCCGAAATTCCAAAGGGAACCAGTTCCCATCAACAAACTTGCTTGCACCAGGCAAACACGCAATGCTGTGCTTCTGTGGATCCATCCCTCCAACTGACCTGCCTCCCTCCTGGTGCTGCAGGGCCCCTCCCACAGGGGACCACCACCAACAAAGCTAGCTAAGCCTGCCCCTTCCGCCCCTATGCACCTTGCAGATCCACCCCATCTAATAAGCCCTTGACCAGATCCCATTGAAGCAGCACAAGCCTGGCAGTGTGTAAACAGCCCAGACAGGGGCCACACCACCCCACAGTGAGTCCTGCCCCTGGGAGGGGGAAGATAAGGTACACATCAGTCTGACTGTAGCCCCAGCAGTGGGCTGGGGGCAGACATCGGATCTGACTGTGGCCCCACCCACCAACACAAGTTACTCCAGGCAGCACAGGGGAAGAGCCCTGCAGTTTGGAGCTACCTCAGGGACTACCCAAAGTGATGAAACACAAGAATTCTCCTCAAAAGAAACTCCAGGAAGTAACGACAGCTAACCAATTGATCAAAACCGATCTAAGCAATACAACGGAACAAGAATTTAGAATAACAGTCATAAAATTAATCACTGCGCTTGCAAAAAGCATAGAGGACAGCAGAGAATCTATTGCTACAGAGATCAAGGGACTAAAAAATAGTCACGAGGAATTTAAAAATGCTATAAATGAGGTGCAAAATAAAATGGAGGTGGCCATAGCACAGATTGAAGAGGCAGAGGAGAGAATAGGTGAATTCAAAGATAAAGTTATGGGAAAAGAGGAAGCTGAGAAAAAGAGAGAAAAAAATCCAGGAGTATGAGGGGAGAATTAGAGAACTAAGTGATGCAATCAAACGGAACAATATCCGTATCATAGGAATTCCAGAAGAAGAGGAGAGAGAGAAAGGGGCTGAAGGTGTACTTGAACAAATCCTAGCTGAGAACTTCCCTGATCTGGGGAAGGAAGCAAGCATTGAAATCCAAGAGGCGCAGAGAACCCCCTGTAGACATAACTTGAATCGATCTTCTGCACGACATATCATAGTGAAACTGGCAAAATACAAGGATAAAGAGAGAATTCTGAAAGCAGCTAGGGATAAACGGGCCCTAACATACAAAAGTAGACACATAGGGGAGTGCCAAACCTACCTACTGAAATTTGGCAGGCCAGAAAGGAATGGCAGGAAACCTTCAATGTGATGAACAGAAAAAATATGCAGCCAAGAATCCTTTATCCAGCAAGTCTGTCGTTCAGGATGGAAGGAGAGATAAAGGTTTTCCCAAACAAAAAAACCTGAAGGAATTCATCACCACTAAACCAGCCCTACCAAAGATACTAAGGGGGACTCTGTGAGTGAAATGTTGCAAGGACCACAAAGTACGAGACATCACTACAAGCACGAAACCTACAGACATCACAATGACTCCTAACCCGTATCTTTGAATAATAACACTGAATGTAAATGGACTAAATGCTCCAACGAAAAGACATAGGGTATCAGAATGGATTAAAAAAACAAGACCCATCTATTTGCTCTCTACAAGAGACTCATTTTAGACCTGAGGACACCTTCAGATTGAAAGTGAGGGGATGGAGAACTATCTATCATGCTACTGGAACTCAAAAGAAAGCTGGAGTAGCCATACTTATATCAGACAAACTAGACTTTAAATTAAAGGCTGTAACAAGAGATGAAGAAGGGCATTATATGATAATTACACAGTCTATCCATCAGGAAGAGCTAACAATTATAAATGTCTTATGTGCCAAATACGGGAGCCCCCAATTATATAAAAGAATCACAAACATGAGCAACCTTATTGGTAAGAATGTGGTAATTGCAGGGGACTTAATTCTCCATGTACAACAATGGAGAGATCATCTAGACACAGGATCAATAAAGAAACAAGGGCCCTGAAAGATACATTGGATCAGATGGACTTGACAGATATATTTAGAACTCTGCATCCCAAAGCAACAGAAGATACTTTCTTCTTGAGTGCACATGGAATATTCTCCAAGATAGATTACATACTCGGTCACAAAACAGCCCTTCATAAGTATAAAAGAATTGAGATCATACCATGCACACTTTCAGGCCACAATGCTATGAAACTTTAAATCAACCACAGGATAAACTTTGGAAAACCTCCAAAAGCATGGAGGTTAAAGAACACCCTACTAAAGAATGAATGGGTCAACCAGGCGATTAAAGAAGAAATTAAAAAATACATGGAAACAAATGAAAATGAAAATACAACAATCCAAACGCTTTGGGATGCAGCAAAGGCAGTCCTGAGAGGAAAATACATTGCAATCAGGCCTATCTCAAGAAACAAGAAAAATCCCAAATACAAAATCTAACAGCACACCTAAAGGAAATAGAAGCAGAACAGCAAAGATACCCCAAACCCAGCAGAAGAAGAGAAGTAATAAAGATCAGAGCAGAAGTAAACAATATAGAATCTATAAAAACCTGCAGAGCAGATCAATGAAACCAAGAGTTCGTTTTTTGAAAAAATAAACAAAACTGATATACCTCAAGCCAGGCTTCTCAAAAAGAAAAGGGAGAGGCCCAAATAGATAAAATCGTGAATGAAAATGGAATTATTACAACCAATCCCTCATAATACAAGCAATTATCAGGGAATACTATGAAAAATTATATGCCAACAAAACTGGACAACTTTTAAGAAATGAACAAATTCCTAGACACCCACACATGACCCAAACTCAAATGGGAAGAAATAGAAAACTTGAAAAGACCCATAACCAGTGAAAAAATTGAATCAGTTATCAAAAATCTCCCAACAAATAAGAGTCCAGGACCGGATGGCTTCCCTGGGGAATTCTACCAGACATTGAAAGCAGAAATAATACCTATCCTTCTCAAGCTGTTCCAAAAAATAGAAAGGGAAGGAAAACTTCCAGACTCATTCTAGGAAGCCAGAATTACTTTGATTCCCAAACCAGACAGAGACCCAGCAAAAGAAGAGAATTACAGGCCAATATCACTGATGAACATGGATGCAAAAATTCTCAACAAGATACTAGCAAATCAAATTCAACAGCATATAAAAAGAATTATTCACCATGATCAAGTGGAATTCATTCCTGGGCTGTAGGGCTGGTTCAGTATTCACAAACCAATCAATGTGAGACATCATATTAGTAAAAGAAAAGATAAGAACCATATGATCCTGTCAATCGGTGCAGAAAAAGCATTTGACAAAATACAGCATCCTTTCTTAATAAAACCCCTCGAGAAAGTCGGGATAGAAGGAACACACTTAAACATCATAAAAGCTGTATATGAAAAGCCCACAGCTAATGTCATTCTCAATGGGGAAAAACTGAGAGCATTTCCCCTGAGATCAGGAACATGACAGGGATGTCCACTCTCACCGCTGTTGTTTAATATAGCGTTGGAAGTTCTAGCATCAGCAATCAGACAACAAAAGGAAATCGAAGGCATCAAAATTGGCAAAGATGAAGTCAAGCTTTCACTTTTTGCAGATGACATGATACTATACATGGAAAACCCGATAGACTCCACCAAAAGTCTGCTAGAACTGATACACGAACTCAGCAAAGTTGCAGGATACAAATTAATGTACAGAAATCAGTTGCATTCTTATACACTAAGAATGAAGCAACAGAAAGACAAATAAACTAATCCCATTCACAATTGCACCAGGAATCATAAAATACCTAGGAATAAACCTAACCAGAGATGTAAAAGATCTGTATGTTGAAAACTATAGAAAGCTTATGAAGGAAATTGAAGAAGACACAAAGAAATGGAAAAACATTCCGTGCTCATGGATTGGAAGAATAAATATTATTAAAATGTCAATACTACCCAAAGCTATCTCCACATTCAATACAGTCCCAGTCAAAGTTGTACCAGCATTCTTCTCGAAGCTAGAACAAGCAATCCTAAAATTTGTATGGAACCACAAAAGACCCCGAATAGCCAAAGTAGTACTGAAGAAGAAGACCAAAGTGGGAGGCATCACAATCCCAGACTTTAGCCTCTACTACAAACCTGTAATCATTAAGACAGCATGGTATTGCCACAAAACAGACACGTAGACCAATGGAATAGGGTAGAGACTCTCCAGAATTTGACCCACAAAAGTATGGCCAACTAATCTTTGACAAAGCAGGAAAGAATATCCAATGGAAAAAAGACAGTCTCTTTAACAAATGGTGCTGGGAGAACTAGACAGCAACATGAAGAAGAATGAAACTAGACCACTTTCTTATACCATTCACAAAAATAAACTCAGAATGGACGAAGGACCTGAATGTGAGACAAGAAACCATCAGACCCCTAGAGGAGAAAACAGGCAACAACCTCTTTGAGCTCAGCCATAGCAACTCCTTACTCGACACATCTCCGAAGGCCAGGGAAACAAAAGCAAAAATGAACTATTGGGGCCTCATGAAGATAAAAATCTTCTGTACTGCAAAGGAAACCATCAACAAAACTAAAAGTCAACCAACGGAATGGGAAAATACATTTGCAAATGACCTATCAGACCAAGGGCTAGTATCCAAAAATCTATAAAGAACTCACCAAATTCCACACCCAAAAAACAAATAATCCAGTGAAGAAATGGGCAGAAGACATGAATAGACACTTTTCTAAAGAAGACATCCACATGGCCAACAGACACATGAAAAGATGCTCAACATCACTCCTCATCAGGGAAATACAAATCAAAACCACACTGAGGTACCACCTCACGCCGGTCAGAGTGGCTAAAATGAACAACTCAGGCGACTACAGATGCTGGCGAGGATGTGGAGAAACGGGGAACCCTCTTGCGCTGTTGGTGAGAATGCAAACTGGTGCAGCCGCTCTGGAAAACAGTGTGGAGCTTCCTCAAAAAATTAAAAATAGATCTACCCTATGACCCAGCAATAGCACTGCTAGGAATTTACCCAAGGGATACAGGAGTGCTGATGCATAGGGGCACTTGTACCCCAATGTTTATAGCAGCACTTTCAACAATAGCCAAGTTGTGGAAAGAGCCTAAATGTCCATCAACTGATGAATGGATAAAGAAGTTGTGGTTTATATATACAATGGAATACTACTTGGCAAGGAGAAGGAATGAAATATGGCCTTTTGTAGCAACGTGGGTGGAACTGGAGAGTGTTATGCTAAGTGAAATAAGTCATACAGAGAAAGATAGATACCATATGTTTTCATTCATAAGTGGATCCTGAGAAACTTAACAGAAGACCATGGGGGAGGGGAAAAGTTACAGAGAGGGAAGGAGGCAAACCATAAGAGACTCTTAAAAACTGAGAATAAACTGAGGGTTGATGGAGAGTGGGAGGTTGGGGAAAGTGGGTGATGGGTGTTGAGGAGGGCACCTGTTGGTATGAGCACTGGGTGTTGTATGGAAACCAATTTGTCAATAAATTTAATATTTTAAAAAAGTTGTGGTTTATATATACAATGGAATACTACTTGGCAATGAGAAAGAATGAAATATGGCCTTTTGTAGCAATGTGGATGGAACTGGAGAGTGTTGTGCTAAGTGAAATAAGTCATAAAGAGAAAGATAGATACCATATGTTTTCACTCTTATGTGGATCCTGAGAAACTTAACAGAAGACCATGGGTAGGGGAAGGGGGAAAAAAGTTACAGAGAGGGATTGAGGCAAACTATAAGAGACTCTTAAATACTGAGAATAAACTGAGGGTTGATGTGGGGTGGGAGGTTGGGGAAAGTGGGTGATGGGTGTTGAGGAGGGCACCTGTTAGGATGAGCACTAGGTGTTGTATGGAAACCAATGTGACAGTAATTTGCATATTTAAAAACAATCTTTTGTACTTACTGATTCTGACTTGTCACTATCTCTCAGATTTATGACCTTTGCTCTATTGCTATATCTTTAAGTATTCAGGTTCTCTTGCGATAGCAGATAGCTTGGCTCTCTGTTTCTCTCTCTCTTCCCCTTTTCAAAATAATTTATTTTTCCTAATTATAAAAGTAATGTGTGCTCAATGAGAAAAACAATTTGTTAAATCAGAAAAGAAAAATTGGTATTTTTGTAAAAACACAAAAATTACCTTTAATTCCTCCACCCAAAGATAATGACTGGGTTGGTTTTGGTGTACATACTTGTGGTGGTTTTATAAAAAATATTGTAATACTTCTGTATATTGTCTTATCATGTATTTATTTTTGTAAATAGGAATTTGCAAATTAGTTTTTGCTGGCTTTCCAATTATTTGTTTATGTAGTAGTGATTTGTTTCATGTAACCTATTGTTACTCATGTAGGTTTATTCTAGTTTTTTACTACAGATACCACTTTGAAGAACATCTTTGTACACTAATTTTTCCCTGCAACTGATTGTTTTCTTAAAATAAATGTTGAGAAGTAGAATTTCTGGGTCAAACAATTGCAGTAAGGGTTTTTTTTGTCCATATTGCCAAATTGACCTATGCAAAGATTAACTGAGTATGTTCTTGCACCCTCAGTCTACACAATATATCATCATTCTTTTGTGCCTTAGCCAAATTGAGAGGTGAAAATATTTATTTTTATAGTAGTGACATTGAACATTTTTAAATGTTTATTGGCCATTTCTATTTTTTTGTGAGTTGCCTGTTCTTTTACTTTGCCCATTTTTCTACTAGTGATGTTGAGTCTTTAATTGTAAAAGCTCTTCTTATATTAAGAACACTGGGCACATGCACATGTGAAGAAGCAGCAGAAGGGCACCATCTGAAAACCAAAGAGAGAGTCCTCAGAGGAGTTCAACATTGTTGGTACCTTGATCTTGGACTATAAGCCTCCATTACTTTGTTGAGATATGAATAGAGTGCACTAAAATATCACTTACCATCATATACTGTGAAATGGAAATACAATGCTGCAGATGATGCTTCTGCTTATTTGGAGCAGTGTTGATTCCTTGTGGTAGGTCTCTGTTTATAAGATCTTAGTTCTTTACTGTGGAACTGACTATGTCATTGAACAGATGGCAACATAGGTTCCTGCCAACTTCAGTCCCCCCCACCATAGAAGGCCAACTAACAGCTATCTATAGATAAAGACACCAGTGTGAAAACCCCAGAAATTGGGGGTGGGTGAGTCTGAAGAACCGTCCCTGGACTTCAGAGACCAAGAAGGACTGCATTAGAAGGGTGAAAGGAAAAACTAACACTCTGATCACATCACCTCTCCCCCAGGCTGGCCACTGAGAGGGTCTCAGTAAGCTTATAGTTTCTCCAATGTGAAAAGAGAACCCAAAGTGGATGTCCAGGTCTTCCAGTGTTGTGGGACACTTCCCAGGAAGCCCACTTGGGTTTTGCCTCATGAAGATCACAGGGGTAATCTGCAGGGTTCAACCAGTGAGAATCAACTAGAAAGGGAGAAGGAGGGGTAGGACTGACAGCAATAAGCATTCAAATCCTGGTGAACTGCACTCCAGCTTGCAGTGATACCTGAGCAGAGATCCCAGATACCATTTCTGCCTATTCATAAAGCTAAACCTATATAGCCCCCATCTTGGCAAGGAGCTTAATTGGCAGTTCTGCCTGATTTGGTTCCTCAGTCTCAGGCTGTACTGGCTGTAAAGCCTGTTCTATAGCCCCACCAGGACAGAGAAGCAAGTTTAATCCCTGCCCAACTGCTCAACATCACCTCCAGTTTTGACCAGCCAGAGAACCCATGCAGCCACAAAGCCCATCCTACAGCCCTGATCAGGCAGGTAGCCAAGCCAACAGCCCTACCTAACTGTTGATCATAGCTTCTGGCCCCACACATTACCAGGAAACCTTAACAGTGACCCTGGGAAATCTCAAAGCATAGCCTACAGCCCCACCCAACTATGAGATAGATCTGGGAGTCCCTCCCAACCAGAGAACCCAGCTGGCAACCTTGCCCAATATCAGAGCACAGCTAGCAGCCCACCTGAAGTCCAGCCTGCAGCCCCACCCAACATTAAGGCACAGCCTTTAAAAACATGGAAGGAAAAAACTGTCAACCAAGAATGCTGTAACTGGCAATGCTGCCCTTCAGAAATAAAGGAGAAATAAAGACTTTCCCAAACAAAAGCTAAAGTTCACCTCCACTCGACCTGTCTTATAAATGCTAAAGGGCATTATTCAAGCTGAAATAAAAGGAGGATAGTAACAAAAGAAGGTAGATGTGTAATAGTCACTGGTAATTGTAAATATATAGTCAGAATCTGAATGTCTGATATTGTAATGTTGGCACATAATTCACTTACAAGTGTAGTTTAAAAGTTAATCAAGGGGCGCCTGGGTGGCTCAGTCGGTTAAGCGTCCGACTTCAGCTCAGGTCATGATCTCGCAGTCCGTGAGTTCAAGCCCCGCATTGGGCTCTGTGCTGACCGCTCAGAGCCTGGAACCTGTTTCAGATTCTGAGCCTTCCTCTCTCTCTGACCCTCCCCCGTTCATGCTCTGTCTCTCTCTGTCTCAAAAATAAATAAACGTTAAAAAAATTAAAAATAAATAAAAATAAAAGTTAATCAAATGTATTAAAAGTAACCATAACTACAGTTATTTGTCATTTGATGCACACTATAAAAAATATAAATTATAACATCAGTAACCTCAAATGTGAGCAGGGGAGAAGTAAAAGCATAGTTTCTATATGCTATCAAACTTACAAAGGAAAACCTGTAGTAGACACACAGAAGATTATTATAAAGGAGTCAAATCATACCACAACAAAAAGTTATCAGATCACAAAGGAAGAGAGCAAGAAGCAAGGAACAAGGAAAGTACAAAACAGTCAGAAAACAAAACGGCAATAGTAAGTCCTTACTTATTAATAATTACTTTAAGTGTAAGTGAATTAAATGCTCTAATCAAAAGACAGAGTGGCTGAATGGATTAACAAAACAAGATGCAACGATATACTGCCTATAAGAGACTCATTTTAGCATTAAGGACATACATAGAGTAAAGGGATGGAATAGATATTTCAAAAAAATGGTAATAAGAGAAAGTAGGGGTAGCTGTATTTATATCCGACAAAATAGATTTTAAGCTAAAAATAGTCAAAAGAGACAAAGAAGGTCATTATATAATGATAAAAGGGTAGTCTACTAAGAAAATGTAACAGTGGTAAATATTTATGTGCCCAACTCTGGAGCAAAAATTCTCAACAAAATACTAGCAAACCAAATTCAACAGCACATTAAACGTCTTATAGACCTAACAAAATTATCAATACCTATGTGCCAACTGATAACACTTTTTTATAGTGCATTAGATCTTTTTTCTTATTGGTAAGAAACCAAATGTTGCAGGTACAGGTAACTCCCCATCGTCATCCCTTTTACCTTACTCCTTCTCAGGAAGAAAATCACTATGTTAGTTTGTGTATATCATTCCCATTCATGTTTGTGTGTGTGTGTGTGTATGTGTGTGTGTGTGTGTGTGTGTGTATGATTATGTATATATATGTACAATCATATAATCATATACATACACATACGATTTTATATAAACATTATATATAAAAATATGTATGTGTCAGCAGATAGATGGGTCTTGTTTTTTTATCCATTCCAATGCCCTGTGTCTTTTGACTGGAGCATTTGGTCCATTTATATTTAGAGTGATTATTGAAAGATATGAAATTAGTGCCATTGTGTGGCCTGTAAGTTGGTGTTTCTGGTGACATTCTCTGGTCCTTTCTAGTCTTTGTTGCTTTTGACCTTTTTTTGTTTTATTGTGTTTCTTATCCACTCAAAGAGTCCCCCTTAAAATTTCTTACAGGGCTGGTTTAATGGTCACAAACTCCTTTAGTTTTTGTTTGTCTGGGAAACTTTTGATCTCTCCTTCTATTTTGAATGATAGACTTGCTGGATAAAGAATTCTCGGCTGCATATTTTTCCAATTCAGAATGTTGAATATATCCTGCCACTCCTTTCTGACCTGCCAAGTTCCTGTGAACAGATATGTTGTGAACCTGATCTGTCTTCCCTTGTAGGTTAAGGACATTTTTTTTTCCCTTGGGGCTCTTATAATTCCTTCCTTGTCTGTGTATTTTGTGAATATGCCTAATTGATGGTCAATTTTGTTGAATTGAATGGGAGTTCTATGTGCTTAATGGATTTTGATGTCTGTGTTCTTTCCCAGATTAGGAAAGTTTTCAGCTATAATTTACTCACATAACCTCCTGCCCCTTTTTTCTCTCTCTTCATCTTCTGAGACCTAAAAACACCTGCAGATCTAAAGTAGGGAATGGAGAACTATCTATCATGCTAATGGACATCAAAAGAAAGCCAGAGTAGCCATACTTATATCAGAAAAACTAGATTTTAAAACAAAGACTGAAACAAGAGATGAAGAAGGGCATTATATCATAATTAAGGGATCTATTCACAAGGAAGACCTAATAATTGTAAATATTTATGCCCCCAACCTGGAACACCCAAATATATAAATCAACATAAAACATAAAGAAACTCGATAATAATACCATAATAGTAGGGGATTTTAACACCCCACTTACAGCAGTGGACAGATCATCTAACTAGAAAATCAACAAGGAAACAATGGTTTTGAATAACACACTGGACGGATGGAATTAAGAAATATATTCAGAACATTTCACCCTAAGGCAGAAGAATACACATTCTTCTCAAGTGCACCCCGAAAATTCTCCAGAATAGATCACATAGTGGGTCACAAATCAGCCCTCAACAAGTACAAAAAGATCGAGATCATACTTTGCATATTTTCAGACCACGGCACTATGAAATTCAAAATCAACCACAAGAAAAAATTTGAAAAGACCATGAATACTTGGACATTAATGAACATCCTACTAAAGAATGAATGGGTTAACCAAGAAGTTAAAGGGAAATTAAAAAGTGTAAAAAGTACACGGAAGCCAATGAAAATGAAAACACAACAGTCTAAAACCTCAGGGATGCAGCAAATGTGGCCATAAGAGGGAAGTATATAGGAATCCAGGCCTTCCTAAAGAAGGAGGAAATGGGGCGCCTGGGTGGCTTGGTCGGTTAAGCGCCTGACTTCAGCTCAGGTCATGATCTCATGGTCCGTGAGTTCGAGCCCCGCGTCGGGCTCTGTGCTGACAGCTCAGAGCCTGGAGCCTGTTTCAGATTCTGTGTCTCCCTCTCTCTCTGCCCCTCCCCTGTTCATGCTCTGTCTCTCTCTGTCTCAAAAATAAATAAATGTTAAAAAAAAAAAAATTTTAAAAGAAGGAGGAAATGTCTCAAATATACAACCTAACCTTATACCTAAAGGAGTTGGAAAAAGAAAAGTAAAGCCCAAAACCAGCAGAAGAAAGAATAAAGATTAGAGCAGAAATTAGTGATATCGCAATAGAAAATAAACAAACAAACAAAAAAAACAAAAACAGGACCAGGAACTGGTTCTTTGAAAGAATTAACAAAATTGATAAACCCCTAGCCAGATTGATCAAAAAGAAAAAGGAAAGGACCCAAATAAAATCACAAGTGAAAGAGGAGAGATCACAACCAACACTGCAGAAATACAAGCAATAATGAAAGAATATTAATGAGCAATTATATATATGCCAACAAATTGGGCAATCTGGAAGAAATGGACAAATTCCTAAAAACATATAAACTACCTAAACTAAAACAGGAAGGAATAGAAAATTTGAACAGACACATAACCAATAAAGAAACTGAATCAGTAGTCAAAAATCTCCTGAAAAACAAGAGTCCAAGGCCAGATGGCTTTCCAGAGGAATTCTACCAAACATTTAAAGAAGAGTTAATTCTTCTTCTTTTGAAGCTATTCCAAAATATAGAAATGGAAGGAAAACTTCCAAATTCATTCTATGAGCCCAGCATTACCTTTATTCCAAAACCAGACAAAGACCGCACTAAAAAAGAAAACTACAGACCAGTTTCCCTGATGATCATGGATGCAAAAATTCTCAACAAGATACTAGCAAAACGAATCCAATAATACATTAAAAGAATTTTTCACCACGATCAACAGGATGTATTCCTGGTCTGCAGGGCTGGTTCAATATCTGCAAATCAATCAATATAATACATCACGTTAATAAAAAAAAAAAAAAAGGATAAGAACCATGTGAACCTCTCAATAGATGCAGAAAATGCATTTGAAAAAATATAATATCCTTTTTTTGGTATAAACCCTCATGAAATTAGGAATAGATGGAACAAACCTCAAGATAATAAAGGCCACATATGAAAGACCCACAGCTGATATCATCTTCAATGGAGAAAAACTGAGAGCTTTCCCCCTAAGGGAAAGCACTTTATCAGATATGTCATTTGTAAATATCTTTTCCCATTCCGTTGGTTGCCTTTTAGTTTTGTTGATTGTCTCCTTTGCAGTGCAAAAGCTTTCAATCTTGATGATGTCCCAATAGTTCATTTTTGCTTTTAATTCCCTTGCCTTTGGAGATGCGTCGAGCAAGAAATTGCTGTGGCTGAGGTCAAAGGGGTTGTTGCCTGCTTCCTCCTCTAGGGTTTTGATGGTTTCCTGTCTCACATTCAGTCCATCATCCATTTTGAGTTTATTTTTGTGGATGGGGTAAGAAAGTGGTCCAGGTTCATTCTTCTGCATGTTGCTGTCCAGTTCTCCCAGCACCATTTGCTAAAGATACTGTCTTTTTTCCATTGGATGCCCTTTCCTGCTTTATCAAAGATGAGTTGGCCATACATTTGTGGGTCAGATTCTGGGTTTTCTATTCTATTGGTCTATGTGTCTGTTTTTGTGCCAATACCATACTGTCTTGATTGCAGCTTTGTATTAGAGGCTGAAGTCTGGGATTGTGATGCCTCCCACTTTGGTTTTCTTCTTCAATATTACTTTGGCTGTTTGGGGTCTTTTGTGGTTCCATACAAATTTTAGGATTGCTTTTCTGGCTTTGAGAAGAATGCCAGTGCAATTTTGATTGGGATTGCATTGAATGTATAGATTGCATTGGGTAGTGTTGACATTTTAACAATATTTATTCTTCCAATCCATGAGCACGGAATGTTTTTCCATTTCTTTGTGTCTTCTTCAATTTCCTTCATAAGCTTTCTATAGTTTTCAGCATACAGGTCTTTTACATCTTTGGTTAGGTTTATTCCTAGGTATCTTATGGTTCTTGGTGCAGTTGTAAATGGGATCAGTTTATTTCTCTTTCTCTTGCTTCATTATTGGTGTATAAAAATGCATCCGATTTCTGTACATTGATTTTGTACCCTGCGACTTTGCTGAATTCGTGTATCAGTTCTAGCAGACTTTTGGTGGAGTCTGTTGGGTTTTCTGTGTAAAGTATCATGTCATCTATGAAAAGTGAAAGTTTGACTTCTTATTTGCCGATTTTGATGTCTTTTATTTCATTTTGTTGTCTGATTGCTGAGGCTAGGACCTCCAACACTATGTTAAACAACAGTGGTGAGAGTGGACATCCCTGTCATGTTCCTGATCTCAGGGGAAATGCTCTCAGTTTTTCCCCATTGAGGATGACATTAGCTGTAGGCTTTTCGTATATGGCTTTTATGATGTTTAAGTGTGTTCCTTCTATCCCGACTTTCTCAAGGGGTTTTATTAAGAAAAGATGCTGTATTTTGTCAAATGCTTTTTCTGCATCGATTGACAGGATCATATGGTTCTTATCCTTTCTTTTATTGATGTCATGTATCACATTGATTGATGTGCAAATATTGAACCAGCCCTGCAGCCCAGGAATGAATTCCACTTGATCATGGTGAATAATTCTTTTATATGCTGTTGAATTCGATTTGCTAGTATCTTGTTGAGAATTTTTGCATCCATATTCATCTGGGATTTTGGCCTGTAGTTCTCTTCTTTTGCCTGGTCTCTGTCTGGTTTGGCAATCAAAGTAATGCTGGCTTCATAGAATGAATCTGGAAGTTTTCCTTCCCTTTCTATTTTTTGGAACAGCTTGAGAAGGATGGGTATTATCTCTGCTTTCAATGTCTGGTAGAATTCCCCAGGGAAGCCGTCTGATCCTGGACTCTTATTTGTTGGGAGATTTTTGATAACTGATTTAATCTCCTCACTAGTTATGGGTCTGTTCAAATTTTCTATTTCTTCCCATTTGAGTTTGGGTCATTTCCCATGTGTGGGTGTCTAGGAATTTGTTCATTTCTTATAGGTTGTCCAGTTTTGTTGGCATATAATTTTTCATAGTATTCTCTGATAATTGTTTGTATTTCTGGGGGATTGGTCGTGATAAATCCATTTTCATTCATGATTTTATCTATTTGGGTCCTCTTTTCATTTTGAGAAGTCTGGTTAGGGGTTTATCAATTTTATTTATTTTTTTCAAAAAACCAACTCTTTGTTTCATTGATCTGTTCTACTGTTTTTTTGGATTCTATATTGTTGATTTCTGCTCTGATCTTTATTATATCTCTTATTCTGCTGGTTTTGGGGTGTCTTTGCTGTTCTGCTTCTATTTCCTTTAGGTGTGCTGTTAGGTTTTGTATTTGGGATTTTTCTTGTTTCTTGAGATAGGCCTGGATTGCAATGTATTTTCCTCTTAGGACTGCCTTTGCTGCATCCCAAAGGGTTTGGATTGTTGTGTTTTCATTTTCATTTGTTTCCGTATATTTTTTAATTTCTTCTCTAATTGCCTGGCTGACCCATTCATTCTTTAGTAGGGTGTTCTTTAACCTCCATGCATTTGGAGGTTTTCCAAACTTTTTCCTGTGGTTGATTTCAAGTTTCATAGCATTGTGATATGAAAGTGTGCATGGTAATGATCTCAATTCTTTTGTATTTGTTGAGGGCTGTTTTGTGACCCAGTAAGTGATCTATCTCGGAGAATGTTCCATGTGCACTCAAAAAGAATATGTATTCTGCTGCTTTAGGAAGAAAAGTTCTAAATATATCTGTCAAGTCCATCTGGTCCATTGTATCATTCAGGGCCATTGTTTCTTTATTGATTTTCTGTCTAGATGATCTGTCTATTGTTGTAAGTGGAGTATTAAAGTCCCCTGCAAATACCACATTCTTACCAATAAGATTGCTTATGTTTGCGATTAGTTGTTTTATATATTTGGGTGTCCCCAAATTCGGTACATAAACATTTATAATTGTTAGCTCTTCTTGATGGATAGACCGCATAATTATTATATAATGCCCTTCTTCATCTCATTACAGTCTTGAGTTTAAAATCTAGTTTGTCTGATATAAGTATGGCTCCTTCAGCTTTCTTTTGACTTCCAGTAGCAGGATAGATGGTTCTCCATCCCCTCATTTACAATCTGAAGGTGTCCTCAGGTCTAAAATTGATCTCTTGTAGACAGCAAATAGATGGGTCTTGTGTTTTTTTGTTTGTTTATCCATTCTGATACCCTATTTCCTTTGGTTGTAGCATTTTGTCTGTTTATATTCAATGTTATTATTGAAAGATATGGGTTTAGAGTCATTGTCTTATCTGTAGATTTCATGCTTATATAGATTATAATGCTTATATTTTTTGTGGTCTTTGCTACACTCAGAGTTCCCCTTAGGATCTGTTATATGTCTGGTTTAGTGGTGATGAATTTCTTCAGTTTTTGTTTGGGAAAACCTTTATCTCTCATTCTGTTCTGAATGACAGGCTTGCTGGATAAAGGATTCTTGGCTGCATATTTTTCCTATTCATCACATTGAAAATTTCCTGCCACTCCTTTCTGGCCTGCCAAGTTCCAGTAGATAGGTCTGCTACTACCCTTATGTGTCTATCCTTGTAGGTTAAGGCCTGTTTATCCCTAGCTTCTTTCAGAATTCTTTCTATATCCTTGTATTTCGCCAGTTTCAATATGATACGTCATGCAGAAGATCTGTTCAAGTTATGTCTAAAGGGAGTTCTCTGTGCCTCCTGGATTTCAATGCCTGTTTCCTTCCCCAGATTGGAGAAGTTTTCAGGTATAATTTGTTCAAGCACACTGTCAGCCCCTTTCTCTCTGTCTTCTTCTTCTGAAACTCCTGTGATACAGATATTGTTCCGTTTCATTGAACCACTTAGTTCTCTGATTCTCCCATTGTGATCCAGAATTTTTTTTTATCTTTTTCTCAGCTTCATCTTTTTCCATAATTCTATCTTCTATTTCACCTATTCTCCCCTCTGTCTCTTCAATTCTCGCTGTCAGTACCTCTAGTTTATTTTGCACCTCATTTACAGCATTTTTTAATTGATCATGCCTATTTTTTAGTTCCTTGATCTCTGTAGCAATAGATTCTCTGCTGTCTTCTATGCTTTTTTCAAGCCCAGCGATTAATCTTATGACTATTATTCTAAATTCTTGTTCAGTTATATTGTTTATATCTGTTTTGAGCAGTTCTTTAGCTGTCATTTCTTCCTGGAATTTCTTTTGAGAAGAATTCTTCCATTTCGTCATTTTGGCTAGTTTTCTGTCCTTTATGTGTTTTCAAAGCTTATTATCTGCCCTTCACCTTCGAGCACTACTATATTAAAGAGGGTAATGATCTCAATTCTTTTGTATTTGTTGAGGGCTGTTTTGTGACCCAAAATACACTGTCCAGAACCTGGCCCTTTAGGAGGTGTTTTTTGGAGTGCGTTACTTGCTCTCTGTTGTTGTGACTTTGACTACTTTATCTCCCTACTCATATTGATATTTCAAACCCTCCACTAGGTCTGTTTTGATTTGTTCATTGATGTAGCCCTGGAGAGGAAAACAAAAAACAAACAGAAAACAAAAATACACAAACACACAAACAAAAAAACCCAAAACAAAAAGCCAGAAACACCAGCTACAAGTAAGCAACAGGGTGGAAGTGGTGCTGATGGAAGAGGCCTTATCCCATACAAAGAGAGAAATGACAAGAGTGAGGAAAAAGAAAAAATAAAAATTGCCCAGACAGAGAAACTACACAGCTTAATCCAGAGGGAGAGAAAGGAAAATAAAGAAGGAGGCAGGAAAAAAGAAAGAAAATAACACTGGCCAGACAGAGAAACTATTTGGCTTAATCCAGAGAGAGAGAAAGAATGAAGAAGGAGGTGTGGAACATGTATCAAGAGAATGGATTAAATATGTCTGCTTAGACAAACCAACAACCAAGGTAACCGGACTGGAGGAGGAAGAGATAAGAAGGAGAAAAGGAAGGAAGAATGTATCTATATAATAAGAATTGTCGGAGAATTAAACCAGGCAGTGCAGCAGTGCTGGTCTCATGGAGGGGCTGTCTAGTTCCTCAGCTACTACTCGGCTCCAGTAGATATGCAGTTACCAGGTGCAGAAGGGCGTGGTTTGGAGTAGGCAGGTCCAGCCTCCAGTGTGGGTTCCGCTGTCCAATGCCTGAAGCCCCACCTTGTTGGTGGTGGGGAGAAAAATGGCAACATGCCGGTCTCTCCTCCACAGACCAGGTATCCCAAACCACTCTGTTCAAGCCATCCTCACTGTGCCGCAGGCGCAAATGAGGCAGTTTGTCCCACTCTGCCGACTTCCGTGCCGTGGCTCTTGATTGCGATTCAAACTCCTGCTCTGTCCTTTGCGGTACTGGGGGAGTGCAGCTGCACACCGCCCGATATATGGTCCCCAGCTGGTAGACGAGGGCAAGCTTTGTCCTATCCCGCTGCACACCAGGGAGGGGATCACTTTCTCCAACTGTGGACTACACTCCTGTCCTAACCACCAAGCCCGAGGCTGGCTCCCCTCCTTCCCAGGTGCGCCATCGGGGCAGCCGGGACCCAGTCGCAGAGAAAGCCATTCATTTAAAGATTCAGTCTTTCTCCAGCCTGGTCCGTGGTTTTTCTCTTGTCCAGATACAGTCCTATGCTTCCCCAGCCTCTCTTTCTCTTCCTTTTGTCTCTCTGCAGAAAGGGATACCTCCCCACCATTCGTTGTCTCTCTCCCAGTTTGCAGTCACGCACCTATGGCCTGTCAGGTTGTCCCGGTGAGTCCCTGGAAGCGACTGCCTCCCGGACTCTCGGAGTTCAAAGTCCTTGAGCTTCAACACTGCTTTGTTTGTGATACAAGGGAACTTTGGATTCCCCTACTTCACCATGTTGGCCCTTCCCCAAATTAACATGTGTTGATTTTCAGAACTACTACATACAAAGTCCTGCCCTTTTCATACATGTAAATACAGTAGCACTGAATCAGTATAAAATCTCTAAGCTAAAGCTGATTTATCTACAGGTCATTTATAGTCTTAAAATACTATTTTCAATGATAGTTGCTTTGCAGACTAATAAAAGAACCACTATTTTTGGTCCAGTTTAATAAACAGTTCTGGAAAGCTGTTTAATGGGATGAAAAGATGAAAGTGACTTCTTAAATGTTACTGTCAACTGTCAAGACTGGTACTTTTCATAACAGAGAGCAATTATATTCTCATTATTATACTCTTAATGATGACAGGATTTTGGAAAACAGAGAATCTACAGTTGCATTAGAAATTTAGGTTGAAATAAGAGTATCTGAGTAGCATCATCTTATTTTCTAAATCTCTACATTCTAGGGAATTTGGCTCTCTGGTACTTTAAGAAGTATTGCTTTTCAAGAGTGTAGAGATAATTATAAATCATTTCAAATATTGACAGACTCTTTAGACCACTAAAAATGATCAGATGATCATTTTCATTCATCTTTCTTGAAAAAAATAGCATCAGAATGACCAAAAGAAGGAAGCAAATCACTTACAGAAATAGCTGATTATTCAGGACTAAATCTAAGGAAATTGTTACTTGAGATGCTTTACCCAAACCTATTGTTTGCTTGTTTGAGGGGTCTAAGCCTATGTTTGTTAAGATTTATCTTTGAAGGTGATGATATTGCCAGCCTGTGCAGACTGATAACACATATGTTTCTCCCCACATCTAGCTACGTGGTGAACATAGGCCTGATCAACAAGCTTCATGGCTGCTTCCTCTCTGTGCAAGGCCCAGTGGATGAGAATCCCAAGACGGCCACCTTTCTGCAGCATGCTGCAGGACTCTTGCATGGAATGTGCATGCTGTGCTTTGCTGTCACCAGAAGGTAAGGCTTCTTTTGGAAACATCTCTAGAGTTTTGCCAAACTTGGGGTCATTTTATAGGGATGCAAGTGGTCATCTTGGCCTCTTTTTTTCTTTGCCTTACCTTTGTCCTTCTTGGTTTCCCATACTGAGGCAAACCTCATATTTCTTGTTTTTCCCTAGCTACATGCTCCCGTCAAGTCTGTTTTTCTTTTTGGTGTCATAAACTTAACTGTCATTGCTGGAAGAAATCTTGGGGGTCATCCATCCCTCTTCTCCTGAAATCCAGAGGAATTAAGTGATTCTCCTTGAGTCAGTTACAAAGCCTACACCAGATCAAGCCAGGCCCTCTGCACAATACAGCACAGCCTCACAGTGTCCATAAGTTTGTTCACATGCTTTTATTTACAGTCTCCTGGGTTTGTTTATTTTCCCCTTTTGTCTCTTTCTCCAAGATACCTTCATGAATAAAGGAAGGGAGCCATCCAAAAACAATAGCTCCCTAAAGTTACATATGATCTATGTGTGGGGAGACCCGATGTGGTAGAGGCCTGCAAGAATTCACCTGAGGCAGAACAAAAGAGATAGAAGTTTATTGAAAACACTGCAAGGGACCAGCAGACAGGACAACAAAGGAGAGACTGGCTGCCATGAGGCAGTGGTGAGGGGCTGTAGTTAAGGGGGAAGGTGAGGGGTATAGGGAAACGCATAGAATTTTCCTTTTTTGGTAACTGTGTCCAGGGTCCGGGTGTAAGTAACCCATTGTTTGCCTAGGGCTTAGGATATTTTGAGGAGGGTCACCTGTTGGCCTGTTGTATTCAACTAGGGGCTGCTGTCGGCCCTTCTACCTCACTCAGGTTTCCATTGTTCAAGTTGGTTGCCCAAAAGCATCCTGTACACTATGGACATTATAGCCAATGTGTCAGGGACAACTGCTGGCCTGGTTGGCTCTTTATACCCCTCACCCCATCCTGTGGACTGTCTGCAAAAGCAATAATTCTCTGGGGCGGGGGTGGGGGGCACAAAATAAACCCCTGTTGCATTCTTTTCTCTCCCACCAATTAAAAATCATTTGCAGGGGTGCCTGAGTGGCTCAGTCGGTTAAGCATCTGACTTCAGCTCAGGTCATGATCTCGCAGTCTGTAAGTTCAAGCCCCGCATCGGGCTCTGTGCTGACAGCTCGGAGCCTGGAGCCTGCTTTAGATGCTGTGTCTCCCTCTCCCTCCACCCCTCCCCCACTCACACTCTGTCTCTGTCTCTCAAAAATAAATAGACATTAAAAAAAAAAGATCTGTTTGCATTAGTGATTCAGTGTTTCTGATAGGAATATGATGTAGCCATCAGGCATATTAAGAATGTTCAGTAGGGGTACATAGGTTGCTCAGTCAGTTCAGTGTTCAACTCTTGATTTTGACTCAGGTTGTGATCCCAGGGTTGTAGGATCAAGCCCTACATCAGACTCCTTGCTGAGTGTGGAGCCTGCTTGGGATTCTCTCTCTCTCCCTCTGCCCTCTTCTCCACTCACATGTGTGCTCTCTCTCTCACTCACAATCACTCTCTCTCTCACTCTCAAATTAAAAAAAAAGAAAGAATGTTTAATAAAATAATTTTCTTACAATTAAATTCTAAACAGCACTGCATACAATTTTTTTATTGTGGCTCTTTTTATTTATACCCAAAAGGAGAGAGTACAATAATGAACCCCAGTGATAGCCATTGTCTGGCTCCAGCTATTATCAGTATTTTATTTTTCCCATTCTTATTTTATCCTCCTGCTCACACCCGGGGTTTTTTGTTTTGTCTTGTTGGTTTTTTGTTTGGTGGGAAAGGGGTTATGCTAGAGCATGTAATAACAAATTTCAGGTATCATGACATTTCACCCAAAATAATTCAGCATGTATTTCTGAGGTCTTAAACATAAATGCCATGCCATTATCACCCCAACATAATAAACAACCATTTTGTAATATACCTGGTCCACTTTTCCCCACTGTCTCAAAACATCTTTCTACCAGAAGTTTATTGGAATCAGAATCCAAATTTCAGGTGGCATTTGGTTATTATATCTCCTCTTTTTTATTCTGTAAAATATTCTGCCTCTTTTTTTCTTGCCATTGATTTGTTAGAGAAAAAAATATATTGTTTTTTTATTATTTATCAAGAAGAAAATTAAAACCAAAATTAAAATTAAAAATTTGAAACTTCTGGGGTGCCTGGATGGCTCATTTGGTTAAGTGACTGACTCTTGATTTTGGCTCAGGTCATGATCTCATGGTTCATGAGATCAAGCCCTACTTAGGTCTCTATGCTGACAGCACAGAGCCTGCTTGATATTCTCTCTCTCTCCCTCTTTCTCTCTGCCCCTCCCCGACTCATGCTCACTTTCTCTTTCTCTCTCAAAATAAATAAATTTTAAAAAATTCTGAAACTTCTAAAGTCTCACTGCTTGAAGAAATATCCACCCATTTTCAACGTACACAGAATGCTAGTGACTATATTCAGAATATTTTAAAACAGAGAATTTGCCATCTAAAATGAACCTCCTCAAAGCACCTGGCTGGCTCAGTCAGTTAAGTGTCTGACTCTTGATTTCAGCTCAGATCATGATCTCACAGTCATGGGATTGAGCCCCACATCTGGCTCCATGCTGGACATGGAGCCTGCTTAAGATTGAAGATTCTCTCTCTCCCTCTCCATCTGTCCCTCTCCCCCTTGCACGCACATTCTCTCCCTCTCCCTCCCTCCCTCCCTCCCTCCCTCTAAATAAATAAATAAAGAAAGAAAGAAATAAAGAAATAAAGAACCTCCCCCCGCAACAATTTTTAGTCTGTTACACATGGAAACCTAACACCCACCTATTCTTCCTTTACTGTTACCTCTCTTAATCCCGTCACATTTCTAGGAAGATTAAGACTACCTGATCATCAGGGAAGCCAAGCATAACCTGTATTAAGTTAGTCTTCTTCCTTCTAGAAATGCAGACAGAACCTGTTCCAGGGATTAGATAAGAATTTAGGAAGTGGCTATCTGAGTCTCTAACCTAAATATGATCAGATGGTACCACACGGCAGAGAGGCCAGCAGCGGTATTAGGGCATTGGCACCTAGGGCACTGGCACCTGCCAGCTTGGAGTATAGCCTGCTGCCCGGCTAGCTCCTGTGCAGTAGGCTGCTCCCTGGAAGGTGTCCTCTCCCCCAGGAGACCCCTGTCCAACAGTGGTTCTTTCGTGTACACAGCATTAGAAACCTGCCAGCATCTCAGGGCTTTGTCACCTGTATTCTTTCCTTGAACCCAGATGAATATCACACACATAAGTATTTCCATATGTAGTTATTGTACAGTTTTGGGCTTTGGCTTTCACTTACAGATTTAGTCACTTGAAATCTCTGGAACTTGAAAGAAGCTTAGAGATCAGTCACAGCCACTCACTCTTACAGAGAAAGCAACTGAGCCAAACTAACTTGAATTGGGATATAAGATTCCTACCTCAGTGCTCTCACCTACAGACTTGACTTTGTATTATTCAAAATGTAGGAGCATATATTTCAGTTCTTTGAAGATTTTCTCAATTACATGTATGGAAAGCAGGATCCCCTTCTCTCTAACACACACAGTCATGTCCTTTCCCGTAGACATTGAGCATCTGTCCTATGCCAAACACCAAGACAAGTACCCAAGATACTGCCCGCGGGGATCCGACAGCCTGGTGTGGGGTCATACCTGTAAACTAATAGCTGCAGTAGAAGAGAGTGTTCACAGAGAAGGAAGTAAAGCACTCCCACAGGAGATCAAGAAAGGTTTCAATGGACTAAATATTGAAGGGTCCAGAAAGACAAGTAGAGGAGAAGAATGCAACAGAGAAAAGGGTCATAATATGTGTACTCTATGATATAATATGTTATTGGTGTCTTTGGCCCACCTGGAGGTCACCTACCAATGGCTTCTTGTATTTCTCTGCCTGAGGATATTCTCTGGACAAATAGCTGTTTGCTACAAGTACTGGGGAGCTAATACCTCCAGGAGTGACCCTCCACAGTAAATGGGTGGATTATATCCCAGCTCTGCTAACCCTCAGTGAGACAGTCCTGAGGTGTGTTCTGTATAGTCTGTAAAAGGGGCCCCAGTGGTAACCTGTGCACTAACACATCGTTGATTGGCTTTCTCCCTTCCCTCTTTCTCTCCTTTGCTTCCTCACAAATAAACTATTTACACCCATATCCTTGTTTCAGAGTTTGGTTTGGAGGCAACCCAAACTAAGAGATATGGATATACAAGATATTGTCTCATGTTGAATTTGATGTTGCTGTGTGATAGGGTGACTGTGAAGAGTGACAGGAGATGAAGTAGTAAATGAGCTCCATGTGGGGCACCTGGGTGGCTCAGTCGGTTAAGTGTCCTTCTTCAGCTCGGGTCATGATCTCACGACTCATTAGTTCAAATCCTGTGTCAGGCTCTGTGTTGACAGCTCAGAGCCTGGAGCTGCTTCGGATTCTGTGTCTCCCTCTCTCTCTGCCCCTGCCCTGCTCACACTCTGTCTGTCTGTCTGTCTGTCTGTCTCTCTCTCTCTCTCTCTCAAAAATAAATAATTCTTTTTTTAAAAATTTAAATGAGCTCCATAGATGTTAGCTCCTAGGAGGCTGAAATGGAGACAAGAACTGGATGTGCTACATTAGAGTTACAGAAAGCCACTGAAGTTTAAGAGAGGGTAACAGGATCAAATTTCTGTTATAGAATGATAATTCCTGGAAAGAGTAAAAATGACTGGAAAGGCATGAGTCTAGAGGACTTGCATGAGGCAAGTGGGAAATGTGGAGGGCCTGTGGGACAGTGGAAACAGAATCAAATGCATTAAGAGGAGACAGAATAAATGTGAGAGAGATGGCATAGAGCTTGGTGGGAAGTAAAAGGAAGGGAGGAACCTAAAATGGTTCCTGGGATTTCTGACTTGAAACTTTTGAGTGGTGGATGGTAGAGTCTCCAAATTAGGAAATATAAGCAGTTTTCCAGAGAAGAAATATGTTTGTTCCTACGAGTACCTAAGGGTCATCCAAGTAGACCAAAGTCTTTATATATATATATATGTATAATTGTTTTTTCTGTACAAATACAGCTGGATTTTAAATAAATCAGTAATTAACTCTAGGTGGTATTTAAGAATTCTTAATCCATTGTTCCCATTATAATTTCCTTCTCCAGCTTCAGTTTCTATTAGTAGGCCTTGCTGCAAAAGCAGATTATTCTAGGAGAAAGGGTCCAGGTGGTTTCCTAGCTTAATTTACCTAGGAAGTTCTTAGTATCAGTATCAGCTGCTTCTGTGAGATGAAAGGATGGCCCCTAACTGCAGTTCTTCCTCATTCTTCAGTCTTCAGCCTTTCCAGAACACCACCAAGCCACAGGAAGACAGGGAGTGTTTTCTACCTTTCCATATTAATTTGCCTCTAATATTTACAGACCATTTCATACTACTTCCCATTTCTTCATGGAAATTCTATTTCTAAACTATAAACTACAATGACCTATGGAAAGCACTTTGTTATGTGTGTCAGAGTTTCTTTCTGCAAGGTCACAGCCTTGTCTGGGGACAAAGGTAGTGTGGCTGTCGTTATATTGGAGTAATTCACATAATGCCTGTTTTGGCTATCAGGACAAGCCAGCCAGAGCCAGAAAGTTGAGGAAGGATTGTTGTCAAAGCTCTTTTATGACCAGCAGGAATAAAAAGACAAAGAGGAGCCAGAGAGGCCTTCAAAAATCATCTTGTGAGCTGGCGAGCTCTGAGATAATTAAGTAGCTGATTAGCCCAGGGCTCTGAGTAAACACTGCAGTCTGCTGGTGGCCCAGCCTTTTTGTGACGGTGATTACAGCCCGGCTGCCTTTGCCCTACTCTCCTATTGTGCCCTTAATCTGCTAATTTTTACCTAGGTTTTCTGAAGGACAATTTGGGTGTCAGAGTTTATGTTCTTAATCTTTGCTTCAGTGTGTAGGAGAAAAGACTAACTTGATTTTTGTACCAGGCTTGGTTTTGAACTTGCATTTAAGTAAAAATTGGAATTGTGATCTGGTGAAAGGTTTGATGTTATGTTAGGATTAGTTCAGAATTTTAATCCGAGGACTTTTCACAAATTATAATTCTTAATGACTTAAATGAAGTTCAACAGTCTGTAATAGGACTTTCAGAAATACTTATTTCTTTGGCCTTTACTGTTAATCACTTTTACATTCTTGGTCCTTTACGTAGTAAAGAGAAAAGGATAGTTTTCAAATCTCAGTCAGCATCTCAACTGCCCTAATTAGCTGAGACTCACTGAGGCCCCCTGAAGGTGCTAACAGGAGCAGAACAGTAATGAGTGATTATGAATTGCAACCAACACAGGCCTTTTACTTAATCAGCAATCATTGACTAATTCCATAACTGTACTAGACATTGTAGTAATAGGGCCAAGGAGCAGTGGGTTCACAGGGAGAGAGCTGACAGTCCTTATGACCATACAGAATAAGAAGAGGAGCTTATAAAACCTAGCTAATTCTGATTGAAGAAGACTTCTGAATTCTAGAATATATTTACATGAAAAGGAGTTTGTTGTTGTATACATTCATGGTTTTTATTTTCACATCCATAAACTACACTAACAAAATGGGTTCTATCCAAGGTCCCTGGAAACCTGTGTCAAAAAAAAAAGAATGATTTATAATTTAGCTCATTAATTATGTGGATATAAATGAGTACTTCTCAAGTGTTTAAGGGTGCTTGAAAACCATTTGTTTGGCAAAGGTAAACTTTAACTCTGCCTGCCTGAATTATTCACTCATGCATTAAACAAATATTTATGTAGTACTTGCTCTGTGCCAGGCCCTGTGCTAAGCTTGGGAGAAAGCAGAAATGACTCAGACATCAATTGTGTCCTCAAGGACCTTGTCGGCTAGTAGAGGAAAGAAGATGCATATACAAAGACCCATGGTATAAGGCAGAGTGGTACAGAGGATAGAAGATAACCCTGAAAAGCACTTAGCACACTGCCTGCCACATAGTAAATGCTTAATAAACATTGGCTGCTGTCATTACATCATTATTGATGGAGTTAAGAGGAGGGAAAGATCACTCTTAGTGGTAGGAATTACCTGTTCCCTAGAGCAAGTAAAATTTAATCTGGACCTTGAAAGATAGAAGGGTTTGTTGGGACATTTAGAGTTGAGAGAAAGTAGATAAACAAATAGCTAAAGCGAAGACATCATGGTAGAAAAATATGAAAAACCAATAGAGTACTTACTTGAGCTCAATTTGGGGATGTATGTGGTGGTGATTTTAGTGCCTCCCAGGTTTTTATGAGATTCAGCTGAGGTAATAAATGTAAAAAGGCTGTGTGAACTATTTTGCTAAGATGTGGTGGCAGTGGTGTCATTAAAAGCCTTTGATCAGGGAAGCGACATGCTAAGAACCATATTTTGGGAGCATTAATCAGATATCAGGAATACTTGGTGAAGAATGTATTAGAGAGGAGGCAGAAAATGGGACCATTAACAGTCATCTGGGCAAGAGGCAGAAGGAAGGGAAAAGAATTTTTCTTAATCTTCCCAGAGTCTCTTTCCTCATGTACAATATCATCAGACTCCAGATGCCATCATCTCTGTCTCCTCTGTCTTCCTTGTACCCCAGATCTCATCTGTTGTCACATTTTGTTGAATGGAAGGAACCTTAAAGTTTCCTTAATCCAGTCTTTTATTCATGTGTGAATCTCTCCAATAACCTCATTCATTCTATATTTGAATATGTCTTTTGTCAGGGAACTCATTACACTGAGAGAACCATTCTGTCATTGATAAGTTTTAATGCTTTAAAAAGTCTCTCCTTATACCAATCTCTAACCTGTCTCCCTACTGCTACCTATTAGAACTAGTCCTAATTGTTCCTTGGCAACATACAGACTATTCTATCCATGCTCTCCTCCCTGAACTTCCCTGATCTCACCCTTCCACATATTTCCCTTTGCTTTTATTCTCCTTGTTCAATTACTATAACTGTATAACAGATTTCCCCAAAACTTAGTGGCATAAAACAACCATCTATTGGGGCACCTCGCATGCAACTCTTTTTTTTTTTTTAAGTAGGCTTCATGACCAGTGTGAAGCCCAGTGCAGGGCTTGAGCTCACCACCCTGAGATCAAGATCTGAGCTGAGATCAAGAGTCGGACACTTGGGGTGCCTGAGTGACTCAGTCACTTAAGCATCCTACTTCAGCTCAGGTCAGGATCTTGCCATTACTGAGTTCGAGCCCCACATCGGTCTCTGTGCTGACAGCTCAGAGCCTGGAGCCTGCTTCAGATTCTGTGCCTCCCTCTCTCTCTGCCCCTCCCCCACCTCAAAAATGTATAAACATTTTTAAAAATTTTTCAAAGAGTCAGACGCTTAACTGACAGCCACCCATGCAACTCTTGATCTCAGAGTGGTAAATTCAGGTCCCACACTGGGGGTAGAGGTATATAAAAAAATAAAATCTTAAAAAAACCAATCATCTGTTAATCTCACAGACTCTGTGTGTCAGGAATGTTGTCAAGATACTGAGAGACTGGCTTATCTTTGTTCCACAATATCTGGGCCTCAGTCAGAAGACTTGAAGGCTAGAAGTTGAAATCATCTGAGTGCTTATTCACACACATCTGTGGCTCATGTGGCTGTTAGCCGAGGACCTTTCCACCTGGTCACTCTGCATAGGCCAATCTGGGCTTCCTCACAGCATGGTGGTCAGTTCCCAAAAGGAGCATCTTGACAAAGAACCAGGTAGAAACATTACCTTTTATGAGCCACCCACAGAAGTCATGCAGCCTATTTCCACTGTATTCTGCTCATCAAGGCCTTCACAACACCCACCTCCCCTCCTTCAGAGGTAGGAGAAATAGACTTCACCTCTTCATGGGGAATACAAAGGTCCTAGAAATATAGGACCAGAAATATTGCCGTGGTTGTGTTTGAAAAACATTATTTGCCACATTCCAGCCTTCCCTGTAGATAAATGTGTTTCCAGCATCCTTTTCTCATGTGTCTTCTGTTCTCTCTGCAGTCTCATATTTGGTATATCACCTGTCCCTTGACATCACCTCTGTTAACTTTTAAAACCTGTGGTCATTAGCCACTGTCCTTAGACAAAAGACTTTCTGGGATTGGGAAATAGGGACTAAAGTAAATATAATAGGATTCAGGAAGTTACATTTGTTGAGCACCTTTTATGTATCCCAGGCTAAGTGCTCCTTGTGAGTTATGTTCCAGCAGTCTTGTCACACCATGCAAGGGAGCACAGCAGCCAGTAGAGTGATGAGGAAGAGTGACTATCGCCTGCTTCAGATCCAGAGAGTGAGAATACAAGAGCAGGAACTTCTGGACTGTTTCTGTACTCACAACTGGGTGATTGCTAGTTGAGAGATTTCAGAAAGATCCATTCCAGCTAGTAATAAAGCCTTAGTTGACTTATAGGGACAGAACAATGAGACCACTTCATTGCTACAATTCAACTTGTGTGTCCACTATGTGCTAGGCACTGTGCCAGAGAAAGGGAGCTGTCTGGGCCATAGCCTACAGGACTAAAGTTTAACAGCAGCCTTCACTTCCTTACTTCTCCCAGAGAGGATACGGTATGATGAAGGCAGACTGTCAGTACATGTATCGGCTCACCAGGTTCAGAGCAGCAGAATATGTCAAGGATGCACCTGCCGTCAGACTCCCACTGGCTGTAGGACTTTGGAGGGCAGGATCTCAAGAAAGGTTTTGTGCACAGTTGTATTGAAGAGCACAGGTTTGGGAGTCAGAACAGCGTGGGTGCAGCTCCTGCTCTCCTAGCTCTGGGCCAGTGGCAGATTCTTTAGCTTCTTAAAGCCTGTTTCCTCACACTGTAAAAGTGAGTTTGATATTTCTTCCCTCACAGGGTCAAATGAGTCAGGGGAAAATAGGGACTAACACATCTGTCACCACAACCTTTGCCTGTGGTGCTGTAATATATACTTATTATATGATACCCTTTTTCCAAAAAGATTTGAGAGGGATTACAGTATATGCAGGAGTTTTTATGAAAAAAAATGTAGAACAAAAGAAAATAGGTAGGAAAAAGTAAATCAAGGCAAAAGCAAGTAAAAGTAAGGTACAAATCCTATTCACAACAAGGCCCTGATGGACATTTCCTCGTGGAATTCCTACTGGTGGTTTCTACCAAGAACTTCTATTTTATACATGAGATTCTAAACCTCATTGGCTTTCACCCAAAATTGACCATTCCTCCTCACTACCTTATTCTACTCATGATTCTTGTTATCTGACCAGATTTTAAAACCTAAAACCTTAGTGATCTTTAGCTTCTGTCTCCCAGAATCCAGTTCAGTCCAATCTGGTATAATCGAAAGAATGCTTGCCTCAGAAATATTTATCCCTATTTATCCCTCTTACTTGATATTTGTCTGCTTCATTCATTCATTCTCTTGTCCTGTGTATTTGTTTTATGTCTTCAACTACAAAGATTTCCCTAAGGAAAGAGACTAAATGACTTAGCAGTTCCCCTCCGGCACCAGCACCAACCTAGAAGCAAAATAAAAACTCAGGAAATAGCTTTTGACTGGCAAAATTAGCAAATACCGGCGTGTATCATTAACCTGTGCCAGGGCCCCATTTCCTGCACCTGCACTTAACATAGGAAGAAGGCCTGCCCACATCTCATGTTCTTCCTCCTCTAAGGTAAGAGGGAGACATCCAGAGCCCTCATTCCTTGGCAAGGAATGAGATGAATTTTTCCTCATTTCCTTCCATTGCTTTGACAGATCTTTAATCATTACTAGTTATTGAGCACTTGATATGTGCCAGACATTCATCAGGGTATTAGGGAGGTGGTAGTGAACAAAATGCCTATCCTTATGGAATTTATAATCTACCGGGAGAAAAAAGTAAAAAAAACAATAAACCAATGAACAGTTTGGATAATATTAGCTAGTGTAGCAGTATGAGAAAATAACAGGGTAATATAGCACAGAGGCCTAGTCAGGGTCTTCTGGAGATGGAGTGGTCAGGGGAGGCCTCTCTGGGGAGATGACACTGAAACTAAGGAGCCAGCCATGTAAAGATCCAAGGGAAGAATATTCTAGTGGAGATGAATGGTAAATTGATGACTCCCAAATGTCTGAGGTGGGTAGTTCCAGAAACAGAGAAGGCAGTATATTGGAATGTGATGAGCAAGAAAGAAAGTGCTAGATGAAGCCAGAGAAGTAAGGCCCTGGAGATGAGGACAGAGAGTGTAGAAGTTTGGGTTTTCTTCTACTTGTGAGGGGAAGCCATTTGAGGATTTTCAGCAGAGAGTGGCATGATCTGATTACTTAAAAAATAAAAAAAGCATCTGTTTACTCTGTGAAGAATGGATGCGAGGTATGAGAACACAAGCAGGAAAGATCAGTTAGGAGGGCACTGCAGGCATCATGCAGTCGTGATATGACGTTTTTTTTCCTCCCGGTTACCTACCAGCAGAAGCAATTGCCTTCCTCTGGCAACACATTAGAGCCTCTGGCAGAGCTCCTTCAGCCTAACTGCCAACTTCTTAAGATAACAGAAGCCAAAACATCAGCAAAACTAGCCAAAACCAGCACAGGGCCCTTTGCTGCTTGCAGTGAACGAGAAAACTGAAGTTGGAAGGTTAGAAATGTCCCATCTGAGAGATGTTTCTGGACAGCAGCCCTGGCCTGCAGCTCCAGGATCCAGAACTGCATCCTGTTGTCAGGATGTTGTCAGGGCCGCTCACATTCTCACCTCCTGGGCTCCTCCCTGCCCTTCCTTACCTCCACCTTTACTTGTCCCCAGACTGTCCGGGCCCATCAGCTCTCTATCTTCCCTCTCCCTGGGCCTCCATTCAGACCTGTGCCAGAGCCTGGTTTCTCCTCAGTGGCCTCACCCTCTCCCTCCCATTCCCACTGTTGTCCCCTTGGTTTTCCTCTTTCTTCATCCTCTCCCAGGTTGTCCATTCCAGACAGCAAGAAAGTCCATCTCTTATCATCTCCAACTTCTCTTCCCAGAAAGGTTTTCTTCTCAGAAGTTGCTCTGTGAGTTCAACTGAAACTTGGATCAGGTACTTTGGAAATCCTCCCAAGTATCAGCCAGCCTCACCCCACCCAGTAATATTACTCTTTCATTGTCCCTGTATTTTTTCTTCTCTCTAACTGAATGACCAGATGTCTTCTAATGCTTATACATACATCTTTCTCACCTTCAGCTTTCTCTTCCTCTCTCACCTCCACTAAGTCATCCCCATTCCCTTCATTGGGGCTCCAAATTAGAACTGCATTAAACCAGCTATAGGGTGTGTGTGCATATGTGTGTGTGTGTGTGTGTGCATGCGTGCACACGCACAGGAGGGTATAATTTTCAAAGTAGATTTACAGGTGCTGTAACATCCTAGGATTGAACAGAATCTTAGATGTTGTGTTCCATGCCCAGCTGAGGTTTGAGTGCCCTCTGCCACTTACACGGATGTGATCCTCCACTTATTCCAGAATAAGGAAAAATTCAACAATACCTCTTCAACATCCCATTTAACTTTGGGGTATTCTAATTGTTAGAAGAATTTCTATAAGTTTATCTAATATCTGCTTTCAGGTAATGTCTCTTCTCTGGGGTCAAAAATAACAATATAACACCTCTTCAGTTTGAAAATACCCTTTATGGCCTCCAGTTCTGACATAAATTTCCCAATTCCGTCAGATGTTCCTCAGATGACACTGCTTCCAGATACTTGTACAACACGAGTCACTTTCTTGAGAACTTTCCAATGCATCAGTGTCCTCCTCAATGTAGTATGGCACCCAGTGCTGGACCCAGTGCCCCCAGGGTAGTGGAGCAGGACTAAGCCTTCTAGTTGTGTACGTTGTGTTCCTATTAATTCAGTCAAAAATTGAATTATATTCATTGGCAAACAAGCAACATGATTTCCTCATTTGAACTGTTAAGCAGCTAATTTGCTAAGCCTTTTCTTCCACTTATCACAGACAGCTGTATTCCAGTCCCCTGTCACTCACCTTCTTCCCATTCTAAACATATGCAGCTAGTTTTTATAATCTAAAAATAGGATTTAACAGTCATTGATACAAATTTTATCCTTTTTTTAGTTCTCATTTATTTTTAGTTAAACTTTTTTATTGATCACTTCCCTCTCCTTGAAACTGTCTTCACTCAGTTTCTAGGACACCACACTTTTCTGGTTTTCCTCCTACCCCACTGGTTTCTGTTTTTTAGTTTCTTTGCTGATTTCTTCGTACCTCCCCAGTGTCTAAATGTTTGAATATCCCAAGTTTCAATCCTCAGACCACCATCTATGTTCACTTACTGGATGACCTCCTGAGCTTAATACCATGGATGTGTTGATGACTCCCAAATATCCCAAGCCCAGACCACCCCTCTGACCTTAGGCTTGTATATTTATTAAGTCATTCAACAAATAATTTGTTGAGAAGCTACTGTGTGTCAGACACTGTTCTAAGCCCTGGGGACAAAATTGACAGAAAATACCTACCCTTGGGAAGTTAATTGTATCCAACTTGCAATTCATTATCTCCACTTATATGTCTAATGTGCATCTTGAATTTAACAAGTTTAAAACTGAACTCCTGTGGCACAAGAACAGATACTCAGATCAATGGAATAGAATAGAGAACCCAGAAATGGACCCACAAACGTATGGCCAACTAATCTTTGACAAAGCAGGAAAGAATATCCAGTGGAATCAAGACAGTCTCTTCAGCAAGTGGTGCTGGGAAAACTGGACAGCAACATGCAGAAGAATGAACCTGGACCACTTTCTTACACCATACACAAAAATAAAGTGGTTGAAAGACCTCAATGTGAGACAGGAAGCCATCAAAATCCTCGAGGAGAAAGCACGCAAAAACCTCTTTGATCTTGCCCACAGAAATTTCTTACTCAACACATCTCCAGAGGCAAGGGAAACAAAAGCAAAAATGAACTACGGGGACCTCATCAAAATAAAAAGCTTCTGCACAGCGAAGGAAACAGTCAGCAAAACTAAAAGGCAACCGACAGAATGGGAGAAGATATTTTCAAATGACATATCAGATAAAGGGTTAGTAGACTTATCAAACTCAACACCCAAAAAACAAATAATCCAGTGAAGAAATGGCAAAAGACATCAATAGACATTTCTCCAAAGAAGACATCCAGATGGTGAACCGACATGAAAAAATGCTCCACATCACTCATCATCAGGGAAATACAAATCAAAACCACAATGAGATACCACCTTACACCTGTCAGAATGGCTAACATTAACAACTCAGGCAACAACAGATGTTGGCGAGGATGCAGAGAAAGAGGATCTCTTTTGCGTTGTTGGTGGGAATGCAAGCTGGTGCAGCCACTCTGGAAAACAGTATGGAGGTTCCTCAAAAAACTAAACATAGAACTACCCTACGACCCAGCAATTGCACTACTAAGCATTTATCCAAGGGATACAGATGTGCTGTTTTGAAGGGACACATGCACCCCATGTTTACAGCAGCACTATCAACAATAGCCAAAGTATGGAAAGACCCCAAATGTCCATCGATGGGTGAATGGATAAAGAAGACGTGGTATGTATATACAATAGAGTATTACTCGGCAATCAAAAAGAATGAAATCTTGCCATTTGCAACTACGTGGATGGAACTGGAGGGTATTATGCTAAGTGAAATTAGTCAGAGAAAGACAAAAATCCTATGACTTCACTCATATGAGGACTTTAAGAGACAAAACAGATGAACATAAGGGAAGGGAAACAAAAATAATATAAAAACAGGGAGGGGGACAAAACAAAAGAGACTCATAAATATGGAGAACAAACTGAGGGTTGCTGGAGGGGTTGTGGGAGGGGGGATGGGCTAAATGGGTAAGGGACATTAAGGAATCTACTCCTGAAATCATTGCTTCACTATATACTAACTAATTTGGATGTAAATTTTAAAAAATAAAAAATAAAGTTTAAAAAAAAACAACAACTGAACTCCTGGTTTTCCTCCTGATGTGCTCTATCCACTGTCTTCCCCATTTCTATAAATGGCAGCCACATTCTTGCAGTTACTCAGGGCAAAAACCACTGAGCCATTTTTTACTTCTCTTTATTTCACACCTACATCCAATCTATCAGGAAATCCTGTTGGCTTTGCCTTCTGAAGATTTTCAGAATCCAACCACTTCTCACCACATTCATAGCTACCAGCCTGGCTCATCCACCATGATCTTTCTAACAGCCTCCTAATTGGCCTCCCTGCTTCTGCCTTGGCTCTTCTAAAAGCTTTTCAACCAGTTAGTTATAGTGATTTTTTTTTGAACTTGTCAGATACATCATTGTTCTGCTCAGAACTTTAAAATGGCTTTCTTTCTCATCCAGTAAAATCCTTATAATGTCCTTACAATGGTCTATAAGATCCTACCTGATCTTCTTCCTGTCCTCTCTGACTTCATCTCCTGTTGTTCTTCCATGCACTCAATCTGCTGTAGCCACACTGGCCTTGCTGTTTCTTGAACATGTCCTGCATGTTCCTAGCTCCAAGACTTGAGACATGCTGCTTTTCTGTCTAAAACACCCTGGCGTCAGATATCTTTATGGCTTCCTTCCTCACTTTCTGTAGAACTCTACTTACTTAACACCTTAGAAAAAGCTTCCCTAATCACTTTATATAAAATACTATTAAACATTCACCCACTTTTTCATTCCCCTTCTCCATGTCCCCTTCTCCAGAGTATTTAGCATACCTGACATACTATATATTACATATATTTTTGATTTGTTTCTTCTGTACTCCCACACTAAAATGTAAGCTTTATCAGGAAAAGGGCATCGCTTTTACTGATGAATCCTAGTGCCTGGAGTAGTGCTTACTACAGAGTAGGTCTTCAATAAATATTTGTTGAATAAATGAATGAATCATGAATAACTAGTCCATGTGGTAATCAGAATAATGCTTTTCCTGAACATTCTAACCTACAAAGACAAAATACACATTCTTCTCAAGTGCACATCGGACATGTTCCAAGATAGATCAGCTGTTAGGCCAAAGATTAAGTCTTGTGCGATTTAAAAAATAAGTATCATACAAAATATCTTCTCCAACTATTACAGAGCAAAGTTAGAAATCCATAATAGAAGTAAAGCTAAAAAATTCACAAATTTGTGGAAATTAAACAACACAGTCTTAAACAACAAATGGATTAAGGACAAAATCACAAAGGAGATTAGAAAATACTTAGAGATGAATGGAAATGAAAACATATCAATGCTTACAAGATACAGTAAAAGCACTGTTAAGGGGGAAGTGTATAACGATAAACATTTATGTTAAAAAATAAGAAATCTCTCAAAACAACCTAACTATACAACTTAAGGAACCAGAAAAAAGAACAAACTAAACTCAGAACTAGCAGGAAGAAGGAAATGGCAAAGATTACAGCAGAGATCATTGAAATAAAGAATAGGGGCACCTAGGTAGCTTAGTTGGTTGAGCATCCAACTCTTGATTTCAGCTCGGGTCATGATCCCAAGGTCATGAGATCAAGCCCTGTGTCAGGCTTGGCGCTGAGCGTGGAGCCTGTTGGGATTCTCTCTCTCTACCCCTCCCCAGCTCACACGTGTGCACTCTCATATTCTCCCTCTCTCTTAAAATAAATAAACATGTTTTTTAAAAAAATAAAGTAACAATAGAGAAAATCAATGAAACCAAAAATTCAGGTTTTTTGAAAAGAGCAAGAGAATTGACAACCTTCAACTAGATGAACCAAGAAAAAAAGAGAGAGAGAGAAGACTCAAATTACTAAACTCAGACATGAAAATGGGGTGCTTACGTTGGCAGCACACATATTAAAATTGAAACAATACAGAGAAGACTAACATGACCCCTGCACAAGGATGACACTCAAATTCTTGAAGTGTCCCATATTTTCTGTAGTTTAATACAGTATTGCATACTTGAAATTTACTAATAAAGTAGATTTTAAGCATTCTACCACAAAAAATAAAAAAGATAACTATGTAAAAAAACAAAAACTAAAGTAATGGATGTATTAACTTGATTGTGAGAGTCATTTCACAATATATCCAAATCATCATGTTGTACATTTTGAATAAGTTATAATTTTATTTGTCATTTCTACCTCAATAAAGGTGAGGAAAGAAAAGAAAGTGGGAACATTACTATCAATTATACATAAATAAAAAGGGTTATAAGAAGGTGCTATTAACAATGTATGTCAATAAATTGGATAACCTAGATGAAATGGATAAATCTCTAGAAACAAAAAACCCACCAAGACTAAATCACAAAGAAATAGAAAATATGAATATACCTATATAACTAGTAAGGAGATTGAATCAGTAATCAAAAATCTCCAAAGGAAAGCCCTGAACCTGATGGCTTCAATTGTGAATTCTGCCAAACACTTAGAGAACTAACACCAGTCTTTCTCAAACTTTTCCCAAAAATTTAAGGGGAGAGAACACTTCGTAACTCATTCTCTGAGTTTCTGGATTCTCTGAATCCAGAGCCAGATGAAGACACTACAAAAAGAGAAAATTACAGACTGATACCCCATATGAACATTGATGTAAAAATGCTCAACAAAACACTACCAAACCAAATTTAGCAGCATGGCAAAATGATTATACATCATGACCAAGTGGGATTTATTCCTTGAGTGCAAGAATGGTTCAGTACATGAATATCAATCATTGTAATTAGACCACATTAACAGAATGATGGAAACAACTCATGATCATCTTAATTGATACAGAAAACATTTGACAAAATTCACCCTTTCAGTACAAAAACACTCAAAAAACTAGGATAGAAAGAAAGTACCAACATATAATAAAAACCATATATGAAAAACCCACAGGGAACACCATAGTCAATGGTGAAAGACTAGAAGCTTTTCTTCTAAGATCAGGAACAAGGCAAAGATGCCACTTCTACTACTTCTATCCAACATAGTACTGGAATTTCTAGCCAAAGAAATTAGGTGAGAAAAAGAAATAAAAGGCATCCAAATCAGAAGGGAAGAAGTAGAATATCTCTGTTTGCAGATGATATAATCTTATATATAGAAAACCCTAAAGATTACACACACACACACACACACACACACACACAGATTAAAACTAATAAATGAATTTGGCAATGTAGCAGAATACAAAATCAACTCACAAAAAGCAGCTGCATTTTTTATATTAACAATGTACAGTCTCAAAAAGGAAATTATGAAAACAAGTCCATTTACAATAGCACCAAAAAAAAAAAAAACTTAGGAATTAATTTAACTGAGAAGGCAAAAAAGCCTTATACAATGAAAAGGAAAAAACATTGCCAAAAGAAATTAAAGAAGGCATAAATAAGTGGAAGCACGTTCCATGTTCATGGATTGGAAGACAGTATTATCAAGATGTCATTACTACCCAAAGCAATCTGTGGATTTTATATGATCTCTGACAAAATCTCTTAAGACTTTTTTTTTTTTGCAGAAATAGAAAAACTGATACTAAAATTCATATGAAATCTCAAGGGAGCCCAAATAAATAAAAAAAAATATTGAAAAAAAGAACAAAACTGGAGGACTCACGTTTTCTGATTTCAAAGCTTACTTCAAAGCCACAGTAATCAAAACTATGTGAAACTGGCATACAGGCATATATAACAATGGGACAGAACAGAGAGCCCAGAAATAAACCCTCACACATATGGACAAATGATTTTGACAAGGATGCCAAGACCATTGAATGGGAAAGGAGTCTTTTCAACAAGTGGTGCTGGGGAACATGGACATCCACGTTCAAAAGAGTAAAGCTGAACACTTTTCAAATGCTATGACTCAAAATGGCTCAAAGACCTGAAACTATTAAACTGAGAAGAAAACACAGAGCAGAAGCTTCAGAACATGGGATTTGGCAGTGATTTATTTCTTGGATAGGACACAAGAGGCACAGGCAGTAAAAGAAAAAGTAGACAAATTGGACCTCAGGAAGATTTTTAATTTGTGTATCAAAAGACAGTATCAACACAGTAAAAAGGCAACCTGGAGAATGGGGTAAAATATTTGCAAATTATGTATCTGATAAGGAATAAATATCCAGAAACCATGGAAAACTCCTAAACCTCAACAACAACAACAAAAACACTATTAAAAAATGGGCAGGGCATCTGGGTGGCTCAATCGGTTAAGTGTCCAACTCTTGATTTCAGCTCAGGTCATGATCTCACTGTTCCATGGGATCAAAGCCCACATCAGGCTCTGCGCTCATAGCATGGAAGCTGCTTAGTATTCTCTCTCCCTCTCCCTCTCTGCCCCTCCCCACTCACATGCATGCATGCGCTCTCTTTCAAAATAAATGAATAAACATTTTTGTTTAACGGGCAAAAGACTTAAATAGGCATTTCTCCAAAGATATACAAATACCCAATAAGCACATGAAAAGAAGTTTGACACTACTGATAATAGGAAAATGCAAATCAAAACTATAGTGAGATAACCCATTTGGATGGCTACCATCAAAAAACAAAACAAAACAAAAAATAACAAGTGTCAGTGAGGATATGAAGAAATTCAAACACTTGTGTATTGTGGGTGGAAATATAAATGATATAGCTGCTGTGGAAAATATGGCAATTCCTCAAAAAATTAAAAATAGAATTACTGAATGATCCAGCAATTCCACTTCTGGGTATATATCCAGAAGAATTACAAACAGGGTTTTGAAAACATTTGTATGCCCCTGTTCATAGAAGCATTATTTACAACAGTTAAAAAATGGAAGCAACCCAGGTGTTCATCAGTAGATAAGTGGATACACAAAAAGTGTTGTATACATACAATGGAATATTATTTATTCAGCCTTAAAAAGTAAGGAAATTCTGACATATTCTACATCATGAATGAAACTTGAGGACATTAGCTAAGTGAAATAAGCCAGTTACAAGAAACTAAATATAGTGTGATGATTCCATTTACATGAACTATTTAGCATAGTCAGTCATAGAGACAGAAAGTAGACTGATGGTTGCTGGGGGAAGAGGGGACGGGAAGTTATTGTTTAAGGGATATACAGTTTCTGTTTTACATAATACGAAAGTTATGGGGATGGTTGGTGGTGAAGGGTGTACTTCATTTTGAGTATATTTATTATCAATGAACTATATACCTGAAATAGTTAAGATGGTAAATTTTATGTTATACGTATTTTAATATGAAAAAGTGGGGGAAAAAAGAATAATGCCCTGCCAAAGTTATCTGTATCCTAATTCCCCAAAACTGTAAATGTGTTATCTTACATGGCAAAAGAGATTTTGCAGAAATTAAGGATCTTGAGATGGGAAGATTATCCTGGTTTATCCAAGTGGGCCCATTGTAAGTACAAAGGTCCTTGTAGATGAAAGAGAGAAGTGGGAAAGTGAGCGTTAGAGGGGTTTGAAGGTGCTGCTGACTTTGAAGATGGGGGAAGGGGCCACAAGCCAAGAAATGCATGTGTACTCTAAAAGCTGTGAAAGGCAAGGAAACAAACTGTCCCTGGAGCCTTTAGAAGGAACACACCTCTGATAACACCTGGTTTTAGCCCACCCAGAAAGACCTGTTTTAGATTCTGACCACCCCCCACCCCCCACCCCAGACTGTAAGAGAATAGTATTGTTTTGAGCCACTAGCTTCTGATAACTTGTTCCATCAGCAATAGGAACCTGATACACATTCCTGTCTCTGTTAGACTGTAACCTCTGTAGGACAGGGACCTAGTCTCCCTTGACTGCCCATATCACAGATGGTCACTGTTCCTAGAGCACAGGTAGTTTGGCTTTTCAAATTGAGAGTATCTGACCAGACAATCCTGCCCCTTGTGCTCACCACAAAGCCTGATGAATGGTCAGGCTTTTCCAGATTCAGGTCAGCTTTTCCAGAATATCCCAGTCCTTAAGAGCCCCACACTGGACTACCTCTAAAAAATGATTCACTTTTGAACAGTGAAGTTTACATCCATCATTGGGAGAGACAGTGACTTAATCCCACCTACTCCCAATACTGCAGACCAGTAAGTGGAATGCTCAGGGTTCAAGGATTAAAATGGGACATTCTTACAAGATGCCTGGGGATTCCAGCACTGAAGGAATGAACAAAGCCAAAATCCAAGAAGATAAGAGAGCAGTCTAGAAGATCACTGGCACTGAACGAGATCAGGGTTGATGTTACCAAGCCAGAAAAATGGGGATCAGGGAGAAGAGAGCAAACAAGCCAGGAACAAATAGGGAAAAGGGGGCTGTAGTATCTGGAACTGTCACACCTGGCACATAAGTGGTAAAACACCAAAGATGAATGGATGGCATTTGATCCATGCCCATACAAATCACTGCTTTTTTTTTTTTTTTCCACATCTATACTTTCCTTTAAGGCAAAGTAGGGTTTTCAGGTGCTTGCGCAGGAGTATTGATGGTCCAGTTATAGTTATTCCTAATTGAATCTGGCTGTTAATGAACAGAAATGAATATACCACTAAGATCCCTAGTCCTAGAGAACAAACAAAAACACTTTAAAATTCAGTAAAATTGAGAAGATCTCAGAATGTAATGTAATATATTAACTTTCAGATCTGAGTTTTCATATCTTCCATATATTTTTAAAAGAAAATTTTGTAACTTATGTCTGATATGAATAAGGCCTTTTACATTTTCATTATAAACATTTAGGCTTAAAGTGATTATAACTGACAGTTAAGACCAACGGGAGCCAGTGGCCTGTTCATGGACAAATTATCTGTAATTCAGACTAAATCAAAAGTAAACATTCCCTAAAGTCCTTTCAGCTCTACATTAGTCCTGTGGAAGCCAAATGCAATAGACAAGCCCTTTCCCTTCCTCTCTGTCCTGTGAATTCTATGGGCTCACTTTAAAATGAATAGTCTTTTCTATGAAGCAATGTTATATGCATTTTGAACCATTTCCACATCTAAGTCATCGAATGCTTATTTAATTCATTTTTCTGAATCAACATGTTTATTTCATCAGGAGAATGTTGCAAAAGTACCTGGGATGTGTTGTTTCATAGTTTATGATTAGTATTTTCCTAAATAATGGGATGGAGAGGGAAGAAAGAAGTAGTCTGATGACCTTCACTTTTTTCTTATCTGCATTTGTTCTCTTGAAGAAGTAATAGCAGTGAATTCGTGTCATTTAAAAGTTTAGAAAGATTAAGTATGACAAATTGTTTTAAATGACAAAGTTATATTTCTGAGTATCTCATTTGAATATGCTGATAATCAGTTTAAAAACCACACAGGCAATAAGGGGAAGGCCAGCATTCTGAGTCACAGAGCAGTAAAACTGTTGTCACCAGCAATGATGTCACTCATTCCCAAGGCTCCAAAAGACTGTTGGAAATTAAATTTAGGAAGAAATGTCTTCTGACTTGCCATTGGTTCTAAAAGGCAATCAGTGTTAAATAAGCACAGACCCCTTTTTGGAACCTATGTAATAAAGTCAGACATATTAATCTCTACTCATGCCTCTAGTCAGGGTCTGACCCCAAGTTCTTACGGCTACAATGGAAGAAAGCAAGGAAGAGCCAACTGGCATAAGCTAACAGTTCGTGTAAAGGTCTAGATGTGCCTAAGAGCAAATAAACATCGTTTCTCAACTTTGTGTTTGTATTGAGTCCCATAAGACAAAAAGTATCTCTCCATGATCATATGAGTTTACATTACAGTCTCCATGTACTTTCACTGTGTTCAGTTAACACCCCTGAGATTTGACCTAAGAAAAGGGATGGAGAGAAAAGAAGAGGTCACTCCTGTTTAGCCTGGATGCTTTGGTCCTCAGACAAAGCATTGGCTTTAAAGAGTCAAAAGTCCTTGTGGTATCCTGCTTTTTCCACTGACAAATGTGTATGACCTAAAACATCTCAACTACTCTTCATGTATGGAGTGAAGGGGATTAATACCTTCACTACCAACCATGAAAAATGAAGAGTGAGGTGAGGTAAAATACGTGAGTGAATTCAGCAGATCCTGTTACCGGACAATGAAAGGACAGTAGTTTCTCTTAGGAAACTAAGAGAGCTGCTTTCTTGAGAAGAGAATAAGGTATATAATGTCATCTCACATCCTTAACAATATCAGAAATAATGCATGTTCAAGAAGTAAATACTTACCATGGCTATGAATAAAACTCTTCTTTGATGACACTAGTAGTAAATCAAAATGAAAAAAATAATCCGTTTGGAAAAAACAAGTTATGAATTAGAAAACTAGAAAAGATACTAGAAACTTTCCAGCCAGCACTTCCACATTCTTATTTAATTGGTGGCATCTCTTTTTTCTTTTTTTAAGTTTATTCATTTTGAAAGAGAGAGAGCACAGCAGGGGAAGGGGAGAATGAAGGAGGGACAGAATCCCAAGCAGGCTCCACACCATCAGCACAGAGCACGATGAGGGGCTTGAACCCACAAACTGTGAGATCATGACCTTAGCTGAGATCAAGAGTCGGGCACTTAACCAACTGTGTCACCCAGGTGCCCCTTATTAGCCGCATGTCTTCAGTGTTTCTAGGCTAATAAGATAAGCATAGATCTTTAATAATGCCCCTCTCACATTCTAGATTCCATCTGAAAGAAACAACAAAACAGAAGCTGTGGAGGTGGACATGGTGGGCACCTGTATTCATGTTAAAAATAGGGAAGAGTATGGTAAAGGAAGACACTAAACAGGGACTTGTAACCTCTCTTCCTGAGAGAAAATTATGTCCATGAAACAAGACGTGTGACCCACTTGGAATAGCATGGAGAGGACTGAGGATTTGTACAGAAGTGGCTATAGCAGCTGCAAACCTTACATCTTCTCAGATTCAAACCCAATGGAGAAAAAGTGAGGGCTTTTTTCCAAGCATTTCAGCAAAAGAATCTCCCTCCACTGTGATGTGTGCCATCCCTGAGCCATACTGAACAGCCAGAAGAATAAACTGTGCCTTTTATTACCTTAGGTCCTTGAGTCAGAGTGAATGGGGGAGGAGCCCCACCTAAAGCACGCTGGTTATAAGAGAGAGGGATAGTTCCTCAGAGAGAAATTTGGGTGCAGTTTCTTTAAAAAAAAAAAAAAAGTGAACGAATGCTTGGCAGCCACATTTAGTAAAACTGCAGGCTCTTGGTCACTGCAGGCTCTTGGTCTTCGTATAGACCTGATTCAGGAGTGAGGTAGATTTAGCAAACACTTGCTGGCTTTACTATTAATTTTAGGAGCTCATTTGCCATTGCTGTTGCTTCTTGTTCACCCACGGCACTGCTTGCGAGTTATTAAGCTGACTTCATGGTGATTTGTATAAAGCTAATCCAGCACTTGCTTGTTCTTGGGAGTCTGGCGCCTACAACCTGTCCTGCCAATATTCCTTGATGATGAACCGTGCTTTCAAAAGCAGGTGAACTGTCTCCTCCCCACCACAGTATACCAACACATTACAGAGCCCTTTTTTTTGAGGCCTCATTTTCCTGGTAGCTGTCTCCCCTGAGAAGATTCCCTTTGTGTATCCAGAAAAGAAACTATGGGATTTCTGACTTCTGAGTCCCAGTAGCTCTAATGGACTCTGTCCAGTTTGCCCAGATGTAGACTCTAAGCAAAGTTAGCCTTCCTAGGCTGCAGAGGACAGGGAGGGTGGGTGGCAAGCTCAGCACTGGCTGCACATTGCTCATTTGCTGCTGCTGCTGCAACAGTGAGCAGGTCTCCCAGGGGGAGAAAAGGGCAAGCCACTGTGCTCTCGGGCAGGAGAAGGCTGCATTTATTCCTTGAGGTTTCTTGTTACCTTATTATACAACTCAGATGGTTTGCTTTTAACGGTCTGCTTGTCTTGTTCCATCTGACCTATAAAAATGCTAACATCCTTTAAGTAGATTTCTTTTAAAGAGTTGAATGTTTCTTTGTCAGGTCAAACAGCGTATTTGACAATAATCGCCAGGATCCCACAGGACTGACCGCTGCTCTTCAAGCCACAGACCTGGCTGGAGTTCTGCACATGCTCTACTGTGTCCTCTTCCACGGCACCATCTCGGACCCTAGCACAGCCAGTCCCAAGGAGAGTTACACTCAGAACACAGTCCAAGTGGCCATTCAGAGCTTACAGTTCTTCAACAGTTTTGCAGCTCTTGATCTGCCTGCTTTCCAGGTACCAAGCATTGGTTAGTGATGGTGTTAACCAACCAAGAGTTAATATTTTAGTGTAGATAATGTGAGGTTCCTCTCCTGGATTGGGACATTAGGAGTAAACTACAGTAAAGGAAATCACAAAATACATCATTTATTAAGCTACTGTCATCTGGGAACTATTTTAGATACTCTACATATGCTTTCTCATTTATTCTCATGATAGCCCTGCAAAATATTACACCCATTTTGCAGATGGAAAAGCTAACAGTTATTTGCCCAAGGTTACACGTGGCTATGCCAGGACTGGCACCTATGATTTTCTGATTTACCCAAATCTGTGTCACTCTGCTACTAATAAATCTTCTGTGTTGATTTCTTCATAGACAGGCATTATTATCCCATCAACTTTTAAATGTTAAGGAAAGTCTTACATAAACAGAACCAAAGTTAGATAAATTGTTTTGATTGATATGACTTTCTGTGGATGATTTAACTGATTTGTGTCCGGTGTAAAGTGTATGTATAGTTATACGTGCACACCCCCATAAATTAAGTTTTTATAGCAAAAGAAAGAAAAATTGCTTTATGCTGTAATACCAGACTGTCAGCTTAGAAATAGATTTTTTTTCATGTGGGAAATTTAATTTTCAAAAACACTGAACCTTTGGAACAGAGCAAGCCCCAAGGAGTAGACTTTCTCTTTCAGTTTATTAACTGTCAAGTGATTTCATTAAAAAAGGAACAAACTTGGCAGATGATGAACCCATAATTTAGATGAATTGCTTTGCTCAGAGGGAGAAAGGGAAAAAGGTTATAGAGATATAAATGTATGAAAATGGTGGTCTTTGGCCATTCCCAACTAGACGAAACACTTGTTTTGCAGCTGATGACAAATGTGGAATTCTTGTCTTCCTGTCATTTTGTGCACAACAGGAAATTAGTGAGTAAGTTGTATCATTGGGCTCAATAGCTTTCAACTTGGTAGAGTTAGTTTATCCATCACAAGAACAGAATCCTGTTTAGGGTTAAAGCATTTCAGTTTCCAAAGCAATTGAACATTATAGCCTTAGATGGTAACTACATAATGTGTAAAGTTCTGAGAGTTTACAGGCACACCTAATAAGGAGATATCTGCTCCAGAAAATGCCAGTGATTCTTGCCTCTGGGTTGAACATCTGTGTTTTGTGAAGACCCAGGCCCATTGTGTTCTGTGTGGAAACAGCTTGGAAATCCGGAGACACTAGTTTTTGTCCTCAGAACATGGAGGCCAGCAGTCTACCCATCAACTAGTCCAACTAGAGTGATTTCCGTTGTTACTAGGGATTATGAAAAGAAAATATCTAAAAACTGTCTCTTAGCATCTAGTTTTATAGGTCTTCTGACCAGTATTTATACTGCTGCAGGGTGCTCCACATCATAAACAAAATCATCTGTATTAAGTCAGCCGTTCCATGAGTCACTCCTGAATGTCGGATCCCAGATCCATGTGCTCCCCACACCATCCCTGTGAGCTCACCGCCTGGTCAGTCTCACTCAAAAGGAATACCACTGAACTCCAACCAGCCCTGCTCCCCGAATGGCCTTTAGGCACAGTTGCCAATAATGTTAGAAAAATCAAAAGCTTATTTCTGGAGCAAATGTCAAACTAACATAAAGACCAAGATTCTTCCTTTCCAGCTCTTTGCCATATCCAGCCTGAAATGTACCCCCTACTTGAAAAAGCAGCAGGAAAGATACCAGAGTGACTCAAGAGTGTTCAAGCCATTCTGTTTTTTATTTTATTTTTGTAATATTTATTTATTTTGAGAGAGAGAGAGTGCAAGCAAGCAGGGGTGGGACAGAGAAGGAAAGGCCCCTGCGCTCTCAGCAGAGAGCCCCATGCGAAGATCAAACTCAGGAACCTGTGAGATCAGGACCTGAGCAGAAATCAAGAATCGGACACTTAACTGACTGAGCCACCCAGGCACCCCTGTTCAAGCCATTCTTAGAATCAAATGCCCTGCCTACCAAGTAGAATGTCCTGTTCTGGCTGGTTCCTGATAATTCTCCAGTACATTTCTTTCCTCTCTGTCCTTCATGCAGCTCCATATTACTCTTAAGTCTCTCTTCCTGTTTTTTTTCCTCCTGTTTTCTTTTATCTTAGTCAATTTGGCCATCATTGTTTCTCATTCTCTCCCAGACACTGTTCCCAGGTGTTCTTTTCTCTTTAACAGGTGCCTGGACCAGGAAAGCTCACAGGGGCCTCCCCCTGGCTGCCATCCTTTCAGTACTCAAGGTCCAGCACATGTGTTTTTCTTACACCTCATCAGTATGTGCAGGGACCCACATGCCCAGAATTTCTAGCATCAGAGCCTTTAATACATCTACCCATGATTACCTTATTGTTCCAGTCACTTTTATGCATTTAAAACCAAACAAAAAAAACTTAGTTACAACAACCACTTTATTATGATCACAGATTCTCTGTGGCAGGGCTTATCACAGTAGGGGTGGCTTGTCGCTACTCTCTGATATAGGGCTTCAGGTAAGAGGCTCAAATAATGAGGTGGTGGTGGGAGGGCAGGTTGACACAGATAGCTGGAAGCTAAATTTATCTGGAGGCCCCTTCACTCTCCTGTTCAAATCATGGGATGACTTAAAGACTAGGTTCACCAAGGACTGTTGGCCAGCAACACTACATGTGGCTTTTCTGTGTGACTTGGGCTTCTTAAAATGACACGGTGTCTGGGTTCTGAGTGAGTATCCTGAGAGGAAGCTTCCAGAAAACAAATGTTCCAAAAGAAACAGAAGCTGAATGGCTTTTTAGGACCTTGCCTTACAAGTCATATAGCTATATATCAACCATGCTCTTGGTTAAATCAGTCATAAACCTTCTGGGTTCAAGGGGAGAAGGCTTAGGCCCCACCTCTCAATGGGGGGACTGTCAAAGATTTATAGACATTTTTTAAACCACTGCACTCTTTTTAGCAAGCTAAAGTAAATCGTCCACACAGATATCATTGATGTAGATGGGTATCTGATCAAGCATGTAATACTCAAGTAAATATAATACAGATATACAATACTTGCATTGTAATGCAATTGAGAGAGTTTGGGAGAAAAGTACTATTTTTCTGATAAATGTGGTCAGAGAAACTCATGTTCTAGTTCATCAAAACAACTTACATGTCAAAAATGAGATTTTTAGGACATATGTTAATAAAAGACAGGAAAAGAGATTTTAGGTACAGCATGGATCTGACCTCAAGAAAAAATCTGGGAGACAGTTTATGAATTGCCTGTGTGGGTCAAAGGAACTGAAGAATAAAATTGAAATGAGATAAATGGTCTGACCTGCTAAACAGGATAATGTAAGACATGTTGACCATTTGAGTCCCAATGCATCACAAGAATGCAGAGCTCTAATAGGCATCCTCATCAAACCTTTCTGCATCTGGAGTCAGACTGATGTGACTTAAGCCATTATACCACCAAGTTTTATGACCTTAGAGAAGTCATTTGAACCGTTATGGGCTTAGTTTCTCATCTGTAAAATAGAGATTAAAAACACCTACCTCACAAGTGTGAGGATTAAATGAGATTACATAAAGGCACTGTTCTAGTTAGCAAATAGTAGGCCCTCAAGAAATGTGGTCTGGGGGCACCTGGGTGGCTCAGTCAGTTAAGTGTCTGACTCTTGGTGTTGGCTCAGGTCATGATCTCACGGTTCGTGGATTTGAGTCCTGTGTCGGGTGCTGACAGTGCAGAGCCTGCTTGGGATTCTCTGTCTCCCTCTCCCTCTCCTCTGCTCATTCTCTCTCTCTACACCCCCCCCCACTCTCTCTCTCTCTCTCAAAATAAATAAATAAACATTAAATTTTTTTTACATTTTTTATAAATGTGGACTGACTCAGCTTCTGAAGATAAATAATTTACCCAAACCATTTTGCAGATGTTGATTCAGAAAGTTAACTTTTGAGTGAAGCTTCCCCAGTGCCCCTCCACACTTGTGTGAAGCCATGAACCTGTGTGCTCGTTTTATGTGGAACCCATCATGTGCTAGTAACAAAAGGTTATCCACTAGACTATTTTCTTAGCTTGTTCCATTTCATTGTATACTAATAAGGCTGTCAAAATATTTTTCCCCCTTCAGCAAAGAGTCTGATTTCACTGTGAATTCATATTGGCACAGATGGCCTTGAGATCCCGGATATTGTATATTGCATACACTTTGACAGATTTTACAATTGAAGGTGGTCTCAAGAAACAAATCAATGTACTGACTTGGCAATTAATTCTGACTAAAAAGGAAATATAGTTTCCTTGAAAAATTGGTTTAATTTTTATATTCAAACTTACATGCCCCTTGACCTGCTCTTATCAGTGAAGGTTAAACAGAGGGCACTGGGTCACAGCATGCTGGACACAACTAATTAAATAAGGGCTGAGCTGAGAAGGTGTCACTACTTGATTTAAAGGAACAGAGCTCTCCTGAACCTCTTTGGGGCTTGAAAAACATTTTGTCTCAGGGCAGTGAAACTGAGACAGAAGGCACTCTTAAAATTTAGCAGTAATTTTATTTCCACAATACTCATTAACAGGACTGGGTTTCACCACTGTTAGGCAAAGTGAATTCATTGAAACTTCTAAGCTGCTATGTATCCGACCTGGTTCAAGGCCGCCAAGACCTCAAATGAAGAGATGAGTTTAAAACGCTGCCTTTCCCCACAGGCCAGCAGTGGTGCTTCATTCCAGTGTCGGCTGCGAGTGTATTCTGTAGGCTTCGCCTCTCCCCTTTGCCCTCCTGTCGCTCTGTCTGTTTGACATGTTTATTAAATAGAAGCTTCAGGCTGCACAGACAGACTCAGGCTCTCCTCCTGCATCGCCCACCAACAACAGCCCTTTGCCTGTCTGGGGAAAGGATCCCAGAAGCCTCATAGTTGAGGGGGCTTCATGGTTTGTTTTTTTGGGGGGGTCAGGGTGTTGTGTTTTTTTACATTCTTTTGGGAACATTGGGTTTATAGGGCTGTTTATTTGAATAATAACCAGTTGTTATTTATATTGCTTTCCTGTTTGAACATAAGTAAATAATTAGAATTATATTTTTATCCCTGTGTTCAAGAAAATATTTTCTCCTTCAGAAAAAGAAAAGTATTAGAAGTTAGCTAAATGGTAACAGGAGATTCACAGGAGAATTTTAGCATTTTTATATTTTTCCACATTTTCTACAATGAGACTATTTGTACCATGGGAAAAAATAACTTCTTACAAATGGAATAAACAACTATGCTTTAGGTGGATAGTATGTCTTGATCCACAAAGTAAGAGTATTTCTCCATGTCTCTTTTCAGGTTAAATGTTACATTGATTATGGTCACTTATTAGAGCAAGAATCTCTAAACTGAACTGTCAATCATAGTGCTCTAGAAATTTCCTATGTTTTTCCGGCACCATGGCAGAAAGTGCACAGGGTCCAGTCTTGCTTTGTGATTTGCAGCCCTGCCTGTCCCTGGGATGGGGAGTTCTAACTGCTCCTTGTCTTTGTCAGTCTATTGTAGGGGCAGAGGGCTTGTCCCTTGCATTCCGGCATATCGCCAGCTCTCTACTGGGCCACTGCAGCCAAGTCTCCTGTGAAAGCCTCCTCCATGAGGTCATCGTCTGTGTGGGCTACTTCACTGTCAACCACCCAGATAACCAGGTAAGAGGCCCTGGACAGTTCCTCAGGCAGCTCCCCCAACACTGAGAGTGTGAGGTATTGGATTGAGAAAAGGCAGGCTAGCCTGCTGGAACCCATCTGTCCTGCGTGAGGCCCTTTAACCAGACTCCAAGGACACCTCTCTGCCTTATTCTACCCAAAGAGATTTGATCAGCACTAGATGAGCACTAAGGCTTCCTCTTAGAGTTATAAAAATAAAATTTTTTCAATAAAATATTCAGTACACAGAAGCATCTACTCCCTTACCACAGAGGTTCTGATGTTCTATCCATATATTTGTTTCGTTGTGATGAGGTAGAGTGCATCTTTCAGTTCGGGTCACTTTGCACGTAGCATTAGAGTCGGGTGCTTTATGAAGCCACTCTTGGCACTTGGCTTCTAGTTGCTTAGGGGGTGCTAGGTGGTGTTGGAGGGGGGCCTGAGAAAGCAGGACTTGGGCTTCTCCCCCTTGAGTCACTCAGAGTAGTTTCACTTTTAACTGTTTGGATTATGTGGTTTCCAAGCAAGATTTCATTTGTAAATAGGGTTCTGCTACTCTAAGAACTTGGGAAAACTGTTACCGATTTCGTAAAATAATGATGATGAGCACCTTATTTCTCTTCATTTTTAAAACCAGAGTAATGGCATAACTAACACATCAAATAGTAGTTCCTGATAGCCTCATTTATCTAAAACCTTCTGCAACCTCAACTGTATGGATTATAGCTGAGAAAAAGGCCTCTGGACAACCATTAACCCTCACTTCAAGCTTAATAAGTTTTATTTTAGGCACATCTCTAACAACCGTTTATTAGCCTGCAGCAAACTAGACCAGGGCAGGAGAAGGACAGGAGTTGGTTATAGTGACAAAGCCAAGTTCAAGGTGAGAGCGGGGAAAGAAAAAATAAAAATAAGGCAGGGCCGAGAACTCAGAAACCACAGCCATCTGGATGAAAGGAACACTAAACCCTGTATTTATTTCCGAGAAGATCTGGATGCCCCCAGTGCTAACCTTGAAGGAGCATGGAGGCAAAATGTATGTTCTTTGCATTCCCTTTGAAGAAGGTTGAGGAGCATGCAGTCCATTCTGGAAAGAATTCCATAGTTAAAATATAGAAAATGTGGACCAGAACAAGTGTCATTTATAGAAAAGTTCCTCTTTTCCAGACACTGGTGCCAGGAGAACAGATCTTTTTCACCTCCCCCTCCCACCATGGGAACATTCTGGAAGTGCTTTCCCCTTGCTAACACCCCCCAGGTAGCGATGCATTGTTCTTTCCAGGCCCAGCAGGTTCATAAGTCTCTTACAAGCTGCTCTCACCATCTGAGATAGCCACTGTTACCATTTTGGCAAGTTCCCTTACAGTCCTTATTCTGAATACTTTTTCCAGTTTTATTGAGATATAACTGACATACAGCTTTGTATCAGTTTTAGTGTACAAAGTGATAATTTGGTATGTGCATATTATACAAGATTAATACCACAGTAAGTTTAGTTAACATCCATCACTTCACATAGTTGCAAACTTTTTTCTCATATGGTGAGAACTTTTAAGATGCACCATCTTAGCAACTTTTAAATGTATGTGTGATACAGTACTAGTCAACATGCTGTACACTACATCCCCAGAACATATTTATCTTAGAACTACAAGTTTGTACCCTATGACCACCTTCATCTGTTTCACATCCCCACCCTTCCATGAATATTTTACGTAGCTGAGATCATACTGTACATACATACTGTTATATCCTACTTTATACACTTAACATTACAGGTCTTCCTTTACTTACACTGGGGTTATGCCCCAATAAACCCATCAGAAGTTGAAAATATCTTAAGTGGAAAGTGCACTTAATACACCTAGCCTACTCTCAGGATGCTCGGAATACTTACATTAACCTACAGTTGGGTAAAATCGTCTAACACAAAGCCTGTCTTCTAGTACAGTGTTGAATATCTCATTTAGTTCATTGAATACTGCAGTGAAAGTGAAAAACCCAATGGTTTCTGGGTAGGGAATGGTTGTTAAGTAGACCAGTTGTTTACCCTCATGATCGCGTGGCTGACGGGGCCAGCTGGGAGCTGCCGCCACCCAGCATCACCAGAGAGTATCTTATCAGTAGCCTGGGAAAAGATAAAAATGCAAAGTACTGTTTCTACTGAATGTGTATCACTTTCATAAAATTCAAAAATCATAAGTCGAACCATCAGTCAGGCACTGTCTGTGTATCAAAACCATTCTTTGTGAATATCTATATTGAAGTATAGTTGACATACCTGTTGTGAATATCGTTTTGGCTGCAGGGCTCTATCCTGTGTAGACAGCCCGTGGTTTACCAAACTAATTTCCTGGTTTTTTTTATTTTTTAATGTTTATTTATTTGGGGGAGGGGCAGAGAGGGGAGAGAGAATCCCAGGCAGGCTCCATGCTGTCAGCACAGAGCCTGATGTAAGGCTCAAACTCATGAAACTGTGAGATCATGACCTGAGCTGAGATGAAGAGTTGGACAGTTAACCGACTGAGCCACCCAGGCACCTCCAATTTCCTGTTTTATACTTAAGTTGTTTATTATGTATCATGACACTATCTACTGGACTTGTAAAGAGGTCATCTGTGGATGTGAGAGTATTTTGCTGTGTTACAGTTCTACGGCAAGAGATAAGCTCCTTCACCATATCCGCATTTGGAGATGGTTTGAAACTTTTTGCTTAAGCCAACTCTGTTGTAATGAATTTGCTGAACTCAGAATTGTGTGGGATTTCAGAGAGTTTTTCTGCCAATGCCAGATCACAGACTGATCCTTTCCTACATATAAAGCACACCTCCTAAGTATCTGTGGGCTCACCAGAGTGAATGGGAAATAGGGTCAGGGGAACTGGCATTTGGAGATGCCATGACAGAGCAGTGACTGGACACGTTGGGGCAAGCGGAAATAGACTAAAAGGGCAGAGAGAGCACCAGGCAGCACAAGCAGGAGACAGGTGCGCTATGGCTTGTCATCTGGGGAAGAAGACACAGCAGCATTTGGAGATCATTGTTGAGAAGTGAGCTCACTAAGAGAAAGAAATTAGAAAAGGGAAAAAAGCCAGATCTTCTATTTTGACACCTAGCCTCCCAGAAAGATTGAATATTAAACTGGACATCCACTTCTGATTTGACGCAAGATCAGAGAAGTCAGTTCAGCCCCAAGGCAATTAATGAAAAGCAACAATCTATGAGAAGAAAGAATGTGATAAAAAGTAGAGGAGAAATCAGAAATCAATAGACTTATAGTAAGTGTCAAATACTGAGACACTGCATCTTATGGAGATGTGCTTTCTAAGCATAACCCCTGATGTTTGTAAAATCGTTGATACCGTTTTTCCCATCTGGTGTCTTTTGGACCTCATTAGCACTTCAGTGAGGATGTAAGTACATCAGGATGTAGTTCTGCCTCACATACAGGTAAGGGATTGGGATTTGAAGAGGTTATAAGTCCCCTGAAATGGTACAAAGAAATACAAAGATACAAAGAAAACTTTAGGTCCTGGGATGGTATAAATGAGCGTGTTTTATGAACACAAAATTGAACACAGTCTAGCAAAAGAAGGCCTGGGTTCTAACCCCCACTCTGCCACAAGCTCTGTGATCTTAAATCATTTTCCCTCTTGAGGCTTGAGCATGTTTGACTATACAAAGAGGTATACTGGTTCTGGAAATGACGGTGGTGATAGTGCACAATATTGTGAATGTACTTAATGCCACTGAATTGCAGGCTTAAAAATGGTTAAAATGGTAGGTTTTCTGTTATATATATTTTACCACAATAAAAAATGCTTTTTAAAAAAGGAAGTGGATTGTTCTAGATGACCTCCCTTGTGAATTCCAGGAGTCTGTGATATTTTAAAGGCTAAGATTAGAACCACAGACAGACGAGCATTCTGATCTCATGAGGACTCCAAGCCATTTTGTGGTTTTTCAGATGCTCCTTGCCCTACTCTGGATCCTGTCAGCACCAGATGGCTTCATTAGCTGCCTGTCCACTCCATGGCAGTGAACCCTTAAAAGCTGCATATACCCTGGCTCCCCATATTAATAGAGGAGCTCCACTGACAAAACCAGTAAGCAGAGACTTACAGGTGAGATGTCAGGTGCCTTGCTCTGTGAAGCCATCTCTAGCCACAGTTGTTTCACCCACATCAAAGGGTTGTGCTCACCAGCTCGTGGCTGGGCTCCATGCCATCCAGCTGCATGGCAGGGGCTAGGGAGGGGAGAAATAACCCCAAGCTTACTAAGAGGATAACTGCTCATATCCCAGTAGAATTAGGGAGTTTTCTGTAACTAAACAGCTGATTGTTTATTTCATTCTAAAAACTTGTTTTACTAAATTCCCTTTCTAATCTCCCCAGTAATTTGCCAAGTGAGCGTTTGCTGAGGGGATGTGGTAAATTCAGCTTTAAGGTCTCATCCTTTAAGGTCATAGATTCATGGAATCTTCACCTGGAAAGGCTCTGAAATATCTAGCCCAGCTGCCTCATATTACAGGTGGAAAAATTGAGGCTCAGGGAGGAAAGGAATTGCCAAACCAAGAACTGGCACACCCAACTCACAACTTGCAGTCAAGTTCCTGCCCTTTCCACCTCTCTGTTCTTATGAAAGTGAATGTATTTAACCTGATGCCACATTCTCTAAATCAGAGGAATTTCAGAGGAAACATTATGATGCTCAATTCATTTAATGCTTCCGTATCATTAGTCAGTCATGTTAATTTGCAGGGCCTGTTTGTGCACAGTGGATCCTTTATTTTCTCCTGGGGAAACAGCTTGTGTCTTTAAAAGACAGGAGATTTTGAACTCCTGCTGCAGCCTAAGCCTGTTTTATTAGGTAACTGCTTTGCATAAAGGATTGGCATTTTTTATTTGCCACCATTTAGTCTATTAACTGCAAAGACAGCCCCCCTGATACCAAAGATGACTTCAGGGAAGAAACCTGGATAATAAAAATAATACCCTATTCTTGATGGACCCAATCATGTTTTCTATCGGGTTGCAGTTTCTAATTAAAATTTTTTTTTTTTAATCAAAAACTTCCTTGTATTTTATGGCAATTTCATGACTCTTTCTAAATCCCTTCCCATCTAATTATTATAATGAACATAATTAGTATGTGCTGTCAGCCCTTCACTTTATTTACATTTTATATTGGATAATTAAATGTGGTCTGATAATTAAATTAACTCGAATGACAGATTATTTGACTGCCTGCATATTACCGTATTGGGAATAAGCACCTTTGCATATTCATTTTAGTTAGTGACTTTTTCATTTGGAAAGACCCCATAGATCCTAGCTATCAGAACCAGAGTCTCTTGTGGCAGTTGAAAGGAAGGATCCCTGTGGCCCACCCTCCCCCATCCAGCTTCTCAGTAGAGAAGTCCTTGCAAATCATTTAATCATCTGCCCTGCACTGGACCAAAAGCTCTTGAATGCTTCTGGGGAATCAGAATGGACGAGTAAGGCTGGACAGGGAACCTTTTGAAACTAGATTCACCCTGAGCTGGGTGACATGCATTTCCCAGGTCTTTTGTAATTTGATGACTTAGTAAGAAAACTTAAACGTTCGTTGACTAAACATATCTGAAATGTATCTATTGTACTCACCTCAGGCGTTTCCCTGCAAACAAAAACAGGGCACTTTCCTAGCTGTATACCATCTGCAGCTGAGGAAAGCAGACTGATGTCTTAAGAGTGGCAGTTTTCCAAAGCCCCAGTTCAGCCTTTAGAACTTTGAGAAGGGACCTAATTCCTACTCAAACATTCTTAACTTCACTTTGTTTTTCTCAAAGGCAGATGGTCCTAGGTCACACCCATTTGGTAAACTCCCCCGGCCCGGCCCGTGCGAGTCCATGAATGGGGTCTGCTGTGGTGGGCTCGGGGCAGAGTCTCCAGCGTTTGAGGACTTTCTATTCTCCCAGTGTTGGCAGCTCGTTCTTCAGCTGTCACACAAACATTCACCTTTCTGCATTATCTTTCTTTATGTGACAGATACAGTTCCTTTCATAAAATGAAAATGTATCACGTCTAAGGAAAGCTTAACAATTTCAACAATATAACCATTTGGCAGTTACTCTCTTTATATTACAATACCAAAAAAAATGTGGGATTTTTCCCCAAAAAGAGAACAACACTTTCCTAATTAAACTTACCTTCTGCCTAAACATTTAACACTTCTAGTGAGTGACCCAGCTAGTATTACGATGGAGAAATTTGCCAGTTAGCACTTTGGGCTGATTGTATTAAGTCACCAATTTCACAGAATCCGCATAAAAGACACCTTTTACTTCGGTCATCTCTTTGGATGAATTTTCCCATGCAAGAGTAGTTGGAACTACCACATGCTCATAGCACATAAACCACCTGAGAGGTTGTAGGGAACTCCTAGCCCCATTACTAGATCAACTGGAGTCGAAGGCAGTCCCACCAAGGAGCCCGCACTTTCACCACTCAGCATGAACACTGGCCACGGATACTTGTACTGAACTGAGAAAGAAACATTCTTCCCCCTGTGATTGGAATGGCTTCCTGATCTGTGACTCTTGCAGTTCCCACAGATCCTCCCGTCTGTGGTCAATGCAGCAGTAGTGAGGGTGGCACCCGAATGGATTCACATCTTGAATCAGTCTGCAGCTAAAGTTTTGAATTAGCTCTCCACTGGTTCTACAAGTCAGATGTCCTAGAGGATAAGAGCATAGGCTCTGAAGTCAGCTGGCTTAGAAATCCCTATCCTGCTCTATGCCAGCACTATGACTTCGGGCAAGTTACTGAACGCCGAGCCTGACTCGTAGTGAATGCTCATGAAAGGTAGCTGTTGCTACCCCTGCTTGCCCTGTCATCATCACCTTCATGACGCTGAATAATACACCTGATTCAGCAGTAGGCTAAACTCCTAATTCTTACGTAGTGATCTGAAACAAACAGGATTGTACAGATAAACTATCCTTCCTTTGCCAGTTTCCTCAGGTTCTCATTTTTGAGGAACTCAGATCCAGAACATTGCAGTAAAATAACTGTTGTGAAATCTAACAGTAAAACTTTGAAGTTGGAAGCTAGCCATAGCTTTATCCCAGTTGGACTATGAAAAGTTGGGATCCCACGAAGGCCCTTCAGCAGTGACTATGAGACCAGGGGCATGAGTAGGGTCATTCTGAGGGCTAGTTTAATTTAACTGCAAGGTGGCATGAAGTTAATCATTCCTCTCAGTTCCATCCCAAGACTAGGCAGAGCCATGGAAGACACACAAGAGGAAGCTAAGAAAACCGTCAACACTCTCTTCCCAAGGTACCCAAACCCAGACCCTCTGAACAGGATGAATACTGTCAGGGCAGCTGTGTGCACAAACCTCAGTCATCCTTGCTCCCTTGAACGTCTTCTATTGGGACGTCAAACATGCATAAGAAAATGATGCCAAAGGGATATTTTGTCCAGAGTTTAACTCCTGACCAGTGATTATTCTAATTTTTCTGGGCCTGCCTTGGTCTTCAGTCACAGAGGAACTTTTTTCATAAATCACTGAGGTAGATTATAAAGAATTAATGTGCAGTGGAGCGCCTAGGTGGCTCAGTCGGTTGGGCATCCAACTCTTGATTTCAGCTCAGGTCATGATCTCACAGTTCATGAGTGTGAGCCCCGCGTCAGGCTCTGCCCCAACAGTACAGATTCTAATCTCCCTCGGGATTTCCTCCCTCCCTCTCTCTCTGCCCCTTCCCAGCTCATACACACAACACTCTTTCTCAGAATAAATAAACTTAAAAAAAAAAAAAAAAGATTAATGTGTAATCACAAAGAAAACACCACTCCTGAGATAGGAAATTTTATTAAGACCCTCATTAGTCGCAAAAAGCCCACCACGATGGAACAAATGCTGGTGCAGCAGTCAGGATTGCTAGATCCTTCTACAGCTGCAGAGCTGACTGACCCTGGGCAAGTCACTGCCCTCTGGGCTTCAGTTTCCTGTCTGTAAAAAAGGGTGATTTGAAGGGCCCCTCCTACTCTGATAGAGGATGAAGTGTGAAGTCATGGCCAGACCAACATAAAAAGGTAGATTTAATCATTTTCATTTCTAAGTATAGTAATCACAAATATTCCACTCTAGCCACAGCTGGTCTCCTTGCTGTTCCACAGACACACCTCAAGCCTTTGTTCTAAGTGCTTTCTACTGAATACTTACCCTCAGAAAGCAACATGGTTTGGAGAGGCTTCCAAACTTTTTCCTCAGATATCATGTTATCAGGCCTTCTTTGACCACAGTATCTAAAACAGTTACATAAGCCTCATGGTCACTGTTTCCCCCTTACCTTGCTTTATTTTCTTCACACACTTATTACTTCCCACCATGTATTTCTTTTGTCCGTCTCCGCACTCCCACCCCCACAGCATCCCACTAGAATGTAAGCACCTTGAGAGCAGAGTCTTGTCTTCAGTGCCTGCAGCGGTGCCTGGCACATAGCGACTACCTAATAAACGTTTGTTGATTGAATGACTGGGTGTTGAGATGATACATTTCTCCTTAGGCATAATGCTGCACAAAAGGTTAAAATGATCTCAGATTTTGAAAGATACAACACTTCTATTTTACTGACCAAACCTCCTGAACTCACTTCTAGCTAAAAATTTAAGAGCCATTTCTTTGGCACTATGGGTTACTTATCTTCAAATCTGTTCTAAAAGAAATGGCTTTGTTTTGTTTTTGCTGGAGCCAGTAGTTTTGACATCCAAAGGAAACTACATGTTTAAAGGTTTGGCAAATATTGTGCTTGAGAACACAGTGGTGTGTGGAGAAAAGCTTTGGGGGTGGATCACATCCTAGCCCCTCATTTCCACTGGGTGGTAAACAGAGGCAGGCTGTCCTGAAGGTCGCCTTCACTGACTATAGCAGAGAGACAACAAGTCCTAACTCACAGGGTTGTTTTGAAGAGTAAATGTCATCCTGATCACTCAGGTCTCAGATTTGACTCTCAGCTATGCCTGTGGGGTCTTTGCTCACCAACGTGGTGCCATTGATTTGGTTTGCATGGTTTGGTTTTTAAAAAAGGTTTTTGGGGCGCCTGGGTGTCTCTGTTGGTTAAGCATCTGACTTCTGATTTCAGTTCAGGTCATGATCTCACTGTTTGTGAGTTCAAGCCCCAAGTTTGGCTCTGTGCTGACGGCATGGAGCCTTCTTGGGATATTCTCATTTTCTCTCTCTCTCTCTCTCTCTCTCTCTCTCTCTCTCTCTCCCTCTCTCTCTCTCTCTCCCCCCCTTCCTCCCTCCCTCCCTCTCTCTCTGCCCCTCTGCCACTTGCTCTCTATCTCTCTCTCAAAATCAAAATAAATTTAAAAAAATAAATTCTTCTTAAAAAAAAAGATTTTCAACAGTTATGACCCACTCTAAGAAAGCACACTGCAGGAAAATCTATACTTAAAGACCCCCAAACCACCATATCATTCAATTTAATAACATTTCCTAAGGACCTCTTTAAATGTTTATCTTAAATCTCTTCACATGTAGTTCCTTTGAGAATATGTAGCTTTAGTGGGCCGTCAGATGCTGCACACCTTGTCAGAGAACCCGGTGTGTGAGAGCCCTGTCAGGGCAGCAGCCCATGGCTGGCCTCTGCTTCAAGGCATCACTAGTACATTTTTATAGCTTGTTGAGAGGATCATGGGCTCTGGAGCCTGGCAACCTAAGTTCTGATCCCAGCTCTCCCACTTACCAGCTCTGTGATCCTGGACAAACCACTTACATTTCTGGTGCCAGTTTCCTCACCTGTAAACTAGGGAAGCCATCAATAACATCACAGCCTTGTGCAAATTAAATTAGGCCATGCACATGGTGATTAGCACATTCCCTGGGCTGGAACAGATGTTGACTGTGATGTTATTGAAGTGATCATTGTCTGCCTCCTGATTCCCTGCTCTTAGTGGGAGAAGCCCAGGAGTGTGCCCTCGGTAAGCCCTGACACATGATATCAGCTTGGATAGGCCGTCTCTGCTGTCGGGGTGTGTTTCCCCACCCAGGAAGAAGCTGCAGAAAGCTCTGCGTGTCCGCTGCCTACAGGGTTCCTCTGTGGACCCAAAAGAGGTAGTTGCACCAGGGGTCCACTTGCAGATGCCTCTGGGCTGCCACTCCGTGCACTGCTCTGGTGTAGCTGCCAAGGGGCAGTGACTGGGAGGGTCAGTCCGGCTCTGTCCAGCTGCCAGTCCCCTTCCTAAGGTGCATGCCTCATGCAACTGGACATACCTGACAGGTGACAAACATATGCTTGTCTGGACAGCAGTGAAGGAGAATCTCCACTCACCACTTTGCATTGGAAAAGTAGGATGAAGGAAGACCTCACACCCAGATCATTCTTTTTTGTACAGGCAACTGCTAAACTGAAAACACACCACGGAGATCACTCAGAGGTGCATTGAGATTGTGTTAGGAAAAGAAACTGGAAAATGGCTCACATGAATCACTGTGAACATTTAATGGGTCTTAATTGGAACCTTATCCTACTGTACTTAGAGCAGGGAGATGAAAGCAAAAGAAATCTGAGAGACCATTTATTTCACTCGAGAAAGCAGTAAACTGAAACTACAAAAAGATTTGACTACTATTATATTTTTATGATTAAATAAAATTGTCATAGACTGGTGCTGGTGAGCCCATAAATGCTCCATGGAATGCATCCATGCTCTCTGACTGCTGATAGGATGTGACCAGAAAATCTATCAGCCTGTGCTCTGCATTTATTAACCCTGCTGTTCTCACACCACCCAAGGTTTGACCCAAAGCTCTCCTCCCAGGAATGGTCCAAAGCCCACTTGGAGTATTTGTGTTTTAAGGCATCATTAAATGCATTACCCACCCACCTCCCTACCCCCCCCCCCCCCACACACACACACACACACATCCTGTTGGTCTGTGATGGACATAATCTTTCCAGTATTATGTGTGTCTGTGAGCGTGTGTGTAATTATAAGTTCTCTTTTCTTAAAGAAGTGACTTTAGAAAATCAGAATAGCTACTAGTTGAGAATTTGTGGGCAACATGTTTTGTATGATGATTCTTTTATTCATTCTTAAGAAAAACAATAAGCTTTTTTTTAACCACATTTAAATGTAATATCTGTGTGGGTATAGGCAGCATAAGGTGCTTATGTACGTGAATGCTCATAGCACAGGATTATATTATTTCTGCAAGTTCACAGGCCTTTAGAGACCATTTAGTCCAACTCCCCTCATTGCCAAAGAGGAGTAGGACTTGAGCCCAAAATCACTGGAATCAAGCCTTCTGACATATTATCTAAGGCTTTCTGCGACTAGCCTTCCCACTCACTCCCCCTTTCCCCACTCTATGGTAGATGGCACACAGGTAATGCACGTAAACAGAAAACCCAAAATAAAATAGTCCCTCGAATGTATGATGATGAGTCTGTGTCATTTACAAGGTCTGTGCTCTTTAGACAAGGTTCTTTCTCAAACATAAATTAAAATTAAAATTTGGGTATAGTCCCTGACAGATTATACAATCCGTGACTTTAAGGGTGAGCCAAGTGTTTGAGATAATCTAGCCCAACCTTCTTGTGCTGCAAATGTGTTTGAAGGGAATTTAGAACATGCTTTATTTGAAAGGTAACTGTTCTCACAGAATAGACAACATAAAAGAAGGAAAAAGAAGCTCTAACACAGAACAGAATGCTGGAGGTGACTTATTCTTGGGGAAATGCCAGTACTGTGAGCTTTGTGTCCATATGAGCATTCATCATTCATTCCTTCTCTCATATATCCACTTTTGCTAAATGCCCAGCCTCTATCAAATCACGTGCTGGGAGACGCGGAAATGAATACAATCTAGACCTTGTCCTGTGGAACCCACAGCCTAGGAGCAGTGCTGTCAGTGCAGAGACTCAATCCTTCCTTCAGCAAACACTTAACCAGTACCTGCAGTGGTCCAGGCACTGTTCTAGACACCCAGGATCCAGTGGGAAACAACATAGACAAAGCCCCTGCCCTCAAGTTGCTGACGTTCTGGGAGGGAAGGGAAGGGAAGACCATAAATAAATGTGGATCTATGCTAGAGGTTCCTCTTAGAGATCGTTCATGGTGGAGGTGGCGCTTTGGCTGATATCTGAAAGTAGAGCAGGGCTGCCTGGGTGGCTCAGTAGTCAAGCGTCCTCCTTCAGCTCAGGTCATGATCTCACAGTTCGTGGGTTTGAGCCCCATGTCAGGCTCTGTGCAGACAAGCTCGGAGCCTGGAGCCTGCTTTGGATTCTGTGTCTCCCTCTCTCTCTGCCCTTTCCTGCTCATGCTCTGTCTCTCTTGCTCTTGAAAATAAAATTAAAAATTAAAAAAAAAAAAGTAGAACAGATATTTACTGGGCAGCAAGGTAAGAAAGACCTTCAAGGCATAGGAAAGACCATAAGCAGAGGTACAGGGATGTAAAATAGCCTGGCAGGTTCAGGCTCAGCTGTTCATTCTGACCAGAGCTTAGGAGGCAGGAGAAGGAATAAGAGCTAAGAGTAAACAAGCAGGCCAGGCCCAGGTCTTGAAGGGACGTTATGTGCTAGATCAGGAACTTGGGAATTTTCACCTCTAGGAAATAATGAGAAGCCCCTAAATATTACTAGCAGGAGATGATATGTTCAAAGTATGTCTCAAAGTCATTTCAGTATGTGGAAAATAGGAAGGTAGGCATTAAGGACTTTCCTACTGGAGCCCAAGAATTGAACAGAATCCCCTGGTTCTGAAGCATCATTCTAACCTATAGGAGCACAATGATGTTTGAGGAAGCAGTCTGCCCAGATGCCTCTTTTGCATCCCTTTGCTGGTGGTAACCTATTTCCCTGAGGAAGCAGAGAACAAACAAGGCACTCACTTGCTTCTCACTCAGTTTCCCTGGAGGGACACAGTAGGACAGCCACTCACCCCTTACTATATGAGGAGACCCTTGTTTCTGGAGGATCACCTGCTCTCCAAAGCTTGTGAGAGGCCACACCCCCAACTACTGGCTTTAGTTAGTCCTCCTGACCCTGGCTGCTTTCCTCCCTTTCTCCCTTCTTCCCTCTCTCTCCTTCCTCCTTGACACTGTGCTGGGGCTTGACAGCAATGAATCCCTGGGACCACCAGGAAAGAAGGCTAGTGCTTAAAGGGCCTACCTCCCACACAGTCTGCCAAGATCTCTGCATTTAATCTCAGCCTAGAAATCTATTTTATGGCAGAAGCAAGTTTGGGAGGAGAGAGAAACTTATGTGCAGTGCTAACCAAAGGATTCTATGTGTTTCTCTGCTCGGAATTTGATTTGCTTATGTATGTGGACAGACTCTCCAAATTTTTCTCCCATGTTATTTAAATAAAGCCACTTCTACACCCTCCCTACTCTACCCGCAAGGCATCAGATGAGAGAAACAAGGTGTGTGTGTTGGGGGCATGCCATTTTCTTTATATGATTCATAGAGGTCACTGGCTTCAAGGCCCCTCCTGTCCTGTTGTTTCTGTCCTGGGCCTGGGCTTTGGGTCTGATAAGACTGGTCAAGAGTGATGTGGACAGAGAGGCTTGGCCTGGCCACCGTGGCTGCTGCCTCTTCACCCCAGCATTGTAGCAGGACCAGTTTTATGGAGAGGAATGTAACAACTCCTTTGTTTTGGTCCTGCTAGAAAAAATAGTCTTTGTTCCAATGATTTACAGATTCTCTCTGCTGTCTCTTTTAATGAATTTAGATGTCTAGACACCTATTTTTGCCCCTCTGTTGAGGATATCTTGTCTCTGACAAGAAAATGAGAAAAGCAAAACAAGAATTCTTAGGCATTAAGAATTTGCCTCAGTGAGATTTAACTGTTTGTACACACATCTGTGCCACTTTATACTCCACTCACCCTACCACACTGACACAACTGGTTGGACCTTAGGTTTAACAGACCAGCTCACAACACTTGCTGAAAGAGGCTGCCCCTGACCCGCCCTGCCCCTGCTGTCTGTACTGTTGTGCGAAGAGGCTGGTGAATTCCATAGGGTGCTGGCCAAAATACCCAGTCGGCTATTCTTGCATATCCAAAGATGGTGTCCCCTGAGGACCTTGAAGGCCCTGGCCTGAGTACCCAAGGCCCTGATAGGGTAGGTATAGGCCCCCTGGAGCTGGGTTTAGGAACCAAAGCTCATTCATTCATTCCCCTAATACTTACTAAGCACCTGTTGTTCGCCATGCACTGTGCTAGGCACCATGCCAGATATTAGGAATATAGCAGTAAATAAAAGGGACATAGCCCCTGTCCCTACAGAGTTTAAAGCCTTAAGACTGTTGAAAACTGGGGATTCACATCTGTCTTCCTTTGCCTAAACAGGTGTTCATATGTGTGGAGCCAGGCAGGGCTATGTGTGTGGTTCTGTCTTTTGGTCCATGGCAGACATAGGGCTGGGGTCCTGAGGACAAACGTATTTAGAAACTTGCCAGCGGGCATTCTGAGAAAAAAAAAAAAATGCAGAGCTTTCTAAAACCACTGATGAAATTCCTCCTAAATAAGGGGGAAATTCAGGATCACTCTTAGATCTTAGCAAAATCAGCAGGATTCAGAGTATAAGTAGGTAAAACTGAACTTGACCATTTTCTGTTTTGTTTCCTTGAAAGTACATGATTTCTAGAGAGCTGAAAATTTTATGATAATACACCATGGTTGTATCTATGATTGACAGGTAGACACACCCATACATACTTGCCTACGTAGGCAAGAAACTGCTACAAAACCTTTTTCTAGCTTATTGTTGTTATTTAGTATCATAGTTATGGTATTGTCAGGGAAGAAGCTGTTCCCATATAAGTGAACTTGGAGATGACCAAAATTACCTTTAAAACATGATATGTATTTAACGTGAACTATTTGTGATCATATTTTAAATATTATAGTTTCCTGGGGGTTAAGTGTCCAACTTTAGCTCAGGTCATGATCTCACAGTTCATGAGCTCAAGCCCCACATCAGGCTCTGCACTGACAGCTCAGAACCCAGAACCTGCCTTGGATTCTGTATCTCCCTCTCTCTCTGCCCCTCCCCAGCTTGCACTCTGTTCTTGTCTCTCTCTCTCTCAAAAATAAACATTAAAAAATGTTTTAGACAAGGGGCACCTGGGTGGCTCAGTCGGTTGAGCGTCCGACTTCGGCTCAGGTCATGATCTCACAGCTCATGAGTTTAAGCCCCTCGTCAGGCTCTGTGCTAACAGCTCAGAGCCTGGAGCCTGCTTCCGATTCTGTGTCTCCCTCTGTCTCTGCCCTAACCCACTCGCATTCTGTCTCTGTCTCTCTCGAAAATAAATAAACATTAAAAACATTTTTTTTAATTTTTTTAGACAATATTAGTTTCCTTCCTTCTTTTTTTTTTTTTTTAATTTTTTTTTCAACGTTTTTTATTTATTTTTGGGACAGAGAGAGACAGAGCATGAACGGGGGAGGGGCAGAGAGAGAGGGAGACACAGAATCGGAAACAGGCTCCAGGCTCCGAGCCATCAGCCCAGAGCCTGACGCGGGGCTCGAACTCACGGACCGCGAGATCGTGACCTGGCTGAAGTCGGACGCTTAACTGACTGCGCCACCCAGACGCCCCAGTTTCCTTCCTTCTTAAACTTAAATTATACTTAATACATTATATGTTTTCTTAAAATAAATATCTACTATAGTGTTAGGCACATGAGGATTACCATGTGTGCGGAAGCAAATATTTAAAGTGTAGAGTACTAAGTAAAGGTAATGGGTGATAATTAATAAGATACTTTACTACCATATGGTAATGTTCTCAAAACCAACTGAAAACAGTAGGGATATTCAGTCTTCTACTGAGTGGTTCTAGGCAACTTTTTGAAATTTCATTTCTGCTCAAAATAATTTTAATTCCCACCTCTTCACTTATTAGTGTCAGCTGATGCTTCTTCCTGTTGTCAGTGTACCTAACTCCAGAAGTCTCCTAATTTGCTGACTCCAACTATCCTAGGCCAGAAAACCACTTTTATTAGACTTGCTTCTGAAACGTGAATTGGTAGACTGAACTGGAGCTTGTAGAACTTTCTTGTGAGTGATTGACACGGATTTCGTGGAAAGACCAGGCACTCTTGAAGGCAGGGATGTCTGACTTGCCACTACCCCATTCCAGGTGCCTTGTACTGCACTTGGCCAGAGTAGATGCTCAGTAAACATTTGATGAATAGACTAATTTGTCTGCTCAGAGGCCTGCTTGCTCACTTCCTGGTTCTGGGCTGAATTCCAGGTAGTCACAGTTGCAGGAAAGGGGCCCTCTGGGTGAGGTGAGGCCAGCTATTTTCCATTTGTACAACAGGATGGACTCTCCACAGGCCTTCCTAGCCACTCTCCTTGGATCCTGCAAAATACGCACAGCAGTTATCCTTTTACAGATGGGAAATCTACACACTCTCCCTAGGCCCACTGCGTTTCTAGACCAGACTTATGACTACTCAGTACCCCACCTCCACTTTCCTCTTTTTCTGTTTTAAATTTAAGTGTTAGGAAAGACCTTTCAGCTTATACCAAGGATTAACATTGTAAGTATATTATACACGATAGCATTTGTTTCAAAAGTATAAGACAGGCTTTGCAGGCACTCAAAACTCAGAAGACAGCCGGCTGCAAGGCCGTCACAAGCCAGTGCTCGCTGTACGGCCACACGTCCCAGCAGTCCGCTCCCGAGAGTCTGGCTCTCCCGCCAACCCTCCTCTCTTTCAGATTCTTATGTCTGATGATTTGAGGCAAACCCTTGGCACCACCCAGCACTGTCAAGAACTGGCTATTCAATACCTCGCCAAGCAGAATATAGGTTTTTGAAGAAAGGTCTTTTGTGTTGGTTTAATCTGTGTATGTTGGTTGGTTTAGTCTGTGCAGAATGGCAATGTGTCATCCTCATCTTCATGTGGGCTGGCAGAGGTGTGCGAGAAGCTGGCTGGCAGCCAGCCGTGGGAATGAACTCAGGCCCCGCGACAGAAAGCCCCTGTATCCAGGAAGGGGCGGACTCAGTCTGATAGCCCTGGATGGGTCTGGGAGGTGAGAAGCCAGGACTCAGTCATAGGAGTTTTCCATGCCCAGCTCCACCAATGACTGGCTGGGGGACCTGGGGCAAGTCTCTTGAACTTTCTGAATGTTGGATTTCTTTTTATAAAAGAGTATCATCATCCCTGTCTGCCCACTTTCAGAGAGCGTTTAGAGACTCAGATGATGTAGGGGCTTTATAAACTACTGAGCACTGTCTCTGCCAGTGACCGGCTTTATGTTGTGGTGGGTGTTGCTGAGGTTCTAGCAATGCAGTGTCCTACAAGACTTTGGATTTCTTCACACCAAATGAGACACCACTCAATACTCACAAAGGGAGGATCTTTTCCAGACCCGTCCTTATAACCAGGCTAAGGAACCCTGAATTGGTGCTTAGGACCCTGAGGTCCCCAAGCCTAACTTCCTTCTAGGGTAGAAGACAAACAAAGTTCATTATTTAGGGGTGTCTTGATAGGCAGTTGGGGCTGCAATAACAAAGTACCATAGACTGGCTTATAAACAAGACAAATTTGTTTCTCAGAGTTCTGAAGTCTGTGAGTGTAAAATCAGGATGCCAGTCTGCCTGGGTTCTGGGGAGGGCACCCTCCCAGGTTGCAGACTGACAGCTTTTTGTATTCTCACATGGCAGAAAGAGCCCTGAGGGCTCCCTGAGGTCTCATTTATAAGGCACTAATCCCATTCATGAGATCTCTGTCCTCATCCTAATCACCTCCCAAGGGCCCCACCTCCTGATGCCATCACATTGGGAGTTAGGGTTTCAATGTATGAATGGAGGAGGGACACAAACCTTCATCCTGTGAGAAGGGACTAGATATGCAGACGTAAGGCAACATGATGTGAAGATCATTGAAACCTCCAAGTTAGAAAATGGCATCTGTATCTAATAAGAGATGTGGTATGATTCTTCCCCAAGGCAAGTCACAGATGAATTTGTGAAGTAGGAAGCCTCTGACATTTTGATTAATTCTTTCCGTAATTCATGTGCCCAGCACTTGCCCAGCACTCCGGGAGCACAATGGAGCACTAGATAGCAAAAGACACAGTTTCTGCCCTTTGGGAACCCGGAATTAAGCTACACAACTCCGATTGTGATAGCTGCTGCCACGTCTTTGGGGTTAAAAAGGAAAGGCTGTCTCTGGCTGTGCTGCCTGGGCAGACTTCCTGGGCTTAAGGATTTCCTTAAGTGCTTCGAGGGAAGCTCATCCTGGGTCTGAATCAGGAACCCACAACACAAGCCTATTAGCTTTAGTCCTTCCCGTTCTGCTTTTAGATTGATGAGTCTAGCACAACAGCCTCAAGACACACACACAGTAAGCTAAGCCTCTCTTTCTCTGTACCACTTACCAGTGTTTCTTGGACTGTGCTTATGCTGGGATTTTCTTTTCAGAGCTGTCAAAATGCACTTCCTACCCCACCACCACAAGATCCTGGCTGGCATCCCCAGCTCTGTTTGCATATCTCTCTCTTGTGCAAGCAGGGCCAGGGAGGGGCCGCAGAAATGCCTCTTCTTTATCTATTTATCTATCAAAGGACACTTGGGTTGCTTCCATAATTTGACTATTGTAAATAATGCTGCAGTAAACATAGGGGTGCATGCATCTTTTCGAATTAGTGTTTTTATATTCTTTGGGTATATACCCACTCGTGGAATTACTGGATCATATGGTAATTCTGTTTTTAATTTTTTGAGGAACCTCCATGCTGTTTGCCAGAGTGGCCTCACCAGTTTGCATTCCCACCAGCAGTGCAAGAGGGTTCCCCTTTCTCCACATCCTCTCCAAACTTGTTTCTTATGATTTGGTTTGTGTGTGTGTGTGTGTGTGTGTGTGTGTGTGTGTGTGTGTGTTGTTTTTATTTTAAAGGGAGCATGCATGAGCGGGGGAGGGGGTAGAAGGAGAAAGAGAATCTTAAGCAGGCTCCACACTCAACACAGAGCCCAGTGCAGGGCTCTATCCAATGACCCTGGGATCATGAGCCAAAACCAAGAGTCAGAAGTTTAACCAACTGAGCTACCCAAGCACCCCTCTTACGTTTTTTATTTCAGCCATTCTGACAGGTGTGAGGTTCTATCTCACTGTGGGTTTGATTTGCATTTCCCTGATGTTGTGTGATGATGAGCATCTTTTCATTTTCTGTTGGCCATCTGGATGCCTTCTTTGAGGATATATCTGTTCATGTCTTCTTCCCATTTTTTAATTCAGTTATTTGTTTTTTGGGTATTTGCATAAGTTCTTTATACATTTTGGATGCTAAACCCTTATATCATTTACAAATATCTTCTCCCAGTCAGTAGGTTGTCTTATAGTTTTGTTGATTGTTTCCTTTGCTGTGCAGAATTATCTATCCCTATTTTATGGAAAGGACCCTGAGGCTCAAATTAGTTAGCTAACCAGAGCCAGAATTAGAGCCCAGGGCTACCTAATAGCAAGCATCCTTGAGCCTGTAGATTCGTGGCTTATGGCCACTGAGAGACAAATGACCCATCTGAAATATACATGGTTAGAGAGGGCAGTCTTTCTAGTGAAACATTATTCTGACCAGGGGCAATGAGAAATCAGCTGTGCTGTAGACTGAATCATATGCCCCCAAAATTCATATTTTGTACTCTAACCCTCAGTGTGACTGTACTTGGAGATTGGGCTGTTAGAAACTACTTATGATTAAATGAAGTCATAAGGGTGGGGTCTTAATGAGATAGGATTGGTGGCCTTATAAGACTAGGAAGACAGATCTCTCCTTCCATGCATACTCGCCAAAGAAAGGACAGATGGAGGTGTCAGTCTGCAAACCAGGAAGAGAGCTTTCATCAACCCTGCTGACACCCTGATCTTAGACTTTCAGGCTCTAGAATTGTGAGAAAATAAATTTCTCTTGTTTCAACCACCCAGTTAGGACAGCCTGAACAGAGTAAAAACAGGCTGGTATTCAATCGGTATTCAATTCGGGTCAGATCATGATCTCACAGTTTATGGGAATCAAGCCCCGCATCAGGCTCTGTGGCATCCTCTCTCTCTCCCTCCCTCTCTCTGCCCCTCCCCCACTCACACTCTCTCTCAAAATAAATAATTTAAAAAACATCAAAACATAGGAATCTAATTTTGAGTGAGAAGGAATGTATTTAAAGATCCAACAGGGGCGCCTGGGTGGCGCAGTCGGTTAAGCGTCCGACTTCAGCCAGGTCACGATCTCGCGGTCCGTGAGTTCGAGCCCCGCGTCGGGCTCTGGGCTGATGGCTCAGAGCCTGGAGCCTGTTTCCGATTCTGTGTCTCCCTCTCTCTGCCCCTCCCCCGTTCATGCTCTGTCTCTCTCTGTCCCAAAAATAAATAAAAAACGTTGAAAAAAAAAGATCCAACACCCCTAGTCATGTTCTCATTCTTTATTTGGGTACTGGCAACACAGGTATATTCACTTTGTAAAAATTGAGCTATTCACTTTAGAGGTGTGTAAGTGTGTGTGTGTGTGTGTGTGTGTGTGTGCGCGCGCGCGCGTGTGTGTGTTATACTTCACTGAAAAGTTCACTTTTCTAAAAAATTCTCCACCTTGAAAACTAGGAAAATTGAACAATTTTCCCAGGGTCACACAGCTAGTGAATGCCTGGAGTAAAGGCAAGAACTCAGATCTCCTAGCTCTTTAGTTAGTACCTATTTTAAAAGTGCACCTAAGAGTAAGTGGAAAGTTCAATTTCAGTTTCTTTTGATCTGAATGTTGCTAGAAATTCCCTTGGTTTTCTTAGAGCCCTGCTCTGCATCTCAAAGTTGACATATTTGAGGTACACCTGGGTAGCTCATTTGGCTGAGCAACCTACTTCAGCTCAGGTCATGGTCTCATGGTTCATGTGTTTGAGCCCTGCTTCAACAGCTGACAGCTCAGAGCCTGGAGCCTACTTTGGATTCTGTGTCTCCCTGTCTCTCTGCCCCTCCCCTGCTCATGCTCGCTCTCTCTCTCTCTCTCTCTCTTACTCAAAAATAAATTAATGTAAAAAAAATTTTTTTTAAGTTGACATTTGAAAGAGGGTTTTCTCATTATTATGGAGCTATACCAGCTCCCTACATGCTGTCTAACTGGTGGCTGTGGCCACCAGTGAAATTTACAGCCAAGCCACTCCTTTCTCCTGGTGCATGGGTCTGGAAAGGGGCTCCGTGGGAAGCCCCTATATGTTTGTGTTGGCCTGTGTGCCCTGAAAGGGCAGGTGGCCTGGCCAGGCTCAGAGTGGTACTCACCTTAGACCTTATCAGCAGCCCTTTGTCTGGACAAAGGTGACAGACCAGCAGTTATTGATTTAGTTACAGCTCCATCAGGAGGGCATAGAGAGAGAAAACATCATTATAAATCTGAGATTTTCTTTAGCTATTTCCATTTCATTCATTCAGCAAGACTTTCATGTTCCATGATGACTCTGTCGACTTTAGAAAGCTTGAGCAGTTCATGGGGACGTTTGACCACCCTAAGGCCTAGGAGTCAGTGACTGGATGAGATAAAATTGAGCCTTGGGGCGCCTGGGTGGCGCAGTCGGTTAAGCGTCCGACTTCAGCCAGGTCACGATCTCGCGGTCCGTGAGTTCGAGCCCCGCGTCAGGCTCTGGGCTGATGGCTCGGAGCCTGGAGCCTGTTTCCGATTCTGTGTCTCCCTCTCTCTCTGCCCCTCCCCCGTTCATGCTCTGTCTCTCTCTGTCCCAAAAATAAATAAAAAATGTTGAAAAAAAAAAAATTAAAAAAAAAAAAAATTGAGCCTTGCCCTCATCCCCCAATCTGTCAAAAGCCTTTCAGTCAACTCTCTCCTGGTGCCCAAGGCTCTGAGTGTCAAGGTCGTGATGCATCCCAGCCTTGCTTCCCTGCCCCTGTGGGAAGTGCTTGGCCTAATTCAGCTGACCATTCAGCAGTGCTCATTGACATCGGAAACGCCACCCCTCTGTACCAAAAGCCCACCTGAATTACCCAGAAGTGGTCTCGCCCACCAAGTCTCAGTGCTATAGGTTGGCCCCCTCCTGGACTTCCTAATCCTGTCTCCCCACAATGTCTGAAATGTGGTCCAAGGGACAGTGCCGACGAGATGTCCCACTCTGGCTCACAGCCAAGCCGGGGGGTGTGGCTTTTACCACCCTGGGTGGACCCCTTCCCTATAACCTGAATAAGTTCTATCATGGGTGGTCCTGTGGGTAGAACACCCTGCCCAAGGTAACCAGACCTCCTACATCCATTTGTGTCTTCCGTAGTCCAGGGACTTAAAAGTAGTAGCCTCTGGCAGGTCATTCACTACACTGCTGGTGACCTCTATAAACTCACTTCTTCAACAGGCAACTGATAGTCAGCTCTGTTCCTCGAGGGGACTGACAGGCCCCCCAAGGGGCTCGCTTTCACTCCAGTGAGGGTCAGGAGTCCAGATGGAGTAAGTTCTGGTTAAGTTTGCATGTTCTGTGCTCCCTTTACCAGGAACCAGGAGCTGTCGTCTTTGAGTTAACATTGTGCCTGTGCCAGCCAGACTGGCCAATTTAATATGTTTTCAATTAGTGAATCTTCCAATAATAGCATTTTAACAATGAAGTTCCAAAGAAAAAACTTCTTCTTCATTTTTGTCCAAAGGGGGAAAAGAAATGTGTAATAATGGTATTATAAATTCTAAAGTGATGATCATTTGGCTGTGCTACAAAATTTGTTGCTAATAATTAAAATAAAGATTTAAGTAAATGCTTTATCAATAAAATAGACGATAGGACATATTTTTCTCAGCCGGTGTCAGGAAAGGCAGCACACAGCCATGTGCTGAATTGTCACACTGAGTCTTTAAAATTCCTGCTGGATTTGAAGGTATTAACAAGTCCCTATCAACATTCTCTAAGGGTTTTTGATGTCATTTTAGCTATTGAACTAAAATATGTGAACTATTACCTTGTTGATTTTGTCCTTAAACCAAACTGCATTATCATCTGAGAGTATGTTCTTAAAGTATTGTTAAAAGTACTTTGAAAACTTGTAAATCCCTGTAATTTATGTTTCTCCTGCCTCTGCTGTTTCATTCTGTCCTTCTGGTTTTAATTTGAATGCAGTCCTGTCTGGGTGTGTACCTGTAAAATTATGTTTTTCCAAGTACAATTTACAGTCCTGACCTTAGATTCTTACAGTGTCCCCAGCGTTCTCTGAGCTTCCTCTTATACCAAGAGGTGGGCTTCGGGTCCTTCAGTTCTTTCATATTAGAACCATCTAATCAAGGTTACTTGAAACAGATCCGATTTTGACATTTCTTAGTTTATCATGTAGGCCCAGGGAGTAAATTAGGAGGGCTTCCCTGCAAGCCCATTAATTGCATTGCCCCATTCCTTAAAACATATACACTTGTAAACCTAGACTGCCTCAAGACAAGAGTCTCATTTATCTAAACAGTTCTCCTTTTAGACTCAGTGGCACTGATGGAAACACAGATAAGGAGTGTGGATCAGAGGAAGGATCTTTTGGAGCCTGTGCTTGCTGAAACTGTTCCTACCCCCCTTACAGTCCCCTTTTCTTTCCAAGGGCCTGTCTGCATATACAGAACAGTCAGTATATCCCCGGAGCTTGGTTAGGGGAAGACCGCAGCAGGCAGTGCAGTGGGAGAGGGCATCTTTCTTCTGAGGGGGCTCTTTGCAGGTTTCAAGGAACAGGACTTCTCTGTTTTAAGGGGAGGATGGAGGGCGGGCGCTTTGTTAAAGCAGAGTCTGTATGTTGAATCCTCTCCCGCCTGGCAGCCGAGCCCTTCATCGTGGACTAGAAATGGCCGCAGAACTTTTGGAATCGTTTCCTTAAGTTGGGAAATGAGATTTCTTTACTTTCTGTTCCTTTAAGAACAGATATCACTTAGGAGTCTTCTTTTTTTTTTTTTTCTCCTTACACTCCTTCAGTGTGTTCTCCATTGTTCTTACAGACACTGTTGGGAGTGGAGGAGAAAGGGGCAGGCAGAGCTTTTTGGCCGTTGACCTAGGTTTCCTCTTCTGTTTCAGGTCATCGTACAGTCTGGCCGCCACCCCACGGTGCTGCAGAAACTCTGCCAGTTGCCCTTCCAGTACTTCAGTGACCCACGACTGATCAAAGTGCTGTTCCCCTCACTTATCGCTGCTTGTTACAACAACCGTCAGAACAAGATCATTCTGGAGCAGGAGATGAGCTGTGTTTTACTGGCCACATTCATTCAGGTACCTTCTGTGTTATGCCTGATTCTCTGACTTTGAGTGGAAGCTAATGCAATTGCAAAGTTAAAGTGAACCAGCTGTTTATTCTTGCCATCCTCAATGTCTTTAAAATTTTTCACGTTTTTCTGTGCTTGAAAATTAATTTCTAAAATATTAGGATAGTAAAACTAGGGTTGAATGGTGTAAACTTCAACGTGGAGGACTTCAAGAAAAGGATATTTTTCCAGTTGTTGAAATGGTACACCCACACCAAGGAAACATTTTAAAAAGGTTGCCAGACTTCTTTAAGGCTTTTAACATTTACATTCACCTTGCCTTTAGTGCAGCTACAGGGAATAGATAAGGATTGCTGAAGAAGGATCAGTTAAAACTTCAGTTGATTTGTAAGTTTTAAAATAAGTATGATTCATACACACACGTGTGTGTAATAAAAACCTGCTATATTGCTTTTTTAAAAATCTAACAATTGTAAGTATGGCCTTATATTTTTCTGATCTGGTTAAAATTCTGTAGGACTAGAATCAGAATTAGTGCTGTAGCAAAATAAAGCAGTATTTTCACATCTAAATTAACTGCGTCAACTGACAATAGAAACTCAAGTTGGCTATTCTGTAACATTTGCTAATAGCTAATCCTGCAACTTTTTTTCTGTCATTGTAGATCATTCATTGCTGAAAATCTTCCATTTTCCTTGAAATGTTCTATAAAACCAATGTTTTTTTGTTCCATGATGTACGTGTGATTAAAAGACAATGTTTTCTGTTAATAACAATGAAACAGAAAGCAGAGCTCTGTAGCAGTATTCTTCTTTATTCTGGCAAATATACATGCATCTTTGTTGAAAGGATGTGATAGTGCCCAGCTGGTTGGGATGGCTAAAGAGTCCAGCTTTCTTCACCTTAGACAGCAGTTAGTGGTTTATGTTTTTTAAACTATCCTCTATTAGACCATCAGTTAACAAATACAACTAGATCAATTGTGTTTAGAAATGTTTACTTTCAGCTTAGTTGTTCCGTTTGAGTCTGGGTTCTGTTTTCTGAAAATTTTTTCAAAGATCTGCAGATCCACAGGTAGGGTATGGATTTCAAAACAAAAATCTTATGGTTAAATTAAAACCTTAATAAGATCTTACATAACCATCATAGCAACATTTAAGATTTTGCATATATTCTTAAAGGCTTAGGATTAAAATTTAAATAGAAAATACTTGGGCGCCTGGGTGGCTTAGTCGGTTAAGCAGCCCACTCTTAGTTTGGGCTCAGGTCATGATCTCACAATTTGTGAGATCGAGTCCTGGGTCAGGCTCTGTGCTGAAGGCACAGAACCTGCTTGGGCTTCTCTGTTTCCCTCTCTCTCTGCTCCTCCCCTGCGCTCTCTCTTAAAATAAAAAAATAAACTTAAAATAATAACAATAATAATAATAATTTAAAAATACACTATAGAGTATTTTAAGACTGATCTTAAAATTCAGTCTTGTATTCAGGAGGTAATTTCTGAGTGCCTCTGGTGTTCTGGGCACTGTTCTAGGCACTAGGAATACACCAATGAATAAAACAGATAAAAATTCCTGCCTTTATAGATCTTTCATTAAAGTGGGGGAATCAAACAGAAAAGTAAAACAAATAGCATGTCAGGTGGTGTTAAGTACTATGGAGAAAAATAAGGCTGGGAAAGGGGATGGGCTGCCAGGGAGGGGGATGTGATGTGCAATTTTTTTATGACATGAGCAGAGAGGCCCCAACCAAGACAGTGATAGTTGAGCAAAGACAGTTTTGCATCTGTATGAACTTAGTCCCTCACATTTTCAACCACTTGGAAAACAATTTATGAAAATACAAATGATTTCAGAATCTAAAGTAAAAAATTTTTACTTATTTTCATCTGGTATTGATCTTAAAGCCTTCTAACTTTTCTCTGTGCTATTTAACACACATTTAAATGGAATTTAATGTAAATGTAACAAATTGAACATACATTTGGACACACACATTTTGTAAATGTTACAAAAATTTCTTATTTGAGATAGCATGTTAGATTAGTGAAATTAAATCAGATTTTCTTTTCTATAAATAATTATGCTCAAAGGAGTGAATATATAGTGGATTTTAGTGTATAATGTGGTTCTTTGAGGTCTGCATGTGTTAGGTTATTAATAGTCACTAGAAAATGATACTAAAAATAGGAGCTGGTAGTTTGTCATAGGTCTCTGAAAATTTACATAAAAGTGAAATTACTAGACTTTTTTAGCTGCAGAATATGTAAGGGCTTTTAGAGTTATGCTTTTTTAAAAAATGTTAAAAATCTGTCAATATTTTAAGAGCAAGTTTGGCTAAAGCATTCAGTTTGTTTGCTGAAATAAAGTTGTAGTTTCTGGCCCCTGATGATCTGTACCAAGATTTGAGTCATCACTATTTGATTTAAATTGAGAACCTGAACATCAATTTCTTAAGCTTTTATATTTGGGCTCCAAAGTATTCATGCAAAAATAGTTGTCTTTAGACTTCAGAATCACATTGAAAACTGCCGTCAGAGAAATTCTCTGTTCATAGCACTGGTATAAAAACACTTTTCTTGTCTCACACAGGATTTTGTACAGACTTCAGGTCAGGCAGATAACCAGCTTTATCAGCCCAAAGGTACGTCCTATTGAAATGAAATGTCATATGTTTGTTAGCTGAATGGACATGTTTCTTACTCCACCCTCTGGAACTATTACAGAAATCATTTTATTACATCACCCTAAAACATTTGAGATTCAGATACCAAGTATAATTCAATGAGTAAAGAAACTGATTTTGTCATCAAGCATTAATGCATCAGAATATACAGAGAAATTTTGAAAATAAAAGCACAAAACATCTTTACGTAATTTATGTTCAACTCATACAAGATATAACAAATAGTGAATAATTGCTAAAGAGCCACTTTGTAATACAGGAGACAATCAGGTCATTAATATTGGCCTACATTACTCACATAAATGCTAAAATAAGATAGATTTGGTTTCCTGTCTGTGTTCAGAATAAAATTATGAATGATAATACCCCATATTTTCCCCCTTAAATTCAAGTACTTGGATATTTTTATTGAAAATAAAAACTGTAAAATTGTTTTACTTGGAGAAAAAAGAACATCAGATTAGTAAGAGTTCAGAGGCCAAATGATTTACAAGCATTTTTTTTTCCTGTAGTGTTCCTGCTGAGGTGCTTCCTATGATCAGAGCTGGAGATGTAGAATATTAAGGACATTTTTACTTTTTAAAAATATTCTGCTACACACACTGTAATTGAGAAGTACAAATGGCTCTTTGTCTGGCTGTTGTGACAGCACCTTTGATTAATGGGACCCTAATACAGATTTTTCCCCAATTCTTCCATTAGTTTGATACTCCTTAAAGTGGCCAGAGGCCCACTCCCAACAGGACCCTCTAGGTGACCCACCAAGTAGCCCCTACTTGGAGGGGTGGTGAGTCACCTTGTCACCTTGGACAGTCTCTCTCTTTCTCTCCCTCACCTCTCTCTCTCTCTCTCTCTCTCTCTCTCTTTCTCTCTCTTTCTCTCTCTCTCTCTCTCACACACACACACACGTACACCAATTATCTATAGTGGGCAGATGTTGAAAAGTACATAGAAAAGAATATAAAGCTGTACCAGTATCATGAAAAAAAGGTCAGGTTTTATTGGTTCAGACACTCAGAGAAGTAAACAGAAAGCTATGTTCCTTTTCAGAAGTTCAAGTCAACATCATAGTACCATTTGTCTAAGCCAGAATTAGTGTGCAAGTTCAGGACTGCCCTGACTCAGTCACAGCCTTTTTTTTTTTTTAAGTTATTGGAGGCTGCAGTGAGTGAAATCAGTATAATTTGTTACTATTTCTTAAAACAGTGTTTTAAATTTTGAATATATGAAAATGCCTTGAAAAATCTAATGTATTTTTAATTGTACAGCAACTTTTTTGCCCGTAAGAAGTACAGACATTCTTTCTTCTTCCTTTCTCCTGAATGTAAGGATGAGTCACCATTTGCTACATATCTGGCAGACATAGTCCCAAGAGCTGCCTCAGCTCGGTGGGTTGAGGCCTGTGAGAGTTTCAACCTTCTTTCTTTTCCAAGGACCCATCTTCTTGACATCCACGCTTTCCCCAATTCCAGTATGCTTAATCCATAAAACAGCAAATGGAGAACTGTTCTCTGCATTTCTCAGAGTCATTATATTGGTGACAGCTCTTAATATGCTTACTTGGTTTTAAAAAAAAAAGTGAGGGCACCTAGGTGTTTCAGTGGGTTGAGCACCCCACTTCAGCTCAGGTCATGATCTCACTGTGAGTTGGAGCCCCGCGTCAGAATTGCTGCTTTCATCATGGAGCCTACTGTCTCCCTCTCTCTCTGCCCCTTCCCTGCTTAGTTTCTTCCTCTCTCTTAAAAATAAATAAACATTTTTTTAAAAAGAAATTTTCTTTAAAAAATAATTCAAAAAGTTAAAAAAAATGATTCCATACTAGACATCTGTTCTCCTTTTGCTTAGTTTAAGTCCCCAGAAATGTTTCAGGGCATTTTGAGTTCATTGCCCAGGTAAACCTCTACATTCTAAGTGTAAAGCAGCTCCACATTCTTATTGCTAAAGGAGAATTCTGATTTTCAAACACTGGCTGCTTAATCACTACCCAGCTAGGAGGTTGTTTTCTTTGCCTACATTGATAACCAGTAAAGTTCTCACTCATTCCCTCCGCTTTGTTAGATGACTGAATGCCAGATTTGAGCATTTTTTAAAGTCATATTTAAATTAAAATATTTTAAATTAGGCTATTTTAGACGACAAATGTCAAGTTTATATACAGATATATCATTTCGAGGCTAACTTAAGGATGGAAGAGATGACTGTCACTTTATTTGGATCACCATACTTATTTCCCCCTATTTTCTTACTCTGGAGTCCAAAAACAGGTTTTTTTGTAATGTTTTACATAGGGATTAATGTCTGAATATGTTAGAAGCACAAAATAAATTGTGATTAAAATATGTATATTTTGTGCTGTAGGTAGATAAAAATAGATCAGTTACCTTCTTTATATAAACTTGTATCGTGGTTTATTTGAAGTGCATGTCTCCATTTTGTAGTCAGATATCAAAATAATTTTAATTTCTTAAACTTCAAAGAATTTATTATCTTTTTTTCTTCTCAGGAAAATCCCTTGGTTCCCAAGACTATCTTGAGCTGGCTAACAGATTTCCTCAGGAGGCCTGGGAAGAAGCTCGACAGTTTTTTTTAAAAAAAGAGAAAAAATAAATGATTTGGTTAGTTCTGTATTTGAGTGCCCTTGTTAATATTTTAAACTGTTCAAACAAATGTTCTAACTGTTCCTTAAGAAGCTCATTTTCACATGTTTATACTTTCCCCCTGCATTGTAGATATGGTATATACTTTGCACTATTTATAATGACTGTAGATACTTTAATGTTCTTTCTAATTCTGGAAGTTGAGTTTATTTCACTTATGCACAATATTTTGGAGTTCGGTTGCCTACATCCTATGATAATATATACTTTGCATTTGTAATATGGGTGAAATTAGACATAAAATTAGCAAGTCTGTTTTGTTCTTGTAATAAAATAACTTATTCTGTTTGCAGTGGTGACTTTTCTTATTAAGACAATACCAATTTGAAAGAAAAATGTTAACTCCAAGTCTGGGAGTATTTTAATTAAAGACAAAATTAACCTCTAAATTTCCCTTGTTAAGGTTTGGAGTAAAGATGTTTATAACACTTGGATATTCTAATTACATAATAGGTTTGGGGGCTATTTGAAATGAATTTAGGACATTGTATCCATTGGTCCGCCTCACCTTTCCTAGCGAACAGGACTTTCCTAGCAGACAGGACTGAGAACCATTGCTGAACCGAAAGTATTCTCCAGAATAAAAATTATCGATTCAAAAAGATCAGCCATAGTGAATCACCTTGACGCATTTCCTCAAATAATTGTGAAATGAAGCAACTCTGAAGTAACCATAAAACAAGGCGAGAAGGGCTCTGAATAAAAGTTTTAAACTCCGATGCCCCGCTCACAGTTGAACGTGAGAAGGGTCTGCCTGGGAGACGTAGACCTTTTCATATCTTGTTCCCAGCGTTTCCCCACCTTAAGCCGACGGCCAGTGCTAAGCCGCTCACTGAATGACATCTGTAATAATTTCTGTCCGATAAGGATCAAACATTACCGTGAAGAAAAGATCTGGTTGGAAAAAAAAAGTGGCCTGAATATGTGTCAGAGTCAAAGCTATAGGAAGGTAGGTGGGGCGGGACCAGAAAATAACAAAAGTCTCGGTTTTTTAAAAACAACCTACTTAATGTTCACAACACTCCTTTTTGGAGCCTCACAAAGCTGCTGAGCTATGTGTTTTTACTTCTTTGCAAATCGAAAGAAAATGAAGAGGTCCCCAAAATTAAAAAAAAAATAAAGACGGAAACCACGGCGAACGCGTCCCTGTGCCCTCTGTGCTCCCGCGGGCGCGGGTACCCGGCGTCTTACCCACGTCGGGCCGCAGGGGCCGCTGCCGGGCCGGGGCCGCGACCCCGCGGGTCCTGCGCGGGCTGCAGGGCGGGGGGCCGCCGGCCCCAAAGCCAGCGGGACCCGCTCTCGGGAAGCCCCTCCCGCCAGGGCTCGGGCGGCGATCAGGCGCCGGACCCGGGACACCGCGGCGGCGCGCACACAATGCCGCGAGCCGGGCCGTGCACCGCTCTCCGAAGGCCGAGGGGCTGGGCCCTAGCGCCCGCACTCCCCCTCCGAGACTGCGGCCGGGGCTCCTCCGCGGCCCGAGGCGGGGGAAGGGGCGGAGCGGGAGAGCAGGCAGGTGTCCGCGGCCGGCTCCATCGGCGACCAGCAGTCGCCCGCCCGGGACCCCCAACCTGGAGAGGAGTTCCCGAATGCCTCTCGCCCAGCGCGTCTTGGGGCGTGAACGCAGAATCCTTGTAGCTGAAAGGAATAATCAAATATTTATAAGATTTCCTGCAAAATGCTTCACAATAGAATATACTTCTTATCTGGTCGGAAATTTGCCAGAAAGCCATAAATAATTGAAACAGCTGTGATTAACCTCTCAGAAACCATACCAGAATTCGCAATTAAACATTTAATTGAATGGTGTCGTTTGCCCCCCTCGTCCGGGAGTCGGGGGGGGGGGTCGTCTGATTGAGATGAATCCCGGCTCCTCCCGGGTAGGGAGGTTTCGAGAATCGGGCCTTGCAACTCCTCGGTGACTCCCGACCTTCACGGTCTCTGTGCGTCTCGAGTTTAAGGCGCCTTCCGCCCGGCCAGAGTGATTGAAGTTCTGACTCCCCTGGGTTTTACGATTTCCAAACTCGCCGGGGACTGGGAGGGTGCGGCGCGCAGGTGAGTTCCAATTTGCGGGGAGGAGTGCCACCCACTTGTGGCGGGGGCCGCATCCCGGGTCTCCCGAGCTCAGGGGCCACAAGTGGATCAGGCTGGGCTCAGGCGAAAGGCTTATGCTGGGTCCAGCCTGTGAAGCTGACGGTGCGAATGGGCGCGGCTGGGGCAAAAAAGCAACAACTTCATTGGGGCGTCGGAGCCCAGAATTTGAGCCAAATAGGAAAAAGCTGCCCGAAGCCCGGCAGCAACGACATTTGAGCGCCCAGCGCTGTTACCCAACTGAATTTCCTGCTCCGGGCGGCAGCTCGCCTTCTGGGGAGCTCGACACCCTGGATGCCCAACAGGATGTCGAAGCCACAGCTTCCTGCTGAAATTCCGGAGCCTCTCCCTGGCTCCAGGCACTCGGGGCCTCTGTGACCCCGGACCCTGAACTTCGCCCCCGTTGCGCCTAGGTGGGAGTCTCACCTCCCGGCCCAGCCTTTCCTTCCTTCCCCCGCGCAGCTGGGAAAACCACTTGGGTCATTTCTTCCAGAGCTCCTTGCCACCTTTCTAAATTCTTAGGTGTCGATAATCTGAAAAGGGATTACTCCTCACCATCCCTATTCTTCCACTTCTCTCTCCCAGTTCCCACGCCCCCAACCCAGGGGTTCTCCCGCCTTCCGTATTCAAACCACCCCCTTAAATATCCTGTTTGCCAACCGGGAGATTCTCAGCCTTCCTAAACTCCTGCCCCTCCGTTCATTCCCTCACTCACTCTCCCGCCAGCTGCTGACTTTGAGGAGGTGCCCCGATCACCTAGAAGTCCTGCCTTTCTGGCCCAATTGTTGCGGGGCCCCAAACTTGCTTTATAAATTGAACCAACCCCAAATCCCCACACAAATCCACATCTGGATCCCAGTATTTTCTTGTGCCCTTTTCCTCTGCTATTGCTATTCTCAGTCTAACTCCATTTATCTGCATCGTCCATGCACAGTCTCTCTCAACAAGGTGCTAGTCTGTAATTGGTCACACAATCCTCATTATTGCACTGAATCCCAGTATCTTGAGGAAAGTTTACCTTTACATCAATCAGACCCGTATTTAAAAGCCTCTAATCTTCCCTACATCAGCTTAATAAACTCTGAATTTCCTGCTTGGAACTTCTCTTCAAATAGTTTATTATTCATTCATTGTTTCTTCTCTCCAGCATGCTATTCAGCTAATTCTCTTGCTCTCTCTGGTGACCACTTGTATGGGAAAACACAGCTAACTAAAATGTGTGGCAATGTACGTCCTCCCCCAGGCAGCAGTGGCAGAATTAACATTTTCTAGAGAACAATCTTAGACAACGTCTCATTTAAACACAATATTTGCAGCTCTGAGCTTTAAGCCATTCCACATTCAAAATTGAAAGGCTGATTTCTGTTCCACAACCCATTAAATATTAAAGTTCGTTGGGAATACTGCCACAGGGACTCTGAATTTCCCAGAATTGTGCAGCCTTTCAATATGTATTAAATTTTGTGGTATAATGGCCATAAACTTTTCCATCTCTGGGAATCCCTTTCCTGCCTCAATTACATAGGGCTATCCAAATTATTAGATAAATCTTCTGGAAAAAAAATATTCTATAGTGAATCTAGTTAAATAACTCCCATTTTCCACCTATGGCCCCTTTTTATTGAACTTTTTACTACACAATTGGGCATCTCACTCTGAAAGTTCAGTAAGCATAAAATACAACATTTGTAACTGTTACAGGTAATTTAATTTACAAGGAAATCCCAACTGTATTACTGAGCATGTTTAAAGATGACCTGGGAACCACTAAAACTGATATTTATTAATGTAACCAACCATAGATCTGACACCACACCAGAGACCATTGTAATAAGGCTTCAAAGTCAAAGCTTTTCCGTGGAAATGATGCACCTTTTTGGGTGGCCAGCAACAAACTACAGAAGAGTTTATAATATTTTACATAGTAATACATATAGATTCAGGCATCGTAATAAATGGTAATCACTTTTATCTGGGTAATTTCCCAATATTCAAAATCTGACACACTCACCGAATAGCAAAAAGGAGAATTAGATTTTTGATCTATGGATAATAAGAGTTTACTGTACTTAGGCAGATGTTTCCGTTTGTAGCATTTGCAGTCTTTCAGGGCGCCTGGGTGGCTCAGTTGGTTAAGCATCTGACTCTTGGTTTCGGCTCAGGTCATGATCTCACGGTTTGTGGATTTGAGCCCTGAGAGCTGTGCGTTGGGAGCTGGCAGAGCCTGCTTGGGATTCTCTCTCTCCCTCTCTTGCTGCCCCTCCCCCACTCGTGCTGTCTCTCTCTCTCAAAATAAATAAATTTTTAAAAATTAAAAAACTCCTGCAGTCTTTCAAAAGCAAAAATTCAGAGCTAATTAACAACAAACATTAATGAAATTCGTTACTCAAGAACCTGTTACTTCTGTTTTTAAAGTGACAAAACCTAATATTCTGGATTAATCAAAAGTTTTCCAAAGTAAGATTTCTTGGAAGTTTAGCCTGCTATCCAATGGCCAGCCAGTAGGTAAGAGAAAATATCTATATTTCTGTTTGGGAAGGAATGGTCTAACTTAAGGGAGCAAAGCCTCAAAGAATCTAACCCTGATTATTAAAACCGTTTCTAGGCACTTGAGAGGTAAAGCTGGTCCTCATTAACCCTATGTATCTCCTCCCTTATCTCTTAAGTCTGCAGCACCATTTCCTAAATCCCAAAGAAAGGGAATGTTCTCTTCAAATTTTGTGCTAGCATCACCTTGACTTTGAGGAAGTAAAATATAAATTTGGCTTGAGTTTCCCACCTCCCATTTTCTTTCAATAATTGACAGCTAGTCTTCCAGTTTTCCATTTCTAATGGGGGAGGGGGAGGTGACGGAATCCTGCCCTCAGCTCTGCTGAAAAACCTACAGTGGCCTCTGGCCATCCAAGCAGCCCACAGTTTTAACAGAAGGCACCTACTCTTCTATCCAGAGACCACAGCTGCCGCTCAGACACATTTTCCCTTACCAGACTCTACCTGAGATATCCCCTATTCACGGCATCGCTCTTTCAAAACAAATCCTGGACAAAGAAGGATATGCTTGGGGTCATTTATCTCGAGGGACGAGAAAACGGAAACCCAATGCCAGAGATTCTTCAAGAGTAGTGGATTGACTGGTAGGGTGGCAGTTTCCTGAGTCCACCAAGTGAGGCCTGGTCAGAGGAAAAGAACTGTCCCAGGCTGCCAAAGGGTTAAATATTTGTTAAGGGTAAAACCTGAGCCTCCTGTTTTTTGTGCTTGCCCGGGGGCCTGCTGGAGATTCAGTATCTCTCGGTTATTTCCTGCGATCACTAAAGCCAGTTTTCAAGAAAACAAGTCGCAGGGGTTTGAAATGTCACACCAAGTGACCTGGGCACGGCATATCCAGGGGCCATTCCCAGCCCCCTCCCACCCGGGCCATCCCCCGCCTCCTGCATTTCGGGTCTGGAAAGAAAATAAACCAAGGACACGCCAGACTGGTTCTGGGTGGACTTATTTTCCCGGGCAGCCACGATCCTAGCGGGGGCTTGTTGTGGCTCCTTCAGTGTATCGCTTGCAGGTGATGCCAAACGAAGATAAGGAGCCGCCGCCCGGCCTTCTCCTCTGTCTAGACAGGGGAATTAATAAATGCAGCGAGATTGATCACGTCGCGCATCCACTCTGGGGACAGCGCCGAGGGTGAGCCGTCACAGCCCCCTTGTTCGCCACGGGCCCGCGGGCTCTCTGGTCGACGGCATGGTCCGAGTGGCAGGCGTGCGAGGCGCCCTGGACAGGGGGTTCGGAAAAGAAGCGCCGGAAGGGCCCGAATGCACCGGCCGAAAATGCAGCGAGGGGTGGAGGCTCGGCCTTTGGGGGTGCACTGGACTGGGTTCTGCTCCAAGAGCAGAGGCAAAGCTGAGGGTACGAGACGCCCTCGAGAGCCTGACCGCAGGCTGGAGTCCGCCGAACTGCCGCTAACCGAGCATCGCAGGTTTCCCGCTCAAACGAGGTTTCCCCCACTGCCGCGCGGACCTCGGCCTCGAAACGCCCGGGACCGGGGAAGGGTGGTGGGCAATGCAGACAGAGCGTGGCCTGGAGCAAGGGGCACGCGCCGACTTCCGGGAGGGCAGCCGCGCTTTCTAAAGCGCCAGCCAGGGCCGCCGGGGGGCGCACGGACCCAGCCCCGCCCCCCCCAACAGCGCCCAATCCCCGCCGGGCCCGCCCCCCGGCCGCGCGGGAGCCCTGAGGGCAGCGGCGCGCGAGGCGCGGGCACAAGCATCTGGGCCCACCCCTGGGCACCCGCGGCGGGTTCTGCTCGGCCGCTGTTTCGTTGAAACAAGCTCCAAGCCCCAACCGGCGCTCGTCCAGCCCTCCCGCTGTGCCCACAGCACACAGCAGCAGCATCGCATCGGGTTATTATTTTTTATTAAGATCAAAATATCCATCCCACTGTGAACTGGCTGTTCTTACAATAAATAACAATAACTTACGTTTTGTTCGGCAAAGGCTCACACACTCTGTCGTCCGTCGACTGATAATTTAAAACATTTTCAGGAAAGTCTCGTTTCTACTTTTTTCCGGCAATCATGCGCTTTGGGGATTGAGTGTCTGTTCCATTGGATTGTCCCCGCTTAGAGCCCAGGCAAAGCTGCCTGGGAGCGCGGGACCGGCTTGGGGTTGGAGCCCGCCTGGGCGAGTTCTGGGGGTGGCCCGGCGCCAGATGGGCCCTGCGCGTTCTCCGCGGGTAGGGGGCGCGGACAGAGCGGCGGCAGCCACGCGGAGCGAGGGAAGAGAAGAGGGCAGAGCTAACTCTAGTAAATCCCAAATTCTGGTTTTGAAAAAATAAAAGTTCTTGGATCAGGGCTCTCCGGTCTGGTGAAAGCAGGTTGCATCCTGGCGCTTTGGGCTGTCCTGACTGCTTCTCTGTCCTCTCTCTTTAAATAACAATAATAATAATTACAAAGGCGAGAGAGTTTTCGGAGCTGGAATGGCCAGAGCATGGGTGAGTCTCATGCAGGGAGCATGCGAGGTCCGCGGGCTGGCGAGGATGGGGTCCCCTCACGTCTCCACGGGACTCGGCACCATGCTGTTGGGGGTGTCCGGGAGCTGCGAGGACAGGGAGGTCACATCGCTGCCGGAGGAGTTGCCTAGCGAGCCAGACTCAGAGAAGGAGACCTGGGGATGCAGAGACACCAGGAAAAGGCAGGTGAAGAGATGCGAGAGCTGGTGCCCCCAGACCGTGTGCTCTGAGTTGAGGGTGTCCCTTAGGGACAAGCCACCGGCTGGGAGCAAGCCCTTCGGGGAAGTGGGCCAGGTCCCCAAGCGCACTCTAGGGTATTAGGGCGAGAGCTGGAGTTGGGTTAATCCCTCTACCTGCCTCTTGAGGGCTTTAATCCAGGGAGACTTGCTTTAGAGCGAATTATGTATGGGCGGAGGTGCAGTTGCAGTCCCCCCCAACGTATGTCCCCTCTCATTGTCTACGACCGGCCCCTGGGAAGTACCCCCTTCCCACCTCGGCCCAACGGCCAAATCCCACCCCTCGGAGTAGTGAGGTCGGGTGGGTAGGGCAGGACCTCACCAGCTGCTGGAAGGCGGGTTGGTCCAAGTCACTCTGGAGGGCAAATTCGCTGAGGGCTTTCCACGGTGGCTGGTACGTCTGCACCTCCACTGCGCTGCCCTGAACAGCACTCTCGTGGCGGATGGGGCTGCCCGCCACGAGGGGCGTCCCGGTCAGTCCTTGGAGGCTCTGAGGGACAAGTGGAAGTGGAGGTGAGGGCCGCTCAAGTTAGGCCTTACCTCTCCCGCCGCCTTTGGCACTGAGGCCCCAGGCATTGGCCCAAGATATGGGTCCTGGTTTGGGGGGAGACGCACATTCCACCGGACCCAGGTGAGCCCTCCCTCCCCAGTTAAGATGCCCCAGACACAGAACCTCCACCATAGTCCAGCTTCAGCGTTGGCAGCCAACAGAACAAAGGAATTTGAGGCCTGTATTCCCATTTTTCAAGAGGAAAAGTGTTCAAACCAAGCCATGCCAAGAGGACACAACCCGCCGGGACTAGCGGGAGATGCATAACCATGCCTCCTGCGGCTCAGAGCTGTGCCAGCTCAGGTCTGCCGCTGGAACAAGGAGGAGACCCGACATCAGGTACAATAATTAATGAGCCTTAATCCCCAAGGTAAGCCTTTCTCTGAACGCACAAACAAACGCTTTTGGAGAGTCCAGTTGCCCCTGGATGTCCCCAGAGCCCGCCCTGAAAAGGGCACCCAGATGCTGCCGCGAGAACTCGAGGCCCCACCTGACCCGCTCCTCCGCTGCAGGGTCCCTCACCGTCTTGTCGTTGTGTTGCTGCTGCTGCAGCTGCTTCATGAGGATGGATTTCTTCTTGTCTTTGCAGCGCTTGTTCTGGAACCAGACGCGGATGACCCGTGGGCTCAGGCCCGTCATCTCCACCAGCTGCTCCTTCATGAGCGCGTCGGGCCGCGGGTTGGCGGCATAGCACGTCCGCAGAGTGTGCAGCTGCTTCTCGTTGAGCACCGTCCGCACGCGGGTTGTCTTCTCCGTCTGTTTGTGCACGTGCGGGCGCAGTGAGGGCTGCCGGCCCGACGCGGGGTCTGCGAGGACAGGCGGACAAGACGTGAGAGAGGGGCCGCCACCCTCCTGCCCCGTGCCCCACCTTGTGGCGGCTGAGCCCTCCGAGGCCCTATTTCGTTCCTTTTTCTATTGCGTTGATTTCGTTTTATTGTTCGTCTCCCTTTCCAATTGTTCGCCCTACCCCGAGGGAGCTCTGCATTTTCGTCCCTTCCCTAGTTCCCCGATCGGGCTGCCCCGCAGCGCTGTCCCCGGAGCTCCATCAGGGCGTGGGAGTCCTGCGCTACGCCGGCTGCGGGAGCCGGGTGGCCGCTCCCGGCTGTGCCTCCTCCACTCACCCGACCCTAGGAATGCCCGTTTGGGCCCTGCGGGACGAAGGAGGCCCTCCGGAAGAAGTCGGAGTTTCAGAGGAAGAAGAAGGAGGAGCTCCCGGGACTCTGAGGGGGAAGGGGACCGACAGGGGCCCAGAGCGCCGCGCAGCTTTGGGGTTAGGGGGCTTGTCTCCCGCTCTTGGGGGCCTGCGAGAGCCATTCCTCCTCGTGCAGAGACCACTGGGACAAGGCCGCGAAGACCCAGCCTGGGGTGCGGACGGTCCTCAAGGGACCAAACGTTCTTCACTGCCAGCTCTCCGGCCTCAGCTCTCGGGTCTCCTCGTTCAAGGCTCCAGCTTCCCTGGCCCGGCGCAGCTCACCCTCCCGGCCGGAGCGCAGCGGCTAGCATTCTCGGTTGGCTTTGGGAACTCTCAACCCCGGGTAAATAGCGCCTGACCCCCGCGGCCGGCAGCCTGAAACCCGTAACACACAAAAGGGAGTACCTCTGAGACCCGAAATCCGGTGCACTAAACACCAGCTTCATCCTGTTTCACACCCCCATCCAAACTAGGTCCACACACCCATGGATGTATGCCGCACTGTTTCAATTTATATCCTCCTTCAGGCATTTCTAGGTCTGAATAAATATTTACAAATAGTCCATCCAGCTCAATTTCCTCATTCTATAGGAGAGGCAAGAGAGGACCAGAGAGGGGAGGAGCAGTACAAGACCACAGAGCACCCAGAGGCTCAGCCAGATCTGGAGATTGGTGCTTCAGGTCTGTGGCTGCCCAGCCTGGGGGCACCATCCTGCCCACTAACCACACACTCAGACCCCATCTCTGGGAAGCTCCTGATTAGCACCCAGGGCATCATCCCTTGAAATGTTTTCTATGACCCCAAGTCCACTGTGCCAGCACACTCTCCCCACGGAGAAGCACTCTGCTAAGTTGTTCATCAAACTGGGTCTCAAAACACAAATACAGACACCGGCTCTTTGTTGCGGCGGCTGGCCTGCTAGTTGGCGGAGCCCAGGCCCAGTTCTGGGATGGGAGATGTATTCCTTACACACATACCCCCAGGCAAACCTAGCTTTCCTCTCTGGCAGTAACACATAGTGCTTGTAATTCCCCATACAAGTTTCCCAGACAGGCACCGCTAAGATTCTGTTGTCATTCACGCTCCTACTCCTGGCAGACCGTCCCACATATTCCTGATCATGGAGAACACAATTTTCGACAATTCCCCGCATGCTCACACACTCCTACACACAATCCTTGTTCATGTTGATCCACAAACGATTCCCCCCCCCCCACACACACACACTCTCCTGTGTTCCTAGCCACAGATCTGCACTCACACAGAAACACACAATCCTGGCAAACGGAACCGCGCACGAGTGACAACTTTTCGTCCGAGCACAAGCACTCCGGTAACACACACTCGCACGTGCACTCACAACAGCGCAGGGGGCGCCGGGCCCCGCGCGCGGCTTACCTGGCAGATGCAGGCCGCGGGCGCCGGGGAGCGGGCCGGGGCTGCGCGGGCTGCCGGCCGCGGCGCGCTCCAGCAGGAGGCCGTGGTCGGCGCGGCAGAGCAGCTCGTGCTCACGCAGCGAGAACTCGTCGCCGGGCAGCAGCTGGCGGCTGCACACGGAGCAGCGGAAGCACTCGATGTGATACACGCTGTCCCGCGCCCTCATCACCAGATCGCTGCTGCTGAAGCCCACCTGGCACTTGGCGCACTTGATGCCGAACAGCCTGCGGGCCCAAGGCGCGGTCTGTGTCAGCGAGGGGCCTGAGGCCCGCCTCGCCTCCCGGTCTGCGACCGGCTCCGGGCACGCGGGCCCAGGACGCTTTGTGGCCCACAGGGAGCTTGCGGGGACCGACCCTCGGGGAGTTCGCAGGCCCAGACGCTCACGGCGGCACACGTTCGGAGTAGGAGTGGCCTTCTCTCCAGGCTGGGGAGCGCAGACAAGCCGCCACCCCCAGCCCCAGCCCCAGCAGGCGGTAGCTGAGCCCTGGCTCTCGCCGGCCTCACCTGACATAGTCCCGCTTGCAGTAGGTCTTCCCGTCTCTCACGAAGCACGTGCACGTCTCGTCCAGGTACTGGCTGCACTCGGCGCACTTGAGGCAGGCGGCATGCCACTCCAGGTCGGGCGACACCCGCAGGATAAACTGGTCGTGGATCTGACTCCCGCAGCCCACGCACATGGCCGTCCCGGGCTTCTCTGCCAGGGAAGGGCGCGGGACCCGCGTCAGGCCAGGCTCTCCGGACCCGGTCTGGGCCTCGGCCACGCCAACCCCAACCCAACCCAACCCAACCCAACCCGCTCGCTCCCTCGTTCCCTTTCAAGAATTGCGACCACAAGAAGGAAGTGGGCTTTCTAAACGTCCAAACAGTTGGAAACGAAAAAACAAAACCTTCTGAATTTGCGGAGGCTTTTTGTCTCCTCTCCACCCCCAATTTTTTTTTCCGCTACTACATTCATTTGGACACAGTCATTTTATTGATATATCTTGTAACTAAAAGCTAATACGTAGGGGAGAAGAAAGAATAAAAAGACATTTAAGCACTGCGGACGCCACCGCATCAATACTGAACGGTGATGTTCCGGCATTTCCGTCCACACACTCCCTCTTACAGCGACTCCCTCCAATCCCAACACAGACACATCAGCTTTCATCGGAGTCTCCTCTCATCCTCTCTGACATTTCTTAAATATCCCATATCAAGCTAGAGAAATCTGCTTTCTTGGAAAGGCCAAAAAAGACATGCAAGCAAGCAAAAGAGCCCATATTCCCCAGTCAAACCTAGTTGCCCTAGCGCAAAACAGAAGCAGATTTCACAACCTGAGGTCAGCCTAGCAGCCTAACATTGAGAAAGAATGTTTAATTGTAAATTAAAACAACAGGATTCCAAAGGACAAGTGGCCTGCAGGAGAAATGCATTCGTTTTGTGTGTGTGTTTTTTTTCTCTCCCAGTGTCCTGTCAAATAGAAGCCACTTGTAGAATCCGCTAAACATTCTTCTGCATTAGAAATAATGCATATTACACACATACACATACACACCCACATACAGAGAGAAAGACTTACTCTTGGAATGATCCCCCATAGCACCCAGAAAAGGATAATGAAAAATAATATCCACCATGCAGAAAAGAGATGTGCGCAAAGTGTGCGGGCAGGGGCAGAAGGACGAGGGTCGCGCGCCCTGCCTCGGCTCTTTGGTAACTAACTCCTCCTGCCCCGCTGAGTTGAAGGAGCGATTCCGCACCGGCCCGCACGCAGCATGACGTCAGCACGCACTCGCCCGGGGCCGGAGCTGGGGGCGGGACCTGTGGCGTCATGAAGCTTCCCCAGAACCTCGGGGGATGCGGGGGAAGTAATGGGGACCTGGGGGCTGTAGGGCGGGGTGGCTTGGGTGGAAGGCGAGGGTGACGGGGGATTGGCTGCAAGGAAATGGACAAACCCTGATTGGCCCGGAGTGAACAATGGAGCGCAGCCCCCTCGTCCGAAATCTACAAGGATCCTCTCTCCGGCCCCCTATCGTGCTATCCCTGCTGGACCTTGCGTCACCGCCGAGCTGGCTCCGCGGCCACCGCAGCTCAGAGCTTCCTCACGGATTTGCCGGGCAGTCTCCGCAGGCGTGCCCGAGCGGGGTGATGGATACCTGGGGAGGGGGTGGGGAGGGGGGGGGGAGGCCTCTCCTTTAAATGCTCCCTACTTTCACAAATAAAAAAATTAAAAAATCCACTCTTTTGGAACGAGAGCTAGGAGAAAGGGAGGTCTGTTTGGACATAACCATCACCGTCCAGCCGATCACCTTTCTCCTCTCGTGCGCCTTTGTCCTCAGGGTACAAGCTAGAGAGAGAAGTTAGGGAACGACCACTGGCGTTTGGATAAACTCTTTTTAGACTTCCCCCATCCGCCCGCCTGTGGAAAACTTCTCCAAGTTGGAGCATTAGATGGGTAGCGCCAGAACGCAGAATTCGAAGACGCTTGTCGGATCCTGATTCGAGCCTTGACTTGCATTTGGAGGTTTGGCGGGGTGTGTGTGTGTAAGGGAGGGGGGGTAATTTAACACGGACTCCCCTCATCTTTTCCCCACCCGAATAGCACAGCTCCTTCTAGGAACAATGCTGGGGTCGAATGTATGTCCTACTTCCCAAATAAGCGATTTTTATAAGCTCTTCTGTTTGATTTCATAAACCAACTGCAACGCAAATAATCAGAAACAAATGTAGCGTGCGGGGTAATTTACTATCTGTGCACTGGTTTGTCGGTCCTTAGAAAACCCAAGACTTTGGAGCAGAATCCAAGCATTTCTTTCTTTCAAAGAAATCGCTGTGGGTTTTGTTTGAAAGGGTTCAAAGACTGGCCCATGAATTATAAATAACATATATCTAACCATGGTGGCTGTTGTTTTCCCTTTAAAAGGTGTACCAAGAACTTGGTGCGCGCCTTGGGGTAAAATGTCGGACCCTGGCCCTGGTGCCCGCGGGCGGGTCGGCCTGAGGGTGCGGTCGAGCGCTGCGGCCTTTCTACTAAAAATCTAAGTCTGTTTGGCCTCAAGCTCTCGGTTGCTCTCTGGGAAAGGGGTGCAGCCAAGGGTGCAGGGAGAGACTTTGAGGAGAGTTCGGGCTAGGCCCTCCATACACACCAAACTCGCTACTTGACAATGGTCCACGCACAGCCAGAGAGCGCCCACCCGCCGCCCCCGACCTGTGTCTAGTGCTTCACGCCGGCAGTCCCGTCGTCCCGCAAGGCTTTCGATCACCGCCACTACCTTTGAAACATCTTGTCACCAGTCTGGTTCTTCCGCACAGAAGGTTCGATCGCTCTGCTGACAAGCCATTTCTTGCGTCTTTGGCTACTAGCTCCCACAAAGGGCGCTCACCCTGGGTGTGTACGGAGCAGGTCGGGGATGAGGAGAATGATGCGTTTGAATATGTTTTTGTAAATAAATGGCGTTGAGGAGCCAGGGGAAGGGCAATCTGCGCTTGTATCCTCACCAGGCTACTCTGTGACCTAATGCATCTTATTTTACTTCTCTGTCCCTCAGTTTCCTCATGTGTAAAATGGGGAATAAAATAGTAGCTATCTCTACTATTGTAAGAATTAAACGATTCTCTGGAAAAGGCTTAGAATGACACTTGACGTATACTAAGTGTGCAATACGTGTTAACTGTGATAATTATCATTATGGTTATATCTTTGTGTTGGGAGCCTCTGTGTATGCTGTGTCTTTCCTGCATGAGTGCCTGTGTGTGGAGGGGAGGTCTAAATATGTCTGTGTGTATATCATCTGAAGATTTCTTTGTATATCTCAATGTGCATTTGCTCTGTGTGTCTGCTGTGGGGTGGAAAATCAAAAAGTGTGGCTTGAGTGTAGTTTGCATACAGGTGATGTCTGTGTACCTGGGTATGCGGTCCTGAAATGGGGGCATGAGGTGAGCATATTGGTGAGCTAGGCTGTGTGCCTGGGGCATGAGCTTCCTCCTTAGGCCACTCTAAGCCTCGCCTGGTTTCCAGCATCTGGCCAGGAGCAAGTGACTAGTCAATAACTCAAGTTTGAAGGCCACCAGGAGAGGATGCCTCCAGCAGAATCTTAGGCCTGGACTTTAACCCTCTTCTGCCAAGAAGAGAAATTTATCACCACCTGGAAAAAAACAATCTTTGAGGCCATCTTAGGGGGAGGGGAGAAATAGTCACCTCTCCTGGAATGCCAGGAAACCAAGTCAAGAATTAATATTTGTTCAGACCCTACCAAGTGCAAATCCCCTGTTATGAGCCTACCAGATCATGTTATGATGTGGGTAATATTAGACTCATTCAATCCCCAAGGAAACTGAGGCTTCCTGAGCAGACATGACTGTTTCCAGTCACAGGGTAAGTCAGAGCTGACATTCAAAGCCAGGTCTGCCTGGTTCCATCTCCCTTGCTTCTTTCAATGTGGCCGCTGAAGACCCACAGAGGTATGGTTCTACCACTCACCCCCTTCACCTCTCTGGAGCTGTAAAGCCAGCAACCTGTTTCAGGGTCCCTCTATGTGGGTCTCCTGGGTCACAGCCACCCCTGGGAGACCAACGCAAGTGTGGGAGAAGAGAAAACAGAGAAAACTCTTACCCTGGCACAGCCACAGGGCACCATTGACCTGGCCCTGCCCTTGTTTTCTGCCTCCTGGCGGCTCCCGGGGTACCCTTCTAGGGGAGGCAGGGGCCACAACACTCTGCACATCCCAGGCTACCACAAGCAGGAGACCTGGATGCCTGCTTTGCTGGGCTCTGGAACACTGTCTTCCCTTAGTAGAAATAGCAGCTTGAGGTCCGTAGCTCTGCATTATCCCATAAAACTAGCCCCAGCTGTGACCCTCCTCCTGGGAAGATTTCAGAAGCACAGAGAAGTCCCCTGAATTCCATCTCCCCAAATCTCCTCACCCCATCACTGCTGCCTAAAACTCTGCTCACAATTCCACTAAAAGGTCAGCTTACTGTGCAAAGATCCTTAAGAAAGAACAGAATAACAGGTGGTCATTCACACTATAGTGATAGTGGCTCTTTCCCTGGGAAGGAGACCTGAGAGAAGGAGCAGGAAAGCACAAGGCCCCAGGGTTGGGAGGTGGGTCACCAAAGCAGGCCAGCTGGCAAAAAACCCACTTTTATTATTTTACAGTTTTGCTTAGTCAGTCCTCCCATCCTTCCTTTTCTTCCTTTTCTTCTACAGTCTAGCACTGGAAAGCTGGAAGAGCCTTTAGAGCCTCTCTCTTCCAGGTCTGTGTTTGACAGAGAAGAAACAGACCACCAGAGAAGGTGGTCATCCTCTCCCTGCCTGTCCATGAAAGGACAGATCCTGCTTGGGGCGCCCAGACAGCTCCCCCACATGCACACACACACACACACACACGCACGAACACATGTGCACATGTGCATGTATATATGGACACACATGCACACACGCATGCCCACACATGCACACACATACACACATGCATGCATGCACATGCACACATATGTGCACACACATGCACACACATACTGGACTTCCTTCCCCACTAACTGCCTTCCAGATCTTACCCACTCAAGAGACCCTCATCTGCACAAAGATGTTTTGTCTCCTTGTTTCCATGGAATCACACACATGGGGAGGAATACTGGGTATAACCTACATCTTCAACAGCAGCATCATAATAGCTATCATATCGGCCTCTTGCTTGGGGCCCCCTTCACACACATGGCTGCCCTTATACTCACATTTCTAGAAAGAAGTTACTATTGTTTAAATTATCCCTACTTCACAGATGAGGAAACTGAGGCTTGGAGAGGTTAAGTAATTTGTCCCAGGTTACAAAGCTGGTGGAGCCTTTGAACCAGCCTCTCTGCCTCCAGATCCTGCTTATGGAATCATTACACCATCTTGCTTCCTGATCATTCACAAAGGGGATGCCACAGGAATGATGCCCACCCAACACAAAGAAAGTTGATGCCAGTGAAAAGGACATTAATCTCTACCATGAGTATCAGAAAGGAAACCGAAGCCCAGAGACCTTGCACCCAGCATGTGAGTGACAGAGATGGAGCTGGAAGCCAGGGCTCTTCCTGCTAGCATCCCTGGGGATGGGGTTCTACCCTTGCCCATCTGAGGACCAGCCCACCTGGCCCTGCCATGGCCGTAGGCCTCTACTTTTCTCCCAAGGCAGTTGGAGATGTTGTGTAGAACAGGAAAAAGAGGCCTCAGCATTCACATCATCACCCACCATCCAGTTCTGAGAACTCAGCTTTGGTGTGGAGTTGGGCACCAAGCTTCAGAGAAAGCAACTAAGACCTGAGAAAAGGAAGAAACTTGACAAGACTCTAGGCCTCCGGACAGGCAAACCTGTGCTCTCATCTGAGGCTCTATCACCTGCCTCCCACTGACTTCCTTTGAGCAAACAGCCACCCAATGGCACTGCTGGGCCCCTCCCTTCTCCTGAACCCTTTCTCTCTTCCCTGACGCCCACTGAGCACTTGCGGCAGGCTGAGTCCTGGGCTAAGTTATTGCAGACCATATCATTTAACACCCAGGTTGTCCATGAAGCCAACCCTGCCTCTAAGGCATTGAGGTAGGTTTTATAGTCATCTTTCAGCAGCTCAGAAATGAATAAACCAATAACTGTCACATGTTAAAAACAACTAGTAAGAGGTGGTACTGAGACTCAAACCCATGCCCTTGCTAGTCCATGAGACTAGTTATAAACTTGTGCTTTTGAGTCTGCCCCAGATGGGACAGTGGACATGTGTCAAAGTCATTCTGTATTAAGAAAACCATGGTCTATATCACTCTTTTCCTTGGGAGATCAATAAGATAATTATAGAAGGATGAGAAAAATGAACCCTTTTTAAAAACATAAGGGAGCTTTGTTTCTTTCCAAATCACACCCTGAAGGCAGCTGCAGGGAGAACCACCAGCTCTAGATTTTCAGGGAGAAGGCCAGGGGAAGGAGTTGTGCTTGGCAGTTTGGGGAAAAGTTGCATATTTCCTATCTTTCCAGAAGGGGGAACCCTCGCCACCTTGGCATGGCCTGGGAGTGCTTCTGAGCAGTCTGGCCCAGCACACTGGTGTTCCTGTCTTCCGCCGGCCCACATCCTCATGGGGCCTCCCTTCTAGTCACTTAGAGCGAATCCCTTCCCTTACTGAGATCCAGGTAGTGGGTAAAATGAGAAAGAAAAGAAGGGAAGGAAAGAGGGAGAGACTGAGCTCCAAAGGGAAATAGATTCACCAAAGCAGGATCAGATGGTGGTTTTGCAGCGAGGCCAGCCTTTTGCAAATGGGCCAGGCTTCAGGCTGGGGCCCTGGATGGACAGGGTGTGCTTCACTGAAACAGATAACAGGTAGAAAAGAGAGGAAGATAATGGTAAGTGACAAAGAGTCTCTCCTTTGACCAAACTCCAGGTGGGCTCCTCTGAGCCCTTTTTCGACTAGGTCTCCACCTTGAACAAAACACTGACATGGTTTCTGACAGCTCAAGGTTATATCCACAGGACCACCCTACCGGCCCCCCACACACACACACTCCCTAAATGCCTTCCTAAGAAAACTCAAGGCTGTCAAGAGAATTTACTGTTTGTTTCTGTCAACATCTGAAGATAGGACCTTTGTCTCCCAGCCTCTTTGGGAGGGAAGAACCTACCTTGGATAAGCAGTTAGCAAACCCACATGGGTTTCTCCTGAACCAACCCCTACTTCCTGCTTTTTGTACTTTTTCACTTCTCTGACTCTCCTGAACCCCCGTCCCCTCCCCTCCCTATTCCCTCATTCTCCCTTTAAAACAGCCAGTCACCTCTGTACAAGTCAAAGTTGAGTTCAGTGCACATGGGACTCTGCCCTGTTACTATACTATATTTCTGACTAAAATCAGACCTTGCCACTGTACCTAGTGTCCGGCTTTGTTTACCTTTGACTAGGGGTCAGCACCGTGACCTAGACTATAACAGGAACACAAAGGAAGGACCTAGAATAGAATGGTTGGAAAGTCTTCCTGGAGCCCATGGCATCTCATCTGAGCCCTGTAGGATGAGTATGATTCTTCCAGACCAAAAAGGAGAAAGGAAGAGGGAACGGTTTTGCAGAGAGAGGAAGGAGGTGTGTAAGTCATGTGCATTTTGGGGGAAATGTGAACCTGGAGTCAGGAATGATGTGGGCAGTGGCGCACACCATCCACAGCAGGTCCAGGTAGCTGGGCTGTCACAGAGGAGACAGATGACAAAAGACTGAAAGAGAAGTTTGGGTTAGACTGCAGGAAGCCTCAAATGCCAGGCTGAGGAATTCTGATGGCATTCTTTCGGCGAAGGAGAACTGTGATCCTGATGTAGTGTGAAGAGATTCAGATGGGGAAATGGCATGAACATAGCTGTTCTGTGGAAAGATGAACACATGGATGAATCAAGCAAGGCAGGAAATAAATGGGACACAAGTCAGGAAGGTGTGGGAGGAGGTGAAGGAAGAAGATGTGCTTGTGGATTTTGGGCCAGCCCCTCTCTCTCCTTAGAAACGGACAGGCTAGGAGAAAGCCTGATTTGGAAGAGGGGTGGATAGTGACCAATCAATCTCAACCATTTAGATGGGGCAACGGGAAGGATCTCTATATGTAATCCTGAGGAAAGTGGAAAAGAATATCACTGCCTTGTAACTTACTTGCTAAAGATATTGAAAAAATATATCTGGGTTCAGATCCAGACCAGCATCATAGGGAACAATCCTATATTGCGAATTGTATCTTCCTGGGGTGGGAGTAGACTTCACGTTTTTTTCTGCTGTGCTATTCTGGGCCAGTGCCCTGAAGTCAGCGAATGTAGGCATAGAATCATATTTGCCCTGACTCATGTGGTCCTAGCATTTTCCTTTAGCAGTATTTCTAGATTCAAATTAGAGGAAGTGTCAGCTATCTGCTTGACTGGAACTCTAGTGATGCCTATTTTTCATTTTATTTCCCCAGGAGGAAAACTGAATATTGTAATAGGCTCCTCCCACTGCATAGATGTGGGTGTTTAGGTTTTGCAGACTTTGGGACCCACTTCCAGCCCCCTTACCAATCATAGATGCTCGCCTTTTATGATACTAAAACAAATGAATAATCATTTATTGTATGCCCTCAAATGTGAGGATGCCTCTTCACAAAGCTATTGTCATAACCTTTAAAGGTTTTGAAGGATGTCTTTTATTCTCTCCAACACACATTCATAAGACGCTAAATACATGTGTTTTTTTCTCAGACCACAGACTTTTCAAAGACCACAGACTTATGTCCTTTTTTGTCTCTTTGTCACCTTAAAATAAACTAGGAATTATAAATGACACCAAATATTTGGCTATTGTCAAAGCCCATCCAGCAACGATTTTTCAAAAGAACACAGATAGGATCCTCTTTCACTGGAAAACATTTTCTGAAGGCTAGAGTTACCAGCAAATTCCAAAAATAGATAAAAAATGAGATAATAGAATCTGGGTTGTCACCTCTTGTCCAATGGGATTATCTGATGTCTAATCATGGACAGATTGTGATTAATGTGATTGTGGATGGGGCATTAATCCGATTCAGGAGGGAATCCAGTCAGATTTTCATCTGCTCCAAATGTGTAATTGGTTTGGAGGCAGCAGCAAAGCAGCTTGTACCAGATTTTGCCGCATCACGGTGATGAGGTCTATTTTGATCAGCTTGAGTTATGGGCAATATAAATTATTTATAGCCACTTTAGACATGCCTTATACTTGTAAAGACCTTCAAAACAAAATAACATTCCTCTTGCTATTGTAGGAATCTCATTCAGCTGAATCCTGAAGCCCATAGCTTGTAAAAAGCAAGGGAGAGAAAAGATTATAGGCCAGTAGGCTCATCATCAAGTACTGACTGAACATTACAAGGAACCAGAGGTTGAACCAGACTATAGAGGAGGCCAACTGTTGCATACAGAATGGTCTTGGCCCAAAAGGATTTTGCTGTAGCTGAGAAGAGAGACCCAGACTCGGGAAAGCACAAGCATCCACAGAAAGCAGTATGTGAGGCTCATTCAAGCTGAGCATAAAGCAGAATTCCTTCTGAACTAGGCAAGTTTCATGAAAGTGGTGGGATTTGAGCTGGGTCTGTAAAGGAGAGAAAGCTTCCACTGTAGCCTGTGAGTGAGGAGGGAAAGTGCTGGGGGCAAAAGCTGGCATGCACATGAACACTGGGTACAAGGAAGGATGGTCTGGGTGGAGGGAAGGGGAGATACTATTATTTATTGAACAGTTACTATGTGCTATGGATGGTACTTTATTCATCTCCTTCATTCCTCGTGTATCAGCAGGGTGCTTTGGGCTAATAGAAAGCCCAGTTAAAAGTAATACCATAAACAGGAAATGAGCAGGCTCAAACAACAAGCACAGAGGTAGGGCAGACTGTACAGTTGGATGACCCAGGGCTTCAAAGATGTCATCAGCAGGTTTTTTTCTGTTTCCCTGCTCTAGTGTCAAGAGACTCAGCTCCATCCTAGGGATAGTTCTTATGGTCACAGAATGGCTGCCAAAATACCTGGGACCATATACCTCCTTGTCTGTGACCAGCAGGAGAAGCTGGCTTTCTGGGGCTCTCACCAAAGGTCAAGGAAGCTTCTTTTTAGAATCTTCCAGAAAACCCATTTTCTGTTTGACCCAAACTGGCTTAGATATGCCTATTCCTGATCCAATAACTGATAAAGAGTCAGACTCCTTTGTTGGCTTAGACTAACTAGTACAGGCACATACACACCACCACTGGTGTGCTGATAAATGGTTAAGCAGAACTGGCTCTCTAGGAGCACCTGGGTGGCTCACTCAGTTGAGTGTCCAAGTTTGGCTCAGGTCATGATCTCTCAGTTCATTAGTTCAAGTCCCACATAGGGCTTTCTGCTATCAGCCTGTCAGCAGGCAGCCTCTGTCCCCACTCTCTGTGCCCCTCTCCTGCCTGTGCACTCCCAAAAATAAATAAATATTAAAAAAAACTGGCTCTCTAGGAAAGAACTTGTACATATACATATATGAGTATTATAAATTTATTTATACAAAGAAGTATAGCAAAGAATTTACAAATAATAATAAAATATGCAATACGCTGTACTGTAAATTCCATATAGCCAATTGATTCTTATAGAATGCTTTCAATGATTTTCACCAAACTTTTGCTAACTTATGGTTGCATAATTAAGTAAATAAATATCTTTCCTATAACCTAGCAATAAACAATTATAAAAATATACTACAATTAATTTTTTTGAGAGAGGGGTAGAGAATGAAGGAGAGAGAATCTTTTTTTTTTTAATATATGAAATTTATTGTCAAATTGGTTTCCATACAACACCCAGTGCTCATCCCAAAAGGTGCCCTCCTCAATACCCATCACCTACCCTACCCTCCCTCCCACCCCCATCAACCCTCAGTTTGTTCTCAGTTTTTAAGAGTGTATTATGCTTTGGCTCTCTCCCACTCTAACCTCTTTTTTTTTTTTTTCTTCCCCTCCCCCATGGGTTTCTGTTACGTTTCTCAGGATCCACATAAGAGTGAAACCATATGGTATCTGTCTTTCTCTGTATGGCTTATTTCACTTAGCATCACACTCTCCAGTTCCATCCACGTTGCTACAAAAGGCCATATTTCATTCTTTCTCATTGCCACGTAGTATTCCATTGTGTATATAAACCACAATTTCTTTATCCATTCATCAGTTGATGGACATTTAGGCTCTTTCCATAATTTGGCTATTGTTGAGAGTGCTGCTGTAAACACTGGGGTACAAGTGCCCCTATGCATCAGTACTCCTGTATCCCTTGGATAAATTCCTAGCAGTGCTATTGCTGGGTCATAGGGTAGGTCTATTTTTAATTTTCTGAGGAACCTCCACACTGCTTTCCAGAGCGGCTGCACCAATTTGCATTCCCACCAACAGTGCAAGAGGGTTCCCGTTTCTCCACATCCTCTCCAGCATCTATAGTCTCCTGATTTGTTCATTTTGGCCACTCTGACTGGCGTGAGGTGATATCTGAGTGTGGTTTTGATTTGTATTTCCCTGATAAGGAGCGACGTTGAGCATCTTTTCATGTGCCTGTTGGCCATCCGGATGTCTTCTTTAGAGAAGTGTCTATTCATGTTTTCTGCCCATTTCTTCACTGGGTTATTTGTTTTTCGGGTGTGGAGTTTGGTGAGCTCTTTATAGATTTTGGATACTAGCCCTTTGTCCCATATGTCATTTGCAAATATCTTTTCCCATTCCGTTGGTTGCCTTTTAGTTTTGTTGGTTGTTTCCTTTGCTGTGCAGAAGCTTTTTATCTTCATAAGGTCCCAGTAATTCACTTTTGCTTTTAATTCCCTTGCCTTTGGGGATGTGTCGAGTAAGAGATTGCTATGGCTGAGGTCAGAGAGGTCTTTTGAAGGAGAGAGAATCTTAAGCAGGCTCCACACCCAGCATGGAGCCCGATGTGGGGTTAGATTTCATGACCCCGAGGTCATGACCTGAGCTGGAATCAAGAGTCAGACGCTTAACCAACTGAGCCACCCAGGCACCCCTACAATTAATATATTTTACATGCAAATGTTTAAAACCCTGGTGCTAAGTCAACAGGAAATGTAAAAAGTCTATGTGAAGAAAACTTTCTTGACTAGGGCCAGGTGGAAAAAAAAACCAAAAAACCAAAACACATAGAGTACCAAAATATGGTCCAGTATACCATTATTTATATGATGTTAATTTTGCTCCAATTAATCTATAAATGTATAAATCTATAAATGTAATTTGGCATGCCACAAATATAATTAAATTGCCAATGGAATTTGACATAATAATTCTAAAGATAAAATGAAAAAAGAAGTGTGTGAGAATAGTGAGGAAAGTTTATAAAAGAAGAGAAACGAGGGGTGTTTCTCCCTACTAGATATTCAAATCCATTATAAAGTTCTAATAATGAAAACAGTTTTATATTAAAGCAGAACTTGGCAGATTAAAAAAAATTAATGTTTACTTATTTTTGAGAGAAAAGGACAGAGCATGAGTAGGAGAGGGGCAGAGAGAGAGGGAGACACAGAATCTGAAGCAGGCTCCAGGCTCTGAGCTGTTAGCACAGAGGCTGACAATGGGACTCAAACCCACGAGTGGGGAGATCATGACCTGAGCTGAAGTCAGACGCTTAACCTACTGAGCCACCTAGGTGCCTCAGAGATAGCAGGCAGATTTAATATAACGTATTGAAAAGACCAAAATCAAACTTTTGGTTTGATATGATTCAGGAGAAAGGCAAACAATTTTCAGTATATATTATTGGTACATTTGAAAAAAATTAAGTCAGACCTCTCTGCACCACATCATTTACCAGAACCTTCTTCAGATGGATTAAAAATTTAAATGTAATGGCAAAAACACAAAGATACTAGACTAAAATATATGTGACTCTTCCTGTAACCTTGGGATGAGGATGGGCCTTCCTAGTGGCACAACAAAGGTAGAGTCCAGGTGGGAAAGACCAATGGATTTGACCACATAATACTGCAATGATTGTTGTTCTTTCCAGGCATCCTCACAAGGGTGACATGGTCTTTAAACCCTGCATAGAAATCCCTGATGAACCACCATGATGCCCAAGGAAGACAGAGTGACCTGAAAGTCCAACTACTTCCTTAAGATAACCCAACTTAAGACCATCCAAAATGCTTCATTGTGGGAGCAGACAACATAGATTCCAAGCAATGCGGCAGATCCGCATATCCCTCAATGGGCAGGCTGTGGTGCTGATGGGCAAGAACACTGTGATGTGCAAGGCCATCCGAGGGCATCTGGAGAACAACCCAGCTCTAGGAGAAACTGTTGCCTCATATCTGGGGGGATTATGGGTTTTGTGTCACCAAGGAGGACCTCACTGAGAACAGGACGTTCTGCTGACCAGTAAGGTGCCAGCTGCCACCCATGCTGGTGCCATGGCCCGAGAAGACCTCCTTCTTTCAGGCTTTAGGCATCACCACTAAAATCTCCCAGAGCACCACTAAAATGCAGCTGATTAAGACTGGACACAAGGTGGGAGCCAGCAAAGCCACACTGCTGAATATGCTGAAAATCTCCCCCTTCTCCTTTGGGCAGATCATCCAGCAGGTGTTTGACAATGGCAACCTTTGAAGTGTTTGACATCACAGAGGAAACTCTGCATTCCCGCTTCCTGGAGGTTGTCCTCAATGTTACCAGCATATGTCTATAGATAGGTTACCCAACTGTTGCATCAGCGCCCCATTCTATCATCAGTGGATGCAAATGGGTCCTGGCTTTGTCTATGGAGACTGATTATACCTTCCCACTTGCTGAAAATGTCGAGGCCTTCTTGGTTAATCCATCTGCATTTGTGGCTGCTGCCCCTGTGGCCACAGCCCCAGCCAAAGTTGAAGCAACAGAAGAGTAAGAAGAATCCAATGAAGATCTGGGATTTTGTCTCTTTGACTGATCACCCAAAACAACCAATTGAGCCAACTTTGTTTGTGAAACAAGAACCTAAATGTTTACTTCTCTTACCAAAAAATGCAATGAATGTTTATTATTTATGACAAGTGGGATGGTACCCTTACAGAGAAAGCCTTAATGTATTGATGACTTAAGTAATTAAGTCATTCTTCAAAACAAGAATGCTAACAAAAAAATGGGCTACAAAGAAGAAAAAATCATAATCAATTATACATGGAAAAATTATTGTCTCAGTACAAATTCAGTAGCTTAAAATAACACCCATTTATTATATCCCTGTTTCCATAACTCAAAATTCTGGGCATGGCTTAACTAGGTTCTCTGCTTGGGGTCTTACAAGACTGAAATGAATGTGTTGGCTGGGCTGTGCCACACATAGGGAAGGATATGCTTCCAGGCTCCCAGACTGGTGGTAGAATTCATTTACTTGCAACTTTACTTCATGATAGCTTGCTTCTTCAAAGTCAGTAGCACAACAAGAGAGAGAGAGAGACTAAGCAAGAGAGCAAGAGAATGAGATCAAGAGAGAATCTGTTGAGTCTCCATCTTCAGGCGGCCCTTTTAAAGGGTTCACCTAATTGAGTAAGGCCCACCTACTTTTGATGAACACAAAGTCAACTGATTAGAACTTCACTTACATCTGCAAAACCCTTTCATTTTTGCTATAGTTGTTAGAAAAAAGTTACAGCCATTCAAGGGGGAGGGGATTATACAGGGTTTAGATCTTTGGGGATTACCTTAAAGTGGTACCCACCACATGAATAATGAATGAAAAGCAGATCAAAGCATGGGGAGGAGCCAAGATGGTGGAACAGCATGGAAGCTTTTTGTGTGTCTTGCGTCCATGAAATACAGCCAGACCAACACTAAACCATCTTACACACCTAAAAAACTGATTGGAGGGTTAACACAACAATCTGCACAACCTGAACCACAGAATTCAGCAGAAAGAGAAAAAATTCATTTTTATTTTCAATTTTTATTAAAAATATTTTTCTTTAATTTTTATTACTATATTTTTACTTTTGTGTAAATTTTTTCAAATTCTGTTTTAGTTCCATCATTTTATTTTAATCTACTTCAGTGTATTCACCTTTTCAAATTTTCAAACTATTTCCTTTTTTCTTTTTCTTTTTTTCTCTTTTGTTTCTTTTCTTTTTCTTGAATGAAGAAAGAGAAAAACTTCATTTTTACTTTCAATTTCTATTAAAAATATTTTTCTTTAATTTTTTACTATATTTTTTGCTTTTATGTAAATTTTTTCAAATACTATTTTACTTCCATCATTTTATTTTAGTCTACTACAGTGTATTCATTTTTTCAAATTTTCAAACGATTTTCTTTTTTCTTTTTTAAATCTTTTTTCTCTTTTTTGTTTCTTTGCTTTTACTTGAATACAGAAAAAGAAAAAATTCATTTTTATTTTTAATTTTTATTAAAAATATTTTTCTTTAATTTTTTTCTACTATATTCTTTACTTTTGTGTATAGTTTTTCAAATTCTATTTTACTCCCATCATCTCATTTTAGTCTACTTCAGTATATTCATTTTTTCAAATTCTCAAATGATTTCCTTTTTTTCTCCCCCCACCTTTTTTTCTCTAATCTGTCAAACCACTTTCAACACCCAGACCAAAACACACCTAGGATCTAGCAACATTTATTAGATTTGTGTGTGTGTGTGTGTGTTTAATTTTTAAATTTTAATATTTTTTAATTTAAATATTTTTTAATTTTAAGTTTTCTACCTCATTAATTCTTTTTCTCCCTTCAAAAATGACAAAACAAAGGAATTCACCCCAAAAGAAAGAGCACGAAGAAATGACAGCCAGGGACTTAACCGACACATATACAAGCAAGATGTCTGAACCAGAATTTAGAATCACAATAATAAGAATACTAGCTGGAGGGGCGCCTGGGTGGCTCAGTCAGTTGAGCGCCGACTTCAGCTCAGGTCACGATCTCGCGGTCTGTGAGTTTGAGCCCCGCATCGGGCCCCTGTGCTGACAGCTCAGAGCCCGGAGCCTGTTTCAGATTCTGTGTCTCCCTCTCTCTGACCCTCCCCCATTCATGCTCTGTCTCTCTCTGTCTCAAAAATAAATAAACGTTAAAAATAAAAAATTAAGAATACTAGCTGGAGTCAAAAATAGATTAGAATCCCTTTCTGCAGAGATAAAGGAAGTAAAAACTAGTCAGGATGAAATAAAAAAGGCTATAACTGAGGTGCAATCACGAATGGATGCTGCGGCAGCAAGGATGGATGAGGCAGAACAGAGAATCAGTGATATAGAGGACAAACTTATGGAGAATAACCAAGCAGAAAAAAGGAGGGAGATTAAGGCAAAAGAGCATGATTCAAGAATTAGAGAAATCAGTGACTCATTAAAAAGGAACAACCTCAGAATCATAGGGGTGCCAGAAGAGGAAGAGAGAGAAGTAGGGGTAGAAGGTTTATGTGAGCAAATCAGAACAGAAAACTTTCCTAACCTGGGGAAAGTCACAGATATCAAAATCCAAGAAGCACAGAAGACTCCCATTAGATTCAACAAAAACCGACCATCAGTAAGGCATATCATAGTCAAATTCACAAAATACTCGGCAAGGAGAGAATCATGAAAGCAGCAAGGGAAGGTCCTTAACCTACAAGGGAAGACAGATCAGGTTTGCAGCAGACCTATCCACAGAAACTTGGCAGGCCAGAAAGGAGTAGCAGGATATATTCAGTGTGTTAAATCAGAAAAATATTCAGCCAAGAATTCTTTATCCAGCAAGGCTGTCATTCAAAATAGGAGAGATAAAAAGTTTCCCAAACAAAAATTAAAGGAGTTTGTGACCACTAAAGCAGCCCTGCCAGAAATGTTAAGGGGGACTCTCTGAGGGGAGAAAAGATTAAAAAAAAAAAAAAAATATATATATATATACATATATATATATATATATATATATCAAAAGCAACAAAGATTAGAAAGGACCAGAGAACACCACCAGAAACTCCAACTCTGCAAGCATCACAATGGCAATAAATTCATATCTTTCAGTACTCATTCTAAATGTCAGTGGACTCAATGGTCCAATGAAAAGACCTAGGGTAACAGAATGGATAAGAAAACAAGATCCATCTATATGCTGTTTACAAGAGACCCACTTTAGACCTAAAGACACCTTCAGATTGAAAATAAGGGGATGGAGAACCATCTATCATGCTAATGGTCAACAAAAGCAAGCTGGAGTAGCCACACTTATATCAGACAATCTAGACTTCAAAAAAGACCGTATCAGGAGATGCAGAAGGGCATTATATCATAATCATGGGGTGTATCCACCAAGAAGACCTAACAATTATAAACATTTATGTGCCAAATGTGGGAGAACCCAAATATATAAATCAATAAATCACAAACATAAAGAAACTCATCGATAGTAATACCATAACAGTAAGAGACTTCAACACCCCACTCACAGCAATGGACAAATCATCTAATCAAAAAATCAACAAGGAAACAATGGCTTTGAATGACACACTGGACCAGATGGACTTAACAGATATATTCAGAACATTTCATCCTAAAGCAGCAGGATATACATTCTTCTCCACTGCACATGGAACGTTCTCCAGAATAGACCACACCCTGGGACACAAATCAGCCCTGAGCAAGTACAAAAAGATCGAGATCATACCGTGCATATGTTCAGACCACAATGCTATGAACCTCGAAATCAACCACAAGAAAAAATTTGGAAAGGTAACAAATACTTGGAGACTGAAGAACATCCTACTGAAGAATGAATGGGCTAACAAAGAAGTTAAAGAGGAAATTTAGAAGTATATGGAAGCCAATGAAAATGCTAACACCACAACCCAAAACCTCTGGGACGCAGCAAAGGCAGTCATAAGAGGAAAGGATATAGCAATCCAGATCTTCCTAAAGAAGGAAAAAAGATCTCAGATACAAAACCTAACCTTACACCTTAAAGAGCTGGAAAAAGAACAGCAAGTAAAACCCAAAACCACCAGAAGACAAGAAATAATAAAGATTAGAGTAGAAATTAATGCTATCGAAACCGAAAAAACAGAACAGATCAATGAAACCAGAAGCTGGTTCTTTGAAAGAATTAACAAAACTGATAAACCACTAGCCAATTTGATCAAAAAGAAAAAAGGAAAGGACCCAAATAAATAAAATCAAGAATGAAAGAGAAGAGATCACAACCAACACAGCAGAAATAAAAGCAATAATAAGAGAATATTATGAGCAATTATATGCCAACAAAATGGGCAATCTGGAAGAAAGGGACAAATTCCTAGAAACATATACACTACCAAAACTGAAACAGGAAGAAATAGAAAATTTGAACAGACCTATAACCACTAAGGAAATCAAATCAATAATCAAAAATCTCCCAAAAAACAAGAGTCCAGGGCCAGATGGCTTTCCAGGGGAATTCTACCAAACATTTAAGGAAGAGTTAACACCTATTCTCTTGAAGCTGTTCCAAAATATAGAAATGGAAGGAAAACTTCCAAACTCTTTCTATGAAGACAGCATTACCTTGATTCCAAAACTAGAGACTCCACTAAAAAAGAGAACTATAGACCAATTTCCCTGATGAACATGGATGCAAAAATCCTCAACAAGATACTAACCAAGCGGATCCAACGATACATTAAAAAAATTATTCACCATGACCAAGTGGGATTTATACCTGGGATGCAGGGCTGGTTCAATATCCACAAAACAGTTAATGTGATTCGTCACATCAATAAAAGAAAGATCAAGAACCATATGATCCTCTCAAGAGATACAGAGAAAGCATTTGACAAAATACAGCATCCTTTCTTGATAAAAACCCTCAAGAAAGTAGGGATAGAAGGATCATACCTTGAGATCATAAAAGCCACATATGAACGACCCAATGCTAATATCATCCTCAATGTGGAAAAACTGAGAGCTTTCCCCCCAAGTCAGGAACAAGACAGGGATGTCCACTCTCACCACTATTATTCAACATAGTATTGGAAGTCTTAGCCTCTGCAATCAGACAACACAAAGAAATAAAAGGCATCCAAATCAGCCAGGAGGAGGTCAAACTTGCACTCTTCACAGATGACATGATACTCTATATGGAAAACCCACAAGATTCCACCAAAAAACTGCTAGAACTGATTCATGAATTCAGCAAAGTTGCAGGATATAAAATCAACACACAGGAATCGGTTGCATTCCTATACACCAACAATGAAGTGACAGAAAGAGAAATCAAGGAATCGATCCCATTTACGGTTGCACAAAAAACCATAAAATACCTAGGAATAAATCTAACCAAAGAGGTGAAAAACCTAAATGCTGAAAACGATAGAGAGCTTATGAAAGAAATTGAAGACACAAAAAAATGGAAAAAGATTCCATGCGCCTGGATAGGAAGAACAAATATTGTTAAAATGTCGATACTACCCAAAGCAATCTACATATTCAATTCAATCCCTATCAAAATAACACCAGCATTCTTCACAAAGCTAGAACAAATAATCTTAAAATTTGTATGTCACCAGAAAAGACCCCGAATAGCCAAAACGATCTTGAAAAAGAAAACCAAAGGAGGCATCACAATCCCAGACTTCAAGCTATACTACAAAGCTGTGATCCTCAAGACAGTATGGTACTGGCCCAAGAACAGACACTCAGATCAATGGAACAGAATAGAGAAACCAGAAATGGACCCACAAATGTATGGCCAACTAATCTTTGACAAAGCAGGAAAGAATATCCAATGGATTCAAGACAGTATCTTCAGCAAGTGGTGCTGGGAAAACTGGACAGCAACATGCAGAAGAATGAACCTGGACCACTTTCTTACACCATACAAAAAAATAAACTCAAAATGGTTGAGAGACCTAAATGTAAGACAGGAAGCCATCAAAATCCTTGAGGAGAAAGCAGGCAAAAACCTCTTCGATCTTGCCCGCAGCAACTTCCTACTCAACAAGTCTCCAGAGGCAAGGGAAACAAAAGCAAAAATGAACTACTGGGACCTCATCAAGATAAAAAGCTTCTGCACAGTGAAGGAAACAATCAGCAAAACTAAAAGGCAACCAACAGAATGGGAGAAGATATTGCAAACGACACATCAGATAAAGGGTTAGTATCCAAAATCTACAAAGAACTTATCAAACTCAACAGCCAAAAAACAAATAATCCAGTGAAGAAATGGACAAAAGACATGAATAGACACTTCTCCAAAGAAGACATCCAGATGGCCAACTGACACATGAAAAAAATGCTCAACTTCACTCATCATCAGGGAAATACAAATCAAAACCATAATGAGATACCACCTCACACCTGTCAGAATGGCTCACATTAACGACTCAGGCAACAACAGATGTTGGTGAGGACGTGGAGAAAGAGGATCTCTTTTGCACTGTTCATGGGAATGCAAGCTGGTGCAGCCACTCTGGAAAACAATATGGAGGTTCCTCAAAAAACTAAACATAGAACTACCCTACGACCCAGCAATTGTACTACTAGGCATTTATCCAAGGGATACAGATGTGCTGTTTCGAAGGGACACATGCACCCCCATGTTTATAGCAGCACTATCAACAATAGCCAAGGTACAGAAAGAACCCAAATGTCCCTCAATGGATGAATGGATAAAGAAGAAGTGGTATATATGTACAATGGAGTATTATTTGGCAATCAAAAAGAATGAAATCTTGCCATTTGCAACTACGTGGATGGAACTGGAGGGTATTATCCTAAGTGAAATTAGTCAGCCAGAGAAAGACAAAAATCCTATGACTTCACTCATATGAGGACTTTAAGAGACAAAACAGATGAACATAAGGGAAGGGAAACAAAAATAATATAAAAACAGGGAGGGGGACAAAACAGAAGAGACTCATAAGTATGGAGAATAAACTGAGGGTTACTGGAGGGGTTGTGGGAGGCGGGGTGGGCTAAATGGGTAAGGGGCACTTTTTATTGAAATCCCTTTTCTAAGCACTGAGAATACATCTGTGAATAACACAGACATAATCCCTACCCTTTCTCATGAAGGAGGAGACTAAGGGACAAGTGTATTTCCTTAAATCTATGGGAGCAGAGATGGTATCAGTCTCCTCTCCTCCATCTTCTGCAGGTGGAGAACCTCAGGCTCAGCAAACAGCTACTGAACCACAGAGTCTTCAGGTGCCCTTGAAGGCTGGCCCAGGGCATTACAGGGAAGGACGGTCATCCAGTGGGACTTCAGATTGTATCTCTTGGGTACCGGCAGGTTCTTCTGCACCAGCAAACCTTTTAGTATTCATTTCTATCTATGGATATATTGGAAAGATATGCAGGTTTTATCATGCTCAGAATAAGAGTTCAATATATATGTATAAATCTCAAGCTTCACTTCAGCATTATGAAGACTGGCAAAATGCATGGCTAATTCGATAATGTAGGCAAATTTCTTGGCCATTAATCCCATGAATCATACATGTCTCCTCTAAGAGTCTGAAATCTGAATATTTTAGCACAAGTATGAGGAGAGGAAAAGCTCACTAATTGGGACAAACCAGGAGAAGGTCAGAGCGCATTCTAGAAGATGTGAAAGTCAAGGTCACCTTCTTATATAATCTATACATATCTATATATACATTATATTAAACATCAAGAAAATTGACAGTGGATGAGTCATTGTCAAAGAGAGGTCCCATGTTAGTTGCTTTCACATGGAATTAAGAAGGCCATGACTTTAGAACCTTCTTTATTAGTGTGCCTATAGATGCAGCTAATGTCTGAAAGAATACTTTTGGAAAATAACCACCTTTAAACGATGATAAATACCATCAGTTTGCTTATTACACCTTTTTCTCACATATGATTATATTGTCTTTACTTCAGCTAGGATTCTTATAAATTCTCAGCCTCTAAACTGAAATTTGCAGAGTCTTCCAGCTTGTAATTGTCACATTTGGGGAGAGTTTCTCAACTTTCCCAAGTGGGAATTACTTGGATTGTGTCTATATTAGCAAGATTAGCAAGATCTCTGAACTCATGACCCTGAGACGAAGACCTGAGCTGAGATCAAGAGTCAGATGCTTAACTGACTGAACCATCCAGGCTCCCCAACAAGATCTCTTTTTATAAAGTATTTGTGTTTCTTATGAGGAGAAAACATATGTCTTAAGCACTTACTATGAGCTTCTAAATTGGAAGCTCTTGAGGGTGAGGACTATGCCTATTTTATACCTCCTGGGCCCATAATAAAGCCTGCATATAACTGCTCAATAAATGGTTGTTGAAGTCGTGGTGTCCAGGTGTCCCTTCTTAGGTGGTAGCCAGCTTCCACGGTGGCCTCCAGTGACACCTGCCTCCTGTTATTTTCACCCTGGCATAGTCCTCTTTCACACTGTAGCAGGGTTGGTTAGTCTTACCAGTGGAATATGGCAGTCATGATGGTGTGTTACTACCAAGCTTAGGTTATAAAGGACTTCAGCTTACATCTTGGTATCTCTATCTCACTGCTCCCTGCCTTTAGGAAAAAGCCACATGGGTAGATCCCTGTGGTGCGGAAGTGAAGCCTCCTGCCAACAGCTACACAGGTGAACTTGAAAGTGATTCCCAGACCCTACATAATTCTTCAGAGACTATGGGCATGGCCAATAGTTTGTAATCTTGTGAGAAAGTCTGAGCCAGAACCACCCAGCTGAGCCATTCGGTGATTCCCTACCCCTCAGAAACTGTAAGATAATAAATGTTGTTTCAAGCTGCTAACTGTGGAGGGTAACTTTCTACACAGCAGTAGATAACTACTACAGCATGAAATCCCACACATTTCTCACCAAAACCCTATGATGAAGGCAATGACAGCACCTTCTGGTCAAAGAAGATACAGAGTCAGTGAAATCAAGGAACTTGTCTAAGATGTCGTGAATATAAACCCAGGTCAGACACCTGCTATCTCTCAGAGAACAAAAATATCACATTTCCCTAGCCCAAATAACCTTACCTTTAAAGTCCATCACTCTGTTATCATTTGGGATTTTTGACATCTGGTAATAATAAGGGCAGTGATTATTAAAAATATACCAAGGGAACCTGTTTGCATAACCCATTAACGTTCAAGGTTTCATGGTCGTGATTTCCAAGTAGAGAAATGACAACACATTGGAAGGAACAGATGAGTTGAAAGGAGAATCTGAAAATGGCATAGTTAAAATCATGTGTAGGCATTTTTAGCACAAAGAAAGAAGTCCTGTTTTGGCAGACACTGCTAAAACATAGGGCCATTTTCAGGTGCTGTATTTAGAAAATCAGCTAATGTCATAGCAAAATGATTGCTTGTTGAGAATACAGATGAGCCTTGAAAAAATGAAGGAGATTTTAAGAACATAGGCCCATTTCTATGTGGCCCTTATTGAAGCAGAGGAGGGGACCACCGAGAAGCAGGACTCTGGGGTCCAATCTCCATCAGCCTCCAATTTTAAGTGAAAAAGTGGGTCTGCTGTGCAAACACAGCTTCACGACAAATCCTTGGATGTCTTTTTCTTCTAGCCAGACTGCTGCCCCTAAAATACTCCTGTAGAGAATTTCTGGGGAAGCTTTGGGGAGCAGCAAATTTGAGCCATATAGATGGATACAGAGAGGACTGAGGGGTGTTAAGCATATTAAATTAAGATGTGAAGCAATGATTCTCATTCATGGAGTCCTGAAACACTGGTGGGTCGAGGTTGGTGTGTGAGGTGTGTACAAGACCTATGCAATTATTGATTAAATTACTGGCTTTTTCAAATGATTTTTTAAAACAGAAAACAAACGGGAGAACTTATCATAACATCTTTTACCCTCATGTGTGATGTGTGTATGTGATGTGTGTGTAACTATGTTGTGTATCTATAGCTTATGCAATTTACACATTTAAAGTGTACAGTTCGATGGGTTTTCATGTACTCAGAGTTGTGGGACCATCACCACAGCCAATCTTAGATATTTTTATTACCCCCCCCAAAGAAGTCCATACCCATTAGCAGTCACTCCCCATTCCTCATTCCCCTCTCGGCCTTAGGCAACCTACTCATCTACTTTTTATTTCTACAGATTTGCCTACTCTGGACATTTCCATAAATAGATCATACAAATGTGGTGTTTTGTGACTAGCTTTTTTTACTTAGCATAATCTTTTTCAAGGTTCATCCATGCTGTAGCATGTATCACTACTTCATTCTTTCTTATGAATGAATAATGGTCTATTGTGTGAATATATCACATTTTATTTATCCCTTCATCAGTTGATGGCCATATGCTTTGTCTGCACTTTTTGGCTATTATGAATAATGCTGCTATGAATATTTGTGTACAGGTATTGTGTAAACACACATTTTCATTGCTCTTGGGCATACACCTAGGAGTGGAATTGCTAGGTCATCTGGTAACTCTGTCTAACATTTTGAGGAACTGTCAGGTGGTTTCCCAAACCATCTGTACCATTTAGGAGGGTTCCCATCAGCAATGGATGAGGGTTCTGGTTTTTCCACATCCTCCTCAACTATTGTTATTATCTGCCTTTTAAATTATAGTGATTCTAGAGGTTTGTATCCTTCTCTGTTTTTATCTTATTTTTGCTTCCCTTGCCCAATGTTCATCTGTTTTGTTTCTTAAATTCCACATGAGTGAAATCATATGATTATTTGTCTTTTTCTGACTGATTTATTTCACTTAGCATAATATACTCTAATTCCAACCATGTTGCTGCAAATAGCAAGATTTCATTCTTTTTGATCTCTGAGTAATATTCCATTGTGTGTACCACATCTTTTTTTATCCATTCTTCGGCCGTGGGATATTTGGGCCCTTTCCATACTTTTGCTATCGACGATAGCGCTGCTGTAAACATTGGGGTGCATGTGTCCGTTTGAATCAGCATTTTTTGTTCCATAGTAGTTGCAATTGCTGGGTCATAGGATAGTTCTATTTTTAATTTTTTGAGGAACTTCCATACTGTTTCCCAGAGTGTGGTTGCACCAGTTTGCATTCCCACCTGCAGTGCAAAAGGATTCCTTCTTCTCCTCATCCTCGCCAACATCTGTTGTTGCCTGAGGTATTAATGTTAGCCATTCTGACAGGTGTGAGGTGGTAACTCGTGGTTTTGATTTGTATTTCCCTGATGATGAGTGAAGTTGAGCATTTTTTTCATGTGTCAGTTGGCCATCTGGATGTCTTCTTTGGAAAAGTGTCTATTCATGCCTTTTGTCCATTTCTTCACTGGATTAGTTGTTTTTTGGGTGTTGAGTTTGATACTCAAGTTGTTTTTTGGGTGTTGAGTGTTGAGATTTTGGATACTAACCCTTTATCTGATATGTCGTTTGCAATATCTTCTCCCATTCTGTCGGTTGCCTTTTAGTTTTGCTGATTTTTCCTTTGCTGTGCAGAAGCTTTTTATCTTGATGAGGTCCCAATAGTTCATTTTTGCTTTTGTTTCCCTTGCCTCTGAGACATGTTGAGTAAGAAGTTGCTGTAGCCGAGGTCAAAGAGGTTGTTACCTGTTTTCTCCTCTAGGATTTTGATGGCCTCCTGTCTTACATTTAGGTCTTTTAACCATTTTGAGTTTATTTTTGTGTATGGTGTAAGAAAGTGGTTCAGGTTCATTCTTCTTCATGTTGCTGTTCAGTTTTCCCAACACCATTTGCTGAAGAGACTGCCTTTTTTCTATTGGATATTCTTTCCTGCTTTGTCAAAGATTAGTTGGCCATACAGCTGTGGATCCATTTCCGAGTTCTCTACTCTGTTCCATTCTGAGTTCTCTACTCTGTTTTTGTGCCAGTACCATAATGTCTTGATTCCAGCTTTGAAATACAGCTTGAAGTCTGGAATTGTGATGCCTCCAGATTTGATTTTCTCTTTCAACTTTACTTTGGCTATTTGGGGTCTTTTCTGGTTCCATACACATTTTAGAACGGTTGTTCTAGCTCTGTGAAAAATGCTGGTGTTATTTTGATAGGGATTGAATTGAATATGTAGATTGCTTTGGGTAGTATCGACATTTTAACAATATTTGTTCTTCCTATCCAGGAGCATGGAATCTTTTTCCATTTCTTTGTGTCTTCTTCAATTTCTCTCATAACTTTCTTCAATTTCTCTCATAACTCAGTGTATAGCTCTTTCACCTCTTTGGTTAGGTTTATTCCTAAGTATTTTATGGTTTTTGGCACAATTGTGAAGAGGGCTGGTTCCTTGATTTCTCTTTCTGCTGCTTCATTATTGCTGTATAGAAATGCAACCGATTTCTGTACATTGAATTTATATCCTGTGCTTTTGCTGAATTTGTGGCAGTTCTAGCAGTTTTTTGGTGGTCTTTTGGGTTTTCCATGTAGGGTATCACGTCATCTGCAAGGAGTGAAAGTTTGGCTTCCTCCTTGCTGATTTGGATACTTATTTCTTTTGGTTGTCTGAGTGCTGAGGCTAGGACTTCCAATACTATGTTGAACAACAGTGGTGAGAGTGGATATCCTTGTCATGTTCCTGGCCGTAGGGGGAAAGCTCTCAGTTTTTCCCCATTGAGGATGATATCAGTTGTGGGTCTTTCATATGTGGCCTGTTTGATCTTGAGGTATGTTTCTTCTATCGCTACTTTCTTGAGGGTTTTTATAAAAAAACTATGCTATATTTTGTCAAATGTTTTTTCTGCATCTATTGAAAGGATCATGTGGTTCTTATCCTTTCTTTTATTAATGTGATGTATCACATTGATTGATTTGTGGATATTGCACCAGCCTTGCATCCCAGGAATAAATCCCACTTGTCATGGTAAATAATTCTTTTAATGTATTGTTGGATCCAATTTGCCAGTATCTTGTTGAAAATTTTTGCATCCGTGTTCATCAGGGAAACTGGTCTGAAATTCTCCTTTTTAGTGGACCCTTTGTCAGGTTTTGGAATCAAGGTAATATTGGCCATGTAGAATGAGTTTGGAAGTTCTCCTTCCATTTCTATGTTTTTGGAACAGTTTCAGAAGAATAGGGGTTAACTCTTCTTTAAATGTTTGGTAGAATTCCCCTAGAAAGTCATCTAGCTCTGTACTCTTTTTCTGGGGAGACATTTGATTTCTGATTAAGTTTCTTTATTGGTTATGGGTCTGTTCAAATTTTCTATTTCTATTTCTTCAGTTTTGGTGGTTTATATGTTTCTAGGAATTTGTCCATTTCTTCCCAGTTTGTTGGCATATAATTGTTCATACTATTCTCTTATTGTTTGCATTTCTGTAGCATTAGTTGTGATCTCTCCTCTTTCATTCATGATTTTATTTATTTGGGTCCTTTTCTTTTTCTTTTTTATCAATCTGGCTAGGGGTTTATGAATTTTGTTAATGCTTTCAAAGAACCAACTCCTTGGTTTTTGTTGTTGTTGTTGTTCTGTTGTGTTTTTTTTTTTTAATTTCAATATCATTTAATTTCTTCTGTAACTTTATTATTTCCCTTCTTCTGCAGGTTTTGGGCTTTATTTGCTGCTCTGTTTCCAGCTCTGTTAGGTGTAAGGTTAGGTTGTGTATTTGAACCTTTCTTCCTTCTTTAGGGTGGCCTGGATTGCTATATACTTCCCTCTTATGACCACCTTTGCTGCCTCTCAGAGGTTTTGGACTGTCGTGTTTTCTTTTTCCTTGGCTTCCGTGTACTTTTTAATTCATCTGTAATTTCTTGATTAACCCATTCATTCTTTAGTAGAATGTTCTTTAATGTCCAAGTATTCATGGTCTTTCCAAATTTTTTCTTGTGGTTGATTTCGAGTTTCATATCATTCTGGTCTGAAAATATGCATGGTATGATCTCGATCTTTCTGTACTTGTTGAGAGCTGATTTATGACCCAGTATGTGATCTATTTTGGAGAATGTTCCATGTGCATTTGAGAAGAATGTGTATTCTGCTGCCTTAGAATGAAATGTTCTGAATATATCTGTTAAGTCCATCTGGTCCAGGGTGTTACTCAACACCATTGTTTCCTTGTCGATTTTCTGCTTAGATGATCTGTCCATTGTTGTAAGTGGGGTGAAGTCCCCTATTATTATGGTATTATTATCAAAGAGTTTCTTTATGCTTGTCATTAATTGATTTATATATTTTGCTACTCCACATTGGGGGCATAAATATTTATAATTGTTAGATCTTCTTGGTGGATAGATCCCTTAATTATGATATAATGCCCCATTCATCTTCTTTCGCAGTCTTTGTTTTAAAATCGAGTTTGTCTGATATGACTACTCCAGCTTTCTTTTGATGACCATTTCCATGACTGGTGGTTCTCCATCCCCTTACTTTCAACCTGCAGGTATCTTTAGGTCTACAGTGAGTTTCTTGTAAGCAGCTATAGATGGGTCTTGTTTTCTTATCCATTCTGATACCCTATGTCTTTTGATTGGAGCATTTAGTCCATTGGCATTTAGAGTGAGTACTGAAAGATATGAATTTAATGCAATTGTGTTGCCATAGAGTTGGTGCTTCTGGTGACATTCTGTGGTCCTTTCTAGTCTTTGTTGCTTTTGTTCTTTTTTGTTTTTTTCATCTTTTCTCCACTCAAAGAATCCCCCTTAAAATTTCTTGCAGGGCTGGTTCACTGGTCACAAACTCCTTTTGTTTTTGTGTGTCTGGGAAACTCTTTATGATTCCTTCTGTTTTGAATGACGGCTTTGCTGAATAAAGAATTCTTGGCTGCATATTTTTCCAATTCAGGATGTTGAATATATCCTGCCACACTCCTTTCTGGCCTGCCAAGTTTCTGTGGATAGGTCGTCTGTGAACCTTTTCTGTCTTCTCTCATAGGTTAAGGAATTTTTCCCTTGCTACTTTCATAATTCTCTCCTTGTCTGTGCATTTTGTGAATTTGACTATGATATGCCATGGTAATGGTTGGTTTTTGTTGGATCTAATGGAAGTTCTCTGTGCTTCTTGGATTTTGATGTCTGTGTCCTTCCCCAGACAGGAAAGTTTTCCACTATAGTTTTCCACTATAATTTGCTCACATAAACCTTCAGCCACCTTTTCTTTCTCTTCATCTTCTGGGACTCCTATGATTCAGATGTTATTCCTTTTTAATAAATCACTGAGTTCTCTAAGTCTTGTATTGTGATCTTTTGCTTTTGTTTACCTCTTTTTTCTTCTTCATTATTCTCCATAATTTTATTGTCTACATCGCTGATTTGCTGCTCTGCTTTGTTCAACCTTGCCATCATGGCATCCATTTTAGATTACATCTCGGTTATAGCATTTTTAATTTTATCCTGACTACATTTTATTTCTTTTATCTCCACAGAAAAGGATTCTCTGCTGTCTTCTATTGTGGTTTTCATTTACATCTCCTTGATAATTAATGATGCCAAGTATTTTTTCATATGCTTTTTGGTACATGAAGACATTTGTATATATTCTCTGGAAAAAAGTCTATTCAGATTCTTTGCCCATTTATAAAAAATGCATTCTTTTTTATTATTGGGTTGGAAGTGTTCTTTATATATATTCTGGATATATAATCCCTTACCAGATATGTGATTTACAAATATTTTCTCCCATTCTGTGGAATGTCTTTTCACTTTCCTGATGGTGTCCTTTGAAGTACAAAGTCTACTGATAATGTCTAATTTTTCAATGTTTCCTTTCATTGTTCATGCTTTCAGTGTCATATCTAGAAGGCTTTACCTAACCTGAGGTCAAGATGATTTACTTTTATAGTTTCTTCTAAGAAGTTTATAGTTTTAGCTCTTACATTTAGGTCTATCGCTTATTTTGAATTAATTCTCATGTATGCTGTAAAGAAGATACCCAGCTTTGCATGAAGAAACCTCACAACGAGTTACTTTTTCAAGAAGAAGCAAAAGAATGAGCTTCTTGATGCTTGGCCTTTCATTATTGCATTTAAAATTCAAATGATTAGGTTCTAGCTTTTGCTGTGGTCCTGATTTCCCTTTTATTTCCTTCCTCCCTCCCTCCCTCCTTTCTTTTTAACCTTCCTTCCTCTTTCTTTTCTCTTTCTTTCTTCCTTTCTTCCTTTCTTTCTTTATCTTTCTTTCTTTCTTTCTTTCTTTCTTTCTTTCTTTCTTTCTCTTTTTATAGTTGTTGTCAACTTCTGTTCTTATTCCCCTAAGCAACACCTGCTGTACACCTGTTACTTCACCATGTAATGAAGGGGAATATGTACAAGACATAGACTCTGCCATAAAGGGGTTTACAATTCAGTTGAGGTAGCGAGTGTCACATATATCAAATGTTAACTCAGGGGACCTGGGTGACTCAGTCAGTTAAGTGTCAGACTTTGGCTCAGGTCATGTTCTTGTGGTTCTTTAGCTCGAGGCCCCACATTTGACAATGCAGAGACTGCGTGGGATTCTCTCTCTCTCCCTCTGTCTCTTTGTCTCTCCCCTACTAGCTCTATCTCTCTCTCTCCCTCTCTCAAAATAGATTAAAAAAAAAAAAGTTAACCCCTAAGGTCAATAATAACCTAAGGCTCAAACTGGTCCCAGGAACACAGTGAAATGTTTGTATTGTGGCAAAATGACAAAGTCATATATAGATCAATGGAGTACAATCAAAGAGATGTGGATATGAGAGCACTCAAACACTGCTGGTGGAAATGTAACATGGTGTAGCCACTTTGGAAAACAGATTGGTAGTTCCTTAAATGGCTAGGCTTAATGTTGCCAATTCTAATCCTATAGAAGTGAAAACATATCCAGACAAAAACTTGTACACAAATGTTTATAGCAGCATTATTCATAAGAGCCAAAAAGTGGGAAAAAACCCCAAAACATCCATTAACTGATGAATGAATAAATAAAATGCAGTATGTCCATATAAAAGAATATTATTCAGCCATTTCAAGATACATGTTACAACACAATGAACCTTGGAATGGTTATGCTAATTGAAAGAAGCTAGTCACAAAAGCCCACAGATTATATGATTCCATTTACTTAAAAAATGTTCATAATAGGCAAATGCATAATCAGAAAGTAGATGAGTAGCTGCTTCAGGCTTGAGGGGCAGGGCGATAGGGATGTGACAGCTGGAGTGTGAGATTTCCTTTTGAGGTGATGAAAACATTCTAAAATTGACTGTGGTGATGGTTGCACAACTCTGAACTTACCAAAAATAATTTATTTGTAAAAATTTAGTGGGTGAATTATATGATGCATGAATTATATCTCAATAAAGTTGTTATGAAAAAACAAAACAAAACAAACAAGGGCTCCTTGGTGGCTCAGTGGTTAAACATCCGGCTCTTGATCTCAGCTCAGGTCTTGATGTCAGGGTCTTGAGGTCAAGCCTCACCTTTGGTTCCTCACTGGGCACAAAGCCTACTTAAGCAAACAAACAAAAAACAAACAAAGAAACAAAGACAACCAAAGCCAGAGGGATGAGGAAAAGGGAGAGATAAGTGCAGGTTGGGACGTCTAAAAAGGCTTCATAACAAAGGGCTCAACTCTTCATCCATCTATTCATTTGTTCATCCATGAAGTATGCATTGAGCATTTACATGTACCAGATATTGTTCTAGATACAAGGGATACAGCAGTGAACAGAACAAAGCCCTTGCCCTGAAAAACAAAACATAGTTAGAAGAAGGATAAAATGGAGAAGGGGCTACATATCAGTGGTTGAAGAAAGCTAAGACCTGACTGAAGAGTGGGAGCAAGCCAGAGTAGAAGCTCTGCAGGAAAAGCTTTCCAGACAGAAGGAACAGCATGTACAAAGGCCTCAAGGCAGGAGCATGCCTATGCATTGGAGATAGAATAAAAGGGTACCTAAAGTGGAAGAAAAGAGATAAATCAGAGAGCTGAGTAGGGGAAGGTCAAGGAATGATTTGAAGACACCATGAGAGCTTTGGATTTTTTCCCTCAGTGTTATAAGGGAGGGTTTTGAACAAAGATGGTATAATGTGGTTTATAGTTTAAGAGCATCTCTATTTGTGTTGAGGAGTACAGCCTGTGAAGGCAAGAGCAGAGGCTCAGAGACTAGTTGGGAGGCTTCTGCAATTATGCCAGTGAGAGAGAACATGGCTTGGACCAGAGTGGAAGCAGAAAGCTAAAACCAACAAGAGTTGCTGATGGACTGAATGGAGGATGTGGGTCAGATTTCAAAATGAAATGTTTCAGTTATGTTTCTATCAAGCTGGCGACCAGCTGGGCATGTTTGTGTGGATATGTGTTCTAATCAACTTTACAGAGGTGAAATTTATATATGGTAAAATTCACCAATTTTAAATGTATAGTTTTTTTAGTTTTGATAAATGTATATACTGTCATTGTAAACAGACTACAATCATGATATAGAGCATTTTAATCTCCCTGGAAAGTTCCCTCATGCCCATTTGCCAGGCTTAACTCCTAGAAATGACTGACCTGCTTTTTTCCCTATAGTTTTGCCTTTTGCAGACAGTCATGTAAATAGAATCATATGTCTTTTGTGTTTGGCTTCTTTCACTTAGTATCGTGCTTTTGAGATTCATCCATGTTGCATGTGTGAGTAGTGTGTACTTTTTTTATTGTTTTACAATGAATGCAATAGACCATACTTAGTCATTTGGGGAAGCCCTAACAAAATACCATAGACTGGATAACTTAAACAACAGAGATGTGTTTTCTTACAGTTCCAGAAGTCTGAGATCAGGGTGTCAGCATGATCGGGTTCTTGTGAGGACTCTCTTCCAGGCTTGCAGTTGGCCACCTTCTCTTTGGGTCATCACATGCGGGAGAGAAGAAGGGCACATTAATCCCATTATGAGGGCTCCATCCTCATGGCCTCCTCTACACCTAATCATCAAAGGCCCATCTTCAAATATCAAATTGGGGGAGGGGGATAAGGCTTTAACATATGAGTTTTGGGTGGCACGTTCAGTTCACAGCACCACTGACTATACTAGACCACAATTTGTTAATTCATTTGCTAATTAATAGGCATTTAGATTATTTCCAGTTTGGGGCTATGGCAAATTAGGCTGTTATAAACATTTGAGGACAATTTCAATGTAGGTCTTGGGCTAAAACATTCCAATAAAACTTTACCACTGTTAAGTTGTCAAACTGCTATATGATAGGATAAGTCACGATATTCAGCATTTCTGACACACCAAAAATCTTGGAACTGACAATAGTCTACTAGAGTGAATGGAATTCACTATTGACACTGTGAGAAAATAACATGTGATAGATTAAAAATATTTTCAGGGGTGGCTCAGTTGGTTAAGTGTCCGACTTTGACTCAGGTCGCGAACTCAGGGTCCATGGGTTTTAGCCCCACGATGGGCTCTGTGCTGACAGCTCAAAGCCTGGAGCCTGCTTCAGATTCTGTGTCTCCCACTCTCTCTGCCCCTCCCCTGTTTGCACTCTGACTCTCAATCTCTCTCTCTCAAAAATAAAACATTAAAGAAATTTTTAAAAATATTTTCAATGAGGGGCGCCTGGGTGGCTCTGTTGGTTAAACATGTGACTTTTGATTTTGGCTCAGGTCATCATCTCACAGTTAGTGAGGTGGACTCTGTGCTGACAGATGGAGGCTGCTTGGGATTTTCTCTCTCTCCCCTCTCTCTGCCCCTCCCGCACTCGCATGCACAAGTGCGCATGTGTGCTCTCTCTCTTTCTCCCTCAAAATAAATAAGTAAACTTAAAAACATTTTTTTCAATGAAGTAACTGCTGATGCACAACACAGTGAATACCTATAGGCTTTGCACACCTTGCATGTTTGCAAACTTTTACATTTGTCTAAGCCCTTTCTGCTTCACACATATTTTTACCACCATCAGTTGTAATACATCTTTGCAGATTCCACTTCAGGTTGTATTGAATTAGTGTTTCCTCAACTTCTTTGAAAATATTCTGTTCATTCAGAGTATTGATGGAGACTAATCCTACCATCATTTCAAATATGGTGTTGACTCCTTGAATAAACAATAATGACTGAGCAGTATCAGTAACATCTATTAACTCATCAAAGCCAAGGGAATAATCTGCTTTGACTTTCAATTGATTGCTGACTTGCTTCCCACGTTCTCTTCTGCCCCCAAATTTCATAGTAGTAAACAAGTTAATTTTCTCTGCACACATTTTGTCAGCTGATGCAATCAAACCCAATTTAATTAATTCACCATCAGTAAATGGCATTTGTTGTTCGGCTAACGAATGACTCAGTAACTTCAGCTGCAGCTTCATTTTCCTTCTCTACATTTTTGAAGAAGTTCTGATGTAATGAAAGTCTGTTTTAAATATCTCACGTAGAAGATATATTCTCTCTTAAATTTTCTAGTTTTTTCTGATGGGTGTTCTATGAGTCAAGAATGTTGTGTTGAGTTTTTAGTCAATAGATATATTTTTTGGCTATCATTTTATCGCATAATAAACACAATGCATTGCCATCTAATTCAATAACAGAAAATTCACATTCTTTTGGATTATTGTTCAGGCCTACACCTCAGCCCAGCTTCTCCTTCTGCCTAATTCTGCTACTGTCTCATCTTCCACATGTGTGCGTCCTAAGAGCGCCCTCCTACTAGCCATCATGTTTCTTGTTCCAAGAGAAAAGCCTGCTTCTGAGAGGAGTAGAAGTGTAGGAGTGGTCTGAGAAAGCTGGTGATCAGATGGGGGTTTTGGAGCTGTATTGCCCTTTGCTAGCCTCACACTGAGGACCCCCTCACTGCCAGTACCTGGAACACAGATAGCTCTTAACATAAAGTGATGGTCCAGTTGTGAAAATGTTCACTGGTGGTGAATTGAGATGGTATGCCTACAGAAGGGAATGTACCAGGCACCTGAGAAACATGGAGGGGGGAAACTAACAGCACAATGGCACTGGGTGGCAATTACTAAGCTTCACTGAGATCTTAGGAAAAATCTTTTTTAAAGACTAGGAGTAATTAACAGGCAATTGGAAACCATGTATAAAAGCTAGAGGGCCTTTCTGGCAGCATACAGCAAAGCAACCTTCAAGGATCTAAAGAATCCGTACTCTTTTTCTTTTTTTTAAAAAGTTATTAATTTTTTTTAAGTAATCTTTACACCCAAAGTGGGGCTTGAACTCACAACCCCAAGATCTAGAATTGCACCCTCCACTAACTGAGCCAACTAGGTGTCCTTCCCCATCATTTTTCCATTTAACTCACCAGTATTGTTCCCACACAAATCAGACGAAACCTAGAGAGTGGAAGTAGATGGCCATACAAGTCACCCAAGGAGGAGCCCTATTGCAGCCCCCACACCAGGTTTCGTATCTTTGCTAGAAAAATCAACACAGTCTTAGATACATTTTATGTGGACATTGATTTGATGAATGGGTTCTTTTTTAATCCCTATGAGAAGAATGGCTGAGAAACAGTATGCATTCACATGGGACATAAACCAGTATGTGTACATCTACGGTGTTTCCCCAGAGCTATGTTAACTTTCAGCCTCTCTCATAATGCGGCCACAGAGATCAGGACCGTTTGGACATCCCACAGAACATCACACTGATCTATTACATCGATTGCATCATACTAATTCAGCCAGATGTACAAAATGCAGCCAGCACATTAGAGGCCTTGGTCTGACACATGTACTCCAGAGGTGGGAGATAAGCTGCATAAAGTTCAGGAGCCTGTCCTATCAGAAAGATGTTTATGGGTCCAGTGTCAAGGACATGCCACATATCCTGTCCAAAGAAAAAGATAAATTATTACACCTCCTACAATGAAGAAGGAAGCATAATGCCTGGTAGTTCTCTTTGGGTTCTGGATATAGTATATTGCACACTAAGAATATTGCTCTGGCCCATATACCAGGTGATGCAAAAAGCTACAGGCTTTAATTGGAACTCAGGAAAGGAAAAGGTTATACAGCAGGTTCAGGCTTTGGTGCAAGCAGTCTTGCTACTTGGCCATATGCTTCTATATATCATATAGATGGTATGCATGATATTAGTGTTTTCAGTGGTAGAAAAAAGAGGCTGTGTGTAATTTATGGCAATTTCCACTGGGAATCACAACATAAGTCCTTGGGGTGTTGGAGCAAGGCCATACCATCTATAGGAGAGATTTATGTGCCTTTTGGAAAAAAAAAAAACCAAACTGCTGGTGTACTACTGGGTCTGATTTTGAGATGCCAAGTGAACACATGTCAGGAACTACCTTATGAGCCAGGTTCTATCAAACCTACTAAGACATAATATCAGGCAGCCAGTAACAATCCATCCTATGGTGGAAGTGGCACATCTGGGATTGAACACATGTAGGCTTACAGATGGTTTACACAGGTTTTGCTTGAGCAGGCAGCCCAGATGCCAGGCCATCACACCACCATTATAATAGCACCTCCTCAGCTCACACTGATGGCTGTATGTAGGATCCCTTACAACGAGCTGAAAAGAGGAAAAATCCTGTATTTGGCTGGTGTAAAGTTGTCTCAGTTTGTGACCTCAAGCTGAGAATGGATGGCAGTTACAATACAGCCTGAATTAGGGGTGGCCTTGAGAAACAGTGATGAAAGATCTCAGTGCGCAGAACTTCAGGAGGTGCACCTGGGCATCCACTTTGTGGACAGACAAGTGCCCCCAAGGTTAGAATATATATGAACTCAGGGGCAATGGTAAAGACTCTATGGCTAGTAAGGGCCTGGAAGAAGAAATTTAGGAAGATTAGGGACAAGGATTGTGGGATAGAAGCACAAGGATGGATAGGTGTATAGGTGCATCACCACAAAGTATGAAGATCTTTTTTTAAGTAGGCTTCACACCCAACGTGGGGCTTGAAATCATGACTCCAAGATCACGATCAAGATCAGTGCTTTACTGACTGAGTCACCCAGGCCACTAGTATGAAGATCTTTGTATCACATGTTGACACCCACCAGAAAGCATCCACCATGGAAGAGGCACTAAATAACTAAGAAAAGCAAAATTCACTTGGCCAGATGACTTCAGCTAGTCTCTGTCATCAGCCACCCAGTGCTGGCACTAAGGACACGTGAATAAAGAGGTTACAGCAGCAGAGACAGAGGCTAGTATGAGTAATAGCATAGGCTCCCACTTACAAAAACTAATTTTAGCTACTGTTGCTATTGAATATACCCCCAATATGATAACAACTATCCAGGAGACTAATCGGCAATATAGTGGCAAGTTGACTACATTGAACCCCTTCCATTCTGGAGGAGCCATGATTCATCCTAACAGGAATTAACATATATTCTGGATGCTGTTTACTTTCCCTGCCTGCAAGATCTTAACCAGCACCATTGTCTGAGGTCTTTTTGAATATTTCATTCACCAGCACAAGTGATCTTACATAACATCATGTCAGATCAGGGACCCAACTCACTGAAGTGGAGGTTCAGGAGTGAGTCCATAATCACAGGGTTTGCTCATCTAGTCATATACGGGACCACCCAGAAGCTACTTCCCTGATAGGGCATCAGAATGGCCCTCTTGAAGCACCAGCTTGGAGGAAATACTATATGAGGATGGGGTTCATCTTCCAGGATACCATGTACATCTTGAATCAAAGACTTTCATATGGTGCCGTGTCCCCACTCAGAAGAATTCATGGACCCAGGAACCAAGGGGTAGAATCAGGAGGGACCTACTACCATCACTCTCAGTGGGCACCTGTGGAATTTGAGCTTCCAACTCTCACAACTCTGGACTCTGCAGGGTTAGAGATATTTGTCCCCGAGGGGGAATCTTCCACCAGAGGATACAGCAAGAGTACTATTGATCTATACGCTATAGCTACTACCTGAGCACTTTGGGCACCTTGTTCGCAGGGACCAACAGGCAAGAAGGAGAATCATCATCTTGGCCAGTTTGAATGCTTCTCAGTACTCTCTTGCTCAATTTTGACAATAAGGGGACAAGTGCAGCGACCTTGGCCTGAGAAGGCATGGTGGTCAGGGGCTCATATCCTCAGGTAAGCCACTGAGACCAGAGGAGATGCTAACTGAGGGTGAGGAGAATTTAGGATTGAAAACAATGAAGGAGGCAATGAGTACTAGTTGTGGCCCCTGGACAGGAACAGTAATTGGGGCTGTAGTTCGTCCCACTAATGCTCATCTTCTAAGTTTCCATCAGGAATTCTGGAGGAGCTCTACTGAAACTGGCCTGTGGAGAAGAAAAAAGACAGTGAGGTGTTTTCCAAAATAGACTGGAGTGTTGTCTTCTAGGGTTGACTGTGGCAAATCCACCCTCCCTTCCCCCACCCATTTCTTCCTTCCTTTTCTCTTTGGACAAACATTTCTATTAACACTCACTAAACCTCCACAAACATGAACCAGATAATAAAAACCATGGGTCTTACCACCAAAGCAGCTCATAAATTAGTGGGAAAAACAGACACCCAAACATGTATACAGAAATTGCGCTAATATAAATGTTTTAGTGTTCACGTTTTGGTAGTACTTGACCTCCATGTAAATATGGAACTCCTCCACACTCCCCCTGAAACCCCCCAGGGAGCATCTCATGTGTGCTCATGAGCAGGTCTGGTCAGTTATCGCAGACTTTGGCAGTTTTCTGCCTTTACCTCTCTTCTGGCTCTGCTCTTCCAGAAATCATCCTGATCCATGGGTATTGCCCTTCTGCTGGCACAGATGCTGCTGATTCACTGGAGCCTGGGAGGTGACAAAGCTGTCCTGTGGTGTGGGGCTAGGGAATGTTCTCCCTCCTTTTCTGTTTTGCTTTCTCATGGGGGGAGGGCATGAAGGAGGTTAATTTGTGTACCATTTTTTAAACATTGTATTTAGTCCCTTTCAGTTTTTACTTAAAGTACTCTTCACTTTTCCTTACACTTCCAAAGAACTCAGATATGAGTCCAGTGGGGGACCAGACTGGGAGGCAAATGCAGTGATAAATGGAATACTGCATTGTCCTTCCCACATATAGATTCACTGGGGGCATCCAATGGCCCGAGTCTACTCATGGGCACAGACATGGTCTCAGTGGTTGCAACGTATGTTCAAGCTGAGTCCTTGTTCGCAGAACCAGGAGGATGAAGAAGAGGGAAGGATTCATTTATCCTGGAAGATCAGGGAAGACCTTACAGAAGAAATGTCACTTGAGCTGAGTGTTAAAGGTGGAGTAGAGGTGGGGAAGAGGCAGAGCAAACACTGAGCACAGGCCCCTTAGAATATTTGTTGACTCAGTGTTCTTGCCCAGGGAACTTACATTCCCATGGAAGCAGATCAACAATAAACAAATGAACAAAAATGTGCATCCTGTTAGGTGGTGACAAATGCCAAACAGAAAAATCAAACATGAGGGAAGGAGACTATTTTATCTAGAGTGGCCAAGGCTGGCCTTTCTGGAAATGTAGCTTTTGGGCACAGACCTCAGAGAAGTGATGAAAAGAGCCTTCTGGATCCCCAGGAAAGAGATTTCAGGCAGAAGGAACAACCAAAGTGCAAAGCCCTGAGATGAGAGCCTCTTGGTGAATTCAAGAGCAGCAAGGCCTATGTCTGGGGCACGGTGATAGAACAGGGTTTTGAGCAGAGGACACAATCAGTTTGCTATTTGGAGAAGAGACTTCAGGAGGCAAGGGGATAAACAGAAAGAACAGTTAGGAGGCTCCTGAATGATCCAGGTGATAGAAATAGGGACGGTGTAGTGGTAGAGGAATAAATAAAGAGGTGTTGGTAGAAGTTGTTGGATTCTAGGCATCATCTGAAGGTAGAGCCAATGGGATGTATTAGACTTCACCAGGATGGAAAGGTTGTTGATAAATTGGGAATTGAGACCATTTCTGAACATATGACTCCCCTGCTTAAAAGTGTCATGGTAAAGTTCAGACCTTTTTAGTAAGTCATTGATTGGTTTGTTGGATTCATCCAACAAATACTGACTGAATGCTTACTATGAGCCAGACACTGTTGAAGACACAATAATTAAAAAAAGGTAGGACATACAGTCAGATGGATGAGACAGACAAGTAACCAGGTCATTACAACCCATGTGACAATTGCCAATAAAAGGGAAAATAGGGGCACATGGGAGAGGTATCCAATTCAGAGTTGGTGGGGGGAGGAGTTTCCAAGATGAAATTTCAAGAATGAATAGGTATTAAACAGTTAAAGGAGTAAAGGGAGAGTGAGGAAGAAGAGTGGGGAGGCAGAGGGGGTAGGGCATGGAGGATAGTTCTTTATGGCCATGGGGGATGAGAGGGAGGGGAAAGACAAGGCTCAAGAGAAAGGGAAGGATGAGCTCACAAAGGGCTCATAAGTTATATTAAGGGGTTTGCATTTTATCCTAAAAGCCAATGGGGAGTCACTGAAGTATATTCAACAAGGGAGTAATATCACCAATTTACCTTTTTGAAAGAGTCTTTTGGTTGCAATGGGAGATGGATTGGAGGGTGGAGAAGACTAGAAGGTGGGAGAACAGTGAGAAGGCAACTGTAACCATCCAAACACGGAGAGGGGTAGAAAAGAGTCCTAGATGGATTTGGGAGCTATGTGGGAGTGGAATCACTAGAACTTAATGACTGATAGGGTAAGTGGATAAAGGGGAGAAAGGAGTCAAGTATGGTCCCTAGGTTTCTTGCTTGAGCAGTTGGGTGGAGGTGGAAAGCATGTGCTGAAAAGGGGAGTACAGGAGAATCAAATCTGGAGGGGGATGTTGTCAATTGTGTACATGTGGGTTTGAGATGTTGAGGGACATCCTGTGGAGATGTCCAAGTAGATTGGTGGATATGTGGATCCAAAGGTCAGGAGAGATTTGGCACCAACAGCACTGAAGCCAGGACGTGGGTGGGGTGCCCAGGGACAGGTAGAGGAGAAGAGGAGAGGAAGAGGATAAGGCCAGGGAAGGGGAGAAGGCCAGGGTCGGCCCCAATTCCCCAAATTCAAGGCTTTCCCCAACTACTGTTCCTGTTGTATCTCCAGCCATCCTGCCTCCTTTTACAGCCAGCACACAAAGTTCTGCCCCTGTCCTTGAGTCTTCACCTCACGTTCCTTCCTGGTTTTTGCCCACACGGTTCTTTCCTCCAGAACCTAGCTCAAACATCATCACTTCGGTGAATCCCTCTTTCCGTAATAAGAAATTCGTATGTTTCCTTCAGAGTCTGGTGAGGTCAACTTCTTATGCATCCTTTTATTATATTCCCTTGACCTGGAAAATGTGTTTAGCACGTTACCGGTGGAGCGTTGACACGCGTGAATAAAAAAGCAAACAAAAAAATAACTGGGCGGGGGAGGGGGGACTTCATCCAGAGGGCTAGCAGCCAGGAGGCTGACGTCATCAGCTCAGGGTGAAAGTTCACTTTCAGAACGTTGCCCACTGTGGGGCTGAGAGGCATTCTGGGCCACCACTGTCGCTGGTAGTTCACCAGCTCCGCCAGCCATTCAGCCGCTGCACTTCACCCGAGCCTCACCTTTGCCCTACTTCCAAGCCCAGTCCCTAACTTTCCGCCATCCCCGTTGGTTGCGCGACTGCCCAATGGGCAGACAGAAACCATGAGCTCTCGCTCTTCCCTTGAGCCGTTTCCGCTCTCGTTAGCGCGTCTCGCGAGCGTTACAGTGACTCGCAGAGGCGGCGCTGCTCGGTTAGGCTACCGGAGGCCGTGAGACTGACGGTGCTTCTAGGCGGACGGGAATAGAGACCATGTTCCGAGCGGCGGCTCCAGGGCAGCTCCGGCGGGCGGTGAGTCCTGGAGGGAAAGGCAGAGCCCGATGACGGCCCATCCTCAGTGTACTGCCCCTGTGAGTGCCTTGGCGAAGGTCATAGTCTTCCACAGACCTGACCAGCCTTAACGCAGGCAGGCCCAGCACGGTCTGTGCCTCAGGCCCGAAGTTCTAGGGCCTGCCCTTGACTCCTTCCCGGTGGACCGCGGGGTGGCCGAGGTCAGAGGTCAGGGTGACCCAGAGTATGAAGCCGCGCTTCTGTTTCCCAGCCCCTCTTGAACCTTCCGGATTTACTCCGCATTCTGCCAGGCCGCCAGGTTCTCCAGTTTGGCGGGAGTGGGCAGCTGCGTCCCGGGAATCTTTACCTGAGGAAGGAAAATGTCGCTGCTGGGATGGCCTCTTGGAAAGAGTTTAAAACCTGAATTCACCTGGAAGCCAACATTTCTGGAAGAATTAAAACATTTTCTCTGGGCGCGTAGGGGCTGCTGGAATCCACTCACAGCCAAGCGCTGGGGGGCTCCGGGGTTAAGGGCGGTGTTTTAAGAACTTGCTCTGCTCTCTGATTTATGGGGCAGTGCTGAGTTTAGGGGATTGTAGTGTAAAGTCAGTCATCCAGTTTCACAGCTTTAAGCCAGTTTTATAAGGCAGGCGTCTTTTTATACAGTAGATTGTTGGTTAAATAGCCAGGGAACTATTGGTAATGGTAAGTTTTTGGTGCTTTCCTTAGTGACAAATCAAGAGTTCACCACATTTTTCTCTTCTCCCGTGAGAAACACTGACAGAAAATATATTTTTGTCTTTATGCTATGGGGACAACCGTATTTGGAGGTTGACTGATTACAAGTCAAGTAACAATTTATATTGTGGGTTCTGTAAGTTTTCTAAGTTACAGTTAGGTTAAGTGAAAAACAAGATTGCTAAATTGGGTCAGAAACTTTATGGACGTTTTTTACTTCTTCTATAGTTTGTTTTATGCATGGATATTTTCACATCCACCACTGGGATTTTTCTCCCTGAGACATAGTTGGCAATATTCCTAGATGTCTGTAGGCTCTTTTCTTGTGTATTCTTTGTTTCATTAAAAAAAAAAAGAAAGAAAGAAAGAAAAGAACAAGAAAAGAAAAGAAAAATCCTGCATGCCCCTCTACTCTGTGAAAAAGTTCAAATCCCCATCCTTCAGGTTGCTGTTCAGTTTTCTCCCAGGAGATTTTTTTTTTCCTCAGAAGATCTAGACATAAACAAGTTACAGTTGTGAATTTGGGGAAAACTCCAGGTATCAGAGCCAGACTGGCAGAAAAATAGCTATGCAGTAATTAGAAGGTAGTTTTGTGGACAAGTTAGGAGTCTGGCATAAGTGAAATAATTTTAGTGGGGGCAATTTAGGACTCAGATGTTTTGTAGATCTCATGGAAAAAATGGAATGATTAGCTTAAGTGATTCTTCTTGTCAACACAGTTTGCCAGTGTGCATACTTGGTATTTCCAAATCTTTATTGTGGTTTGCCGAAGAGTTTGACCTTGACTTATTTTGAGAATTTGAAGTCAAGCTAAATAGAGTAGTTGCTCTAAAGTCATAAGAGTGCTTCAGAGTTGAATTTCAAGAATCTAAGGAAGTGGTGGGAACACTTCTAAAATGGATCCACACATACACATACATATTTAACTTTTTAAATTTTGAAATAATTTAAGACTTAGAGGAAAGTTATAAGAATAGTGCACATAATTCTCAAAATCCTTTCAGTTTCACCAGCATTAACAGTTTGACATATTTGCTTTATCTCTTTTCCTATATACTTACTATTATTTTTCTGGACTACTTGAGAATATGTTGCAGATATTACCACTTATTCCCAAGTAAGTCAGTGTGTATTTTCTAAAAACAAGGAGGCTCACCTTTCATTTCCATGGTAAAATTGGCAACGTCAGGCAGTTTTAACAACGATAAAATACTGTTGTCTAATCTGCAGACATGCAAACACTGCCAATTGTCATATTAATATCATTTTTAACAGTTTTTCTGGCAATTTGGTCTAGGGTCCTTGAGAATCATGCCTTACATTTAGTTTTCTTGTATCTTTAGTCTTTGTTAGAAAAGCTCCTCAGCCTTTCTTTGGCTTTGATGGCATTGACATTTTTGAAGAGTACAGGCCTTTTTTGTTGTTGTTGACTGTCTCTATTTAGGTTTGTCTGGTGTTTCCTCATGATTAGATTTTGGCAGGAGTATCACAGAAGTGATACTGTGTTTTCAGTGCATCTTGTCAGGCGGCTCATAATGTTAATTTATCTCATTATTGGTGACGTTGACTTTAATTACTTGCATAAAGTGTTGTTCACCAGGTTTTTCCACTCTCAAGTTACTACTTCTCCCTTTGTGATTTTTAACAATTTGTTAAAATTAGATACGTTGAGATTATGTGAGTCTCCTGTTTCTCATCACCTGTTGATGTTGAGATATTACTATGATGTAAAATGGTAATTTTTCTAATTCCATGATTCCTTCTACATTTATTATATTCTGTTATAAGGAAGAATATTTTCTTCTTGCTTATTTTTGTATTTATCATGGATCCTTTATTTAGTAGGTTATAATCCATTACTACTCTTACATTTTTTGATGCTTTTAAGTTGTTTTGTATTTCTAAAGTGGGAGTACCTTCATGGGACTTCTGTTTATTTATGCTCTGTTTACTTACAATGTCATAAAGTCAGATAGCTTTTGTGAAATCTGTACTCTTGGAATTAAAAAAAAAAAAAAAGTTCTGTAGCCAACCATGAGTTATTTTGGAAGATATGTTTCCACAAAACTATATTTTTACTAATAAAGTTAATCTATTAAAAGATTATCTTAAACTGTTAACAATGTGTATAAAGCTAACTATACCCTTAAAAATGATTAATATGATAAATGTTATGTTTTTTTACTGCAATTAAAATTTTTTTAATGTTTATTTATTTTGAGAGAGAGGTGGGGAGGGACAGAGAGGGAGGGACAAAGAATGAAACTTCAAGCAGGCTCTACACTCAGTGTGGAGCCTGATATGGGGTGCGATCCCATGACCATGGGATCATGACCTAAGCCTAAATCAAGAGCTGAAAGCTTAACCAACTGAGCCACCCAGATGACTCTGTTTGTTACTGGAATTAAAAAAAAGGGGGGGGGGATGCCTTAAACTGTTAGAATGTAAGTCAAATGACTTGCATTTGGTATTCAAGTTCTCTTTCCAGTGTTGACCTGATTTGTGCCCTTGAGCAAATTCCTTCATCTTTGGGGGGCTCCTCAATGTCATCTGTTTAATGAAGGTGGTATTTTACATCTGCAATAAGGAGCTTAGAGAACACATTAAGAGGGAAATAGGTAGGGGAAAAAAAGAGGGTTAGGCATTTGCAATTAACATTCTTGCAAGGAAGTTAATCTGAATTATGAGTATTATTTTATATTCATTTGCATTTGAAATTGATTTGTTGACTAATAAGATACCAGACAAATACTTTATGTGGAGAGTGAAGCAACACTTCTCAAGGTCAATTGAGTGTCCTGTTTTTGTATTCATTACTAGATGGAAGGCATAACAATCATGATTCAGAAGCTATGAAACTGGTATGAAGGAACATGACATTTTTCAGAGTCCATGGCCTAGCATTGACAAATGAGATTGAACTCTATAATTTGCATGCAAATTTTAATTTCTTTTGAAAGAAGAAAGAGAGCCAATTTTGATGGAGTTCTAAAAGATTTATTGTATAAGGTGAATTCCATAAAATTATGCTGCTTGCCAATGTGTCTACCAAGGGTCTTGTCTGTTTTAAAAGTGAAGTAAATTGAGTGTGTTTTTAATATTATAATCAATGTCATATGACATTTCTAGTCATGATTAAAAGCTGTCATATTTTATTACTAAAGAGGTTAAAGTAAGTTATTTAAGTACAGAAATGTAATATACATTTTATTATTACAAAATGTATGTTAAAATAGGGATAGTTGACTTTAATTATATATTATTTATCTTTTGCATTAGAACTTGTAAAGATTGTATAGATTATTCATGCCTTTTTTAAAATTTATTATTTTTTTTAACGTTTATTTATTTTTGAGACAGAGAGAGACAGAGCATGAATGGGGGAGGGTCAGAGAGAGAGAAGGAGACACAGAATCTGAAACAGGTTCCAGGCTCTGCGCTATCAGCACAGAGCCCGACGTGGGGCCCGAACTCACGGATCACGGGATCACGCCTTGAGCCGAAGTTGGACACGTAACCGACTGAGCCACCCAGGCACCCCTCATGCCTTTTTATTTTTGAGTTAAGAAGTAAAAAGACCCTCACATTCCCCTTCCCCTTCCCCATATCCCACTTAGTTCGCAAAGATGGTGGGGGGGGGGGTAGTAGGCTAAGTTATTATTTAAAAACATTTTTTTTTTTACATTTATTTATTTTTGAGAGACAGACTGAGACAAAGTGAGAGTGGGGGAGGGACAGAGAGAGACGGAGACACAGGATCAGAAACAGGCTCCAGGCCCTGAGCTGTCAGCACAGAGCCGGATGCGGGGCTTGAACCCACAGACTGTGATATCATGACCTGAGCCGAAGTCGGACGCTCAACCGACTGAGCCACCCAGGTGCCCCTAGGCTAAATTATTCTTACTACTTTAGGTTTTGAGTGGGTTTGTAAGGGAGTTAGATTCTACCTTTTTTTTCTTCTAAGACTTGTGGTAGTTTACTACATGAACATAGAGTTTGTCTATGTTCAGCAGGAACTCTTAAGCAGTAAATCTCCTTGGTTGCTCCTAAAAGACTGAAAAAATCAAAAGCAGTGTCATAATTGTTAAGGTTGAATAAGAGAAGGACCAAAATATTTCCATTGGACTTACTCATAACGAGGTTGTCAGTGACTTTGAAGAGATTGGATTCAGTGTTGTGGTGGAAATGAAAGTCGGTTTGCTGCGAGTAAAGGAGACAGAGAGATGAGGCAGTAGTTGGTGCTTACAGATATCATTTTCAAGAAGTTTGTCTCTGAAAGGGTGGAACCCTTTTAAGCCCTGCCCTAAAAAATTGTACTCTCTCATAAAGGCCAGTCAACTCTATGAGGGTATGTAGTTGGTATACAGAAGAAAACTCACATTTTATTACTTAAACTAATTTTAGTCAGTAATCTTGGTAAGTTTTCTAAGAGCATGATGGGTAGTGATTTAACAAGTTTATATACTGTTCTTGGTAGGTACACATGTAAGTTCTTAGGTAATTAAGTTACCAGTGAGATACAAAGAGTTGCTTTTTAGTTTTTTTATCATTTTGGGGAAACTTCATTTAGTCACTAAACATTCATTGAATATCTGCTGTGTGCCAGGCACAAAGGTAGGTACTAAATTCACAGTGGAGAACAAGACAGACCTAATTCTTGCCCACATGGTATGAATAGATAAGGGAAGAAAGACATTGAACACATTATTTTAAGTATAATCATTGTAACAGAAAGTTGTATAGGGTATTTGGGGAACAAAATGGCAGGATTAATCTAGTTGGGGGGCTGGAGAAATTCTGAAAGGATATCTGAAATTGTAAACTGAGGTGCTTTACAGTTGTTTTTGAGTGATGAATTAATAGTAAGAGGAAAAGATTTTCTTTAGACAAAAAACGTCATTTTTGAGTTTTGTCTATCTTAGATCACTTATTTAGTATTTTAATTCTGTTCATATTGTATGTGTTCTTATTAGATATCTTGGTTTTTAATATGGATTGTTTCCAGGCTTGAACTAGAAACAGAAACAGAAACTAGAAACAGTTTGATTGTTCAAAACAAAACAAAATTGAAAGTCCATGTGAATTTTGTCTAAGGTAAGGTGGAACATGCTGAAGGAACCCTGGAAATTAAGAAAAAATAGTCTGGAGTAATGACACCTCGTGAAAAGGAGTATCTGTAGCACCCTGGCTTCAATTCTGTATGACCCTGAAGGGCCTGCATAGCTTCAGGCCTCCTTGTGAGATCAACTGAGATCTTTGTTGTGACTGCATCACAGTGTTTCGGTTTAGCTTCTTCCACTGCTCAGTCCTGTTTCCTTGATGTCTCATAGATGTTGTTTCCAGGAGTACCCCCCGGAAAACTTCTTCCACATTTACACACACAGAAGGAAGATATGATTGTAAGGTGGCAACAAGCATCTAAAGCATCCACTGTATGCAGTGAATTAACTTACTCACCTATGTATCTAGAATGGTCCTAACTGTCTGTGTTCATTCTTGGGAGAATTAAGACAACAGTCATTTAGATTTTCTCTGGCTCAGATGAGCAACTTTGGAGAAAGGCTGATCTAGAGTCTTAAAATTGATTTCTATAGCTCAGTGTATACAGTAGAAGTGTTTAAAGGATGTTTTTAAAGCAACAGAAGATTTTTAAAAAAATAGACTTATTTGGAAAAAAAAGACTATATGGGGGAGCAGTTTTAGACTCACAGCAAAATTGAGGAGAAACTACAGAAAGTTCCTATATATGACTCCCCACCCATCCCTACCCCCTCCCTAGCCTCTCACTATTAACATCCTACACCAGAGTGGTACTTTTGTTCCAATTGATTCTATACATTCATTTGACAAATGTACAGTGGCATGTATACATCATTATAGTATTGTAAAGAATGGTTTCAATGCCCTAAAATCTACTGTGCTCTGCTTATTTCCCTCTTACCTCCCTGCCCCCACCCCCTGGCAACTACTGATCTTTTCACTGTCTCCATAGCTTTGCCTTTCCAGCATGTCATCTGAGTGAAACTGTATAGTATATAGCCTTTTTTTGGCCTGATCTCACCTTTTTTTTTTTTTAAGTGCTGAATATTCTGTTTTCTGGATGAATTACAGTTTATTTATCCATTCACCTACTGAAGGACATTTTGGTTGCTGTCAAGTTTTGGCAATTATGAATAAACCTGCTATAGACATCCATGTTTAGGTTTTTGTGTGTAAGTAATTTTTTAGCTCATTTGGGTAAATACTAAGGAGTGTGACTGTTGGACTGTGACAAGAATATATTAGTTTTGTGAAAAACTGCCATATTCCAAAGTGGCTGTACAATTTTTAATTTCTCCCAGAGTTCCTGTTGCTCCACATCCTCACCAGCATTTGGTATTGTCAGCGTTTTGGATTTTTGCTATTCTAATTTTTTTTTTAATGTTTATTTTTGAGAGAGAGAAAGAGAGCCAGATCACGATCAGGGAAGGGGCAGAGAGAGAGAGGGAGAAACAGAATCTGAAGCAGGCTCCAGGCTTTGAGCTGTCAGCATCGAATTTGACGTGGGGCCCGAACGCATGAACCGTGAGATCATGACCTGAGCTGAAGTCGGATGCCCAACTTGACTGAGCCACCCAGGCACCCCTGGATTTTCATTATTCTAATAGTATATGCAGTAGTATCTCATTTTTGTTTTAATTTGCAATTCCCTAGTGAGACATGATGTTGAACATCTTTATATGTGCTTATTTACCATCTATATATCTTCTTGGTGAGGTGTTCAGATATTTTGCCCATGTATAAAAACCAATTTGTTTCTTATTGTTGAATTTTTAAGAGCTCTTTGTGTTCTTTTAGATATCTTTTTATCAGATATGTCATTTGCAAATATTTTTCTCCCAGTCTTTGGGTTGTCATCTCATTCTTTTGCTGAAGAGGAGTTTTTGTTTTAAGAGACAGGGAGAACATGAGTAGGGGAGGGACAGAGGGAGAGGGAGAGAGAAAATCTTAAGCAGGCTTCAAGTCTAGCACAGACCCCATGCAGGGATTGATCTCACAACTGTGAGATCATGACCTGACCAGAAATCAAGAGTCAGATGCTTAACTGACTAAGCCACCCAGGTGCCCTGATGAAGAGGTTTTTAAAATCAATGTTCAGTTCATTTATTGGATATTTCCTTTGTGCTAGATACTGAAGTAGAAGCTAGGGTTATAGTGATAAGAAAATCAGACATGGCCCCTGTACTCAAAATCAAGTGGGGAAGACAAAATAATCTAGTTAGTATAATCAAGTGTGATAAGTGCTATAAGGGAGGCAATTCAGTGTACTGTGTTGGTGCTAACAAAGTTAACTAGTCCAAGGAGAACCAAAGAAAGCTTTTGTGTATAGCTAACATTCATTGAGCATTTATTATGTTCCAGCCACTATTCCAAATAATTCAATCCTCACAACAACTCTGTGAGGTTATTATTATTATCGTCTCCATTTTATGATCAGGCAATTGAGACACAGAGAAGTTATGGTGGAGGTGGAATTCAGACCCAGGCAGGGTGGCTCCAGAGCCTGTATGTTTACCACTGCTCTGTACTAAGGCTTCTTGGAAGGATTGGCATTTAAGCAGAAAACTTAAGGATGATTGGAAGCTAACCAGGTAAGAAGGGAAGAGGTCCTCTAGGTAGAGGGAACAATGTGAGGGAAGGCTGGAGGTCAGAGAGAGCAGGCAAGTTCAAGTATCTGAAAATAAGGTATAAACGGAGAGAGGATATATGGCTAGAGAGGTAGATCACACCATAAAATAAATGCCTGATAAGCCAACAGAGAGTCTAGTTTACCATATCCTAAGGAGACAGGAAGCAATTAATGTGTTTTAAGCAGAGGAATAACAGGCTAGATTTATGTCATGGAAAGCTCACTGAGAGGAATGGATTGAAGGGGAGAAAGTTAGGTTGGGAGATGGTTGGGGTGATATAGGAGAGGGATAATGGCCTGCACTAACTAGGTGATGGCACCGATGATGGAGAAGTGAATAGATTTAGGAGATACTGTATTTAGAAGGCAGAATTGTTATGATTGGCAGTTGATTGGATGTGAGGGTTGAGAAAAAACTCAGATCTGAGTTTCAGATCATGGTTTGTGCAGCTTGTTAGAGAGTGGTGCATCCTCTGAAGAACTCTGGAGAAGGAGTATGGTGAGAGGCTAGAATATCAGGGGAAAGATGAGTTAAGATTTGAATTGCTGAGTTGGAGAGTGATGAGACAGACACGTTAAGCAGTTGGATATGCAGATGTAGCCCAATTGTAGGTCTGGCGCTTAGCAAGGTTTGTTATCTCTTTCTCCCTCCTTCCCCCAATATATATGTGATTCATGTACAGGTGGTAAATTATAAATTAAGCCATGGAAATGAGAGTGGAATAGTCCATAATTTCAAATAATGCTGAGAGAACAAGTAAGGTAAAGCCTGAAGCATATCTGTTGGTAATTTTAGTGAGGACATAAACCAGAATGCATGTAGTTGAGGCATGAATGGGAGCTGAGGAATTAGAGAATTGGAGTGGAAGGTGGGGCTAGTGGGTTTTTAATTTTGGGCTTGTTTAAAATTGGGAGAGCCTCAAACATGTTACATGTTGATGGGAAGGAGCCTTGGAAAATGAAAGAGGTTTGAGACATGACTGAGAGGAGATTATAGAAAAAGCCTTTGACTAGATTTGAGAGGACAGAATCTAAAGCCCAGATAAAGATACCAGATCTAGGACCTGTAGCAGCTTCTATTTTGACAGGGCAGGGGCGGGAATTTTTGTTGGATATCAGGAAAGTGCAGCAGGTCCCCTCTGATGGCTTCAGTTTTCATTGAGAATAAGGAAGTGAGGTGCTTTTCTGAGAGTAGGGAGCAGACTGTTGGCAGTTGAGAACATCAGAGGGGAATCTTTGAAATGGTTGTATGGAGAGTGAGAGTGCCAACATGGATATCATAGTAACATTGTCAGGCAGTTTTGAGCGCCCAGATAAGGTTAATGACCCAGAATTTATCGTGACTGCAGTGTGCATTAAGTAATTATAATTTCAGTGTTTTGAAGAGATTGAGATTCCTTTTTTGGCTGTTACCTAATTAAATATTTCGGTAGTTTATCTTTAATGTTTAAGGACTTGGTTTCTTTTCCCCCATAAAAAATAGGGCCCTTTGGGGCACCTGGGTGGCTCAGTTGGTTAGGCAACCGACTTCAGCTCAGGTCATGATCTCACAGTTCGTGAGTTCCAACCCCACACGGGACTCCGTGCTGACAGCTCAGAGCCTGGAGCCTACTTCAGATTCTGTGTCTTCCCTCTCTCTACCCCTCCCCTGCTCATGCTCTGTGTCTCTCTGTCTCTCAATAATAAATAAACGTTAAAAAAGTTAAAAAAAAAATAGGGCCCTAAGTATGCAGATGCAATGGATCTGCAGATCCAAGATAATAAAATGTAACTTTTGTTTAAAAACCTTTTGGGTAATGGACCTGTACCTTTTGAATCTTTAGTGGTATCTATCCAACTCTTCTATATAAAATTGGATTTTAGGGCTATGGAATTTTTAGAGCTGGAAAAGAGGGCTTTGACATCATTTGTTTCTTTTTGATCAGTGCTGTTTTTAAAAAAGCAGGGAAGTATTTGCTAAGTGAAATCTTATAGGAATGACCCATATACATGTTTCCCCTGTTATGCAGAATAGAGCTTTCCTGTGAAACCTTTCATAAGCTGAAATGGTATAAAGTGAAGAAGCAATTGCCATTAATTTATACAGAAAAATTTTTAAGCATTTTCAGACCCCAAAAATAATCTCTCTTAGGCTTAAAAAAATTTTTTTTAATGTTTATTTATTTTTGAGACAGAGAGAGACAGACAGAGCTCGAGTAGGGGAGGGGCAGAGAGAGGGAGACACAGAATCCGAGGCAGGTTCCAGGCTCTGAGCTGTCAGCACAGAGCCCAAAGCAGGGCTTGAGCCCATGATCGTGACCTGAGCCGAAGTCAGATGCTTAACTGACTGAGCCACCCAGGCGCCCCATCTCTTAGGCTTTTCTGATACCATAGGACACATCTTGCTAATGGATGCACAGAGTAAGTTGAGACAAATCACAGATGCTCACACAGTTCAAAGCTATGGTGGCTTGATGCTGAGTGTATATCCAGGGAAGGAGCTTTATGGTTCCATTCTTGCTGCTTTGGGATGTGTGATGCTTTGGGTTACAGCTTGCTGCAAAACCAATGCTGAAGGCTATTTTTGCTTGTCACCTTTTTTTCATAAAAGTGAAAATCCTCTTTGGATTTCTTTTGGTTAGTGGAAACAGGAAGATGTTTTATAAAAGTGAAGTGGTATAATGTGAACTTTTGAAAAGTGGGGAATACCTATATAAGACAGCTTAAAATGATGGTACTTTGATGTGAGCTGGTAATTAAAAATTCAGATTCTGGAGTCTGACTACTTGCACTTTTAAGCTGGCTTTGTTTTCTTAGTTATGTAGCCACTAAGCTTCATTTTCCTTGTCTGTAAAGTCAGGGTAATACAGTACCTACATCAGAGTTATGTGTTTTAAGTAAGATATACAGTTGACCCTTGAACAATATGGGTTTGAACCGCACTGGTCTACTTGTATGTGAAAATTTTTGATAAATAATTGTATAGTACTGTAAGTGTATTTTCTTTTCTAATGATTTTCTTAATATTTTCTTTAGCTTTAGTGTAAGAATACAGTGTGTAATACATATAACATACCAAATATGGGTTAACCGTTAACGTAATTGGGGAGGCTCTGGTCCAACAGTAGGCTGTTAGTTTTGGGGGAGTCAAAAGTTACATGTAGATCTTTGACTGCACCAGGGTCAGTGCCCTAACCCCTATGTTGTTCAAGGGTCAACTCTATATATTTTGGTTTAGTTAATTTGGTTAAAGCAAAGCCGAGGAGCCATTCTGGGAACCCTGCTTGCCTAGTTCTCACTTCATCCTATGTGGTGGTTCCTGAGATGCCTCCCTGGAACTCTTAGCTTCTTTATATGGAGTGTAGTTTGAAACCTTCTGATTTGGTTCATCTCCCTCAATTTGCATGTGAAGAAACTGGGCTCTAGATTGAGGCATATCATTTTATTTTTATTTTTTAAACAATCTGATTTTTTAAGTCTATTTATTTTAAGAAAGAGAGAGTGAGTAGGGAAGGAGCAGAGAGAGGGAAAGAGAATCCCTAGCAGGCTCCACACTGTGGGGCTCGATCTCACAAACCAGGAGATTATGACCTGAGCTGAAATCAAGAGTCAGACACTTAACCAAATGAGCCCCCTAGGCACCCTACAGCGTAACATATTAAAGGCTACAGGCCAATTTCTCCTGCTAAACACAACTATTATTGCTGCATTAAGCCATATAACCATGTTTAGGTGCTGTAGGTTTTCTTTACATGGTATCTGAGGAATAGAAGGTAGAACACTGAGTTAGAAGGAAGCTTAGTATTAAAAAAAATAATAAGAAGGAGTCAGTTGATAATGTAACATAGAGTGTTGGGGCTCTGGGTGGCTCAGTCAGTTGAGTGTCTGACTCGATTTTGGCTCAGATCATGATTGTGGGATTGAGCCCCATGTTGGGCTCAACACTGAGCATGGAGCCTGCTTAAGATTCTCTCTGTCTCCCCTGCTTTCTCTTTCTCTCTCTCTCTCTCTCTCTCTCTCTTAAAAAAAAAAATAATATAGAGTGCCTTTGTGATGTATATAGTACTTAGTAAAGATTGATAAGGCAAATAAATGAACTGAGTGTGTTCTTACATATATTCTTTTGTTGTTGTTTACTCTTATAATTTTGAATAGTCTTTTAAAATTTTTTTTATTTTTGAGAGAGAGAGAGAGAGAGAGAGAGAGAGAGAGAGACAGAGTCTGAGCAGGGGAGGAGCAGAGAGAGGGAGACACAGAATCCGAAGCAGGTTCTAGGCTTTGAGCTATCAGCACAGAGCCCGATGCGGGGCTTGAACTCATGGATCGCGAGATCATGACCTGAGCTGAAGTCAGATGCTTAACTGACTGAGCCACTCAGCCGCCCTTGAATAGTCTTTTTAAAAGAATATACTGTGTCCCCCTAGGAGTTCTAAAAAGCTTGAGGATTCCTTGGGAGGATGGCCTACTTTATCTTATGATAGGACTATAATTTATAGCAATTATGGGCCTTCTGCCACCAAATCTTGGATTTATTCTTCAAATGGTGATGGAAATCTCATAATTTTTATAGTAAATGATGTGTGAAACATAATCAAAAATATGGTGTCTGATATATATTGGTAATAAGTAGCTTGTTACTGGCAATTCTTGTGAAATGTGATTTAAATCATAAATTATGCCATTGAGTTCTAATTAGAGTTCTTTGCAAGATACTGTGCTCTTCTGATTAAAAAAGAAAAAGTACTATATATTTCTACAGATGTGTATTAAAAAACAAAAACAAAAAACGTTGTAGCACACTCTTTGAATAGGCCTGGTATTTGCCTTCTAAGAACTTTCATTCCCTCCCAAGAATTGTGAACTGTTGTGAATTGCCACAACTTTCTGGAGAACAGTTTGTGCCAGTATTAAAAGCCTTAAAAGTATGCCTATCTCTTGATCTAACACTTCTAGGAATTTGTCATAAGAAAAGAATCATAAGATCTGCATAAATATTTCTAACCTTAACTTTAACCACTTCCTATAAGAAGGCAATTTTTTTTATCGTTATACAAGCAGGTACTCAATCTGGCAACAACAAAAGTCTCATTTTCCCTCCTTTACTTGCTTCCATTGAGTGAAAAAAAAAAAAGGAGGGAAAAAAAAAAACAAGAAATGCCATCCATGATACATAATGCAGTGATTTCTTCCTCTGTCATGTCCCTAGAGTCTCTGGTCCCCAGCTCTGGGATTGGTTCATCAAGGATAGAGGGGGTTAGAGGACTGAGGAGAAGGTTGAGGATGAACTGGTAAAGGTAGAAAGCTTAGGGGAGGAAGGGTCCCTGTTGGAAAGTTGCACAGAATCTGGCTTAGTCTTCTATGCAAGCAGAGAAGCTAAAGTCTGGCCAGGTTCTTTTTTTTTTTTTTTTTTTTAAGTTTTTAAATGTTTTTATTTGTTTTTGAGAGAGAGACAGAGCATGAGCAGGGGAGGATCAGAGAGAGGGAGACACAGAATCTGAAGCAGACTCCAGGCTCTGAACTGTCAGCACAGAGCCTGATGTGGGGCTTGAACCCACCGACCACGAGATCATGACCTGAGCCGAAGTCAGATGCTTCACTGACTGAACGACCCAGGCACCCCATGTCTGGCCAGATTCTGATCAGAAGAGTCTTTCCAGACTGAAACAAACTCTCATTTGTTGAGGATGAGTGCAAAGATTTAGCTATGAGGATGGTCTTCCCTGCATTTTTAAAAAAATGTGTTATTTATTTATTTATTTATTTATTTAAAGTAATCTCTGCACCCAACGTAGAATTCAAACTTACAGGCCTGAGATCAAGAGTTGCACACTCCATTGAGTAAGCCAGCCAGGTGCCCCTGCATTGTTTTTACAGATTACAGAACTGGTTAAACTGGTATGCTCATATACTTAACACCAATAAAAAGGAAAAGTATTAAAATATAGCAATAGGTATTTATAGTATAGTAAATGAAAACATAAGTATTTTCCAAATTTAATTGTGTAATGAGCATTGTAAGTCCTATGCCTCCCTGCCTTTCATTCATACCCTCCTGTGTAAATTTCCAGCTCTGGATGTAAATTTTATACCATGCTTCCTTCACTCCAACTCCATATCAAAGATTATTGCTGAATTAAGCCATATAACCATGCCATTTGATTTTCAGTGCCCATTTTTCTCATTTCTCATTGCAGTTTTTCACAAGGATAATTCCACAGTTTTCTTATTTTCTTAGACTTTGTCACACCTGTGGTACCCTTCCTTATGTTTTCACAAGACAGGAACACCTGAGCTTGTTCCTTTCTTACCCTTGATTCTGTGCGTCATGATCTGCAACCTCCAGCAGTTTGGATCTCTTCATTAACTGAAAAACTGTCTAATAATTGTATGTAACAGGTTTTATTTCCCTTAAAATCTTTGAGCACAGTGAGCATTCTTATTCATTTTTGTGTTCCTGATGTTTGAAATTATTCCAGATGACCATGAGCTTGGTCTCTTGATAGTCCACAGTAGATATAAGTGGATACTGGTTGGTTCCAAGATGCTGTCTGCAAGCTTCTTTTTTGAATTCAGAAGCATGTTCAAGCAGTTGAAACCTGAGCAAAATTACTGTGTAGCATTTAAAGACATTACATTATTAGTTATTTGGGTATTGAATGCATTTTACGTGAAGCAATAGAAATCAACTTTAGTAAGTGTTCTAACCCATTATTTCTAGATATACTGTATCTTTAGGAGTTTGCTGCAAGTGAGTGTAATTGGCAGTAGTTTGATTCCTGGTTTGATAATTAATCGGTACAACTTAAGAATTTTAAATTTAGATGTATTTAGCAGTTTCTCATTGAACATACAGTATTGAGAAACATATATTAATGGGAAAGTTGTTTTGAAATAATTAAATTTTTCTAATAGTAGAATATAAATGCATTTTCTGTTTTAATTAAGAATATTAGTAATAGAATGATAGACACAAATAGCTTAATTTTTGCCATTGAGCAAGTATTTTATGAATATATAGAACTGAGTGTTGTGTACAGTTTTCTTTGAGGCACACATACTTAATAGAGTTTTGAAGACCCTGTTTGCATTACAATATTCTTTTTCACCTTTTTTTTTCCTTTCAGGCCTCTTTGTTACGATTTCAGAGTACCCTGGTAATAGCCGAGCATGCAAATGATACTCTAGCACCCGTTACATTAAATACCATCACTGCAGCCACACGTCTTGGAGGTGAAGTGTCTTGCTTAGTAGCTGGAACCAAATGTGACAAGGTGAGAAATTTTTAAGGTCAACCATAGCAAATATAATCTCCATCAAGAGACAGGGAAAGATGGCAACAGAGAATTATGCTGAAGACTGTAACCCAAACTGGGCTCTAATCCTCATTAAATGGCCAATGTCACAATCATTACTACGTGTGAAAAAGGAACTAAAAGGTTTGCTCACTAAGCATTTTGTCTTTTGAAATGAGGTAAAATACTTGATTTAGTTCTCCTGGCACCATCATATGCCATCAGGTACCAAGTAGAATGATAATATTTGAGTCCCCTTAGAGGTTAATAGCCGATCTCTTTTTTGTATTGATGAATATACTAGCTAATTGCTTTTAATTCCTGAAAGTAGGAAATCTGGACAAAGTATCATAGGTGTTAATTTTTAATTGGTATAAGAATTCAGATGGAACTACTATGCTTTTCAAACTGTAGCTCTGACTAAAAGATGTTCTTAGTTTTTGTTGTTGAAATAAGATAATAGCTTTGTAAACTAACCCCTGGAAAGGTACTGTAACAGGGTTTGCAGGCTCTGTACCACTGGGCAGCTGTGTAGTTGAAATCATGCTTCACTTCAGTTGAGCCACCAATTCACTCCCATCCTGTATAGAAGTTACCAAGTGTGCAGTTGGGGACTTGGACCTCAGAGGAAGAAATCTGGAAAAAGCATGTTTCTTTTTAGAGGATTTAATTTATTTTTTTATTAAATGACATTGATGAAGAGCATGTAATATAGTGCAGGCTCAGAATACTACTGTCACTTTTGTCTAATTTCTTACATGAAATTAGTATCTTGAAAGAATGTATTCTTGCAGGTTTAGGGTTAAGTTGTGTGGATTACTTTGCCTAAATCCTGCTAACAACTGTTGAATCTTATTTATTTGATAGTGACCACAATGTATGATAAAATGGCTAAGCTGTCTTTTTTGGTTGCCCTGTATTCATTCATTCATTCATTCATTCATTCACTCGTTTGTTTTTTTTATAGAGAGCGCAAACTGGGGAGAGGGACAGGGAGAGGGGAAAGAATCTTAAGCAGGCTCCACGCTCAGTGCGGACCCCGGAGCCCGATGCAGGGCTCAATCCCATGACCCTGGGATCATGACCTGCGCTGAAATCATGAGTTGGATGCTCAACTGCCTGAGCCACTCAGACACCCCACCCTGCTTTTAGATATACAAGTTCTGGGTTTGATTCTTTGGCTGTGATTTTAAATAATTATTCTAATATTATTTTTTAAATATTTGAAATGCTATTTTATTTGTACTATTTTGAGAAAAAGCAGAAATAATCTTCTCTTTAGTTACATTCTTATTGTTTTGTCACATTCTAATCTGAAAGAAAAATAATCAGTATCTGCATAAAGAGACTCCATTAACGGCTAGGCAGATTTCAGTTTTTTGTAACTATCTATCAAAAGCAGCAAGTGATTCTTCTGTGTAGTGCCAGAAGTTTTTGCTGGTAAAAAAGATAATTTTGATAGTACAAGATAGTCTGCCAGTGATCTGCCAGTGAATTCTTGGTTCAGCAGAGGTACTCTTGCAAACTTGAAAACAGTGAATATTGTTGCAATCTTACCTTCCATTGATGGGGCAAGAGGAATAGCTCTTTATGCCTACTCATCAGTGAATCAGTAAACAAGAAGACAAGACCATAATATGATTGTTATGTCTCTGCTAAAGCAGAAATCAGTCTTGCTGTAATTAGACAATTAAAAGGGGGAATTCTAATTATCTTCTATATATAAGAAATCCGAGTGGTTAAAATTTTATGCTTTCCCAGAATTTAATTATAATTCCACACAGGAAAAATGAGGAAATAAAATAAAAATTATTTAGCTTCATCATAGATAAATAGATGTAGATGGGCAGGAGCTCAGTAGTTGACAATGGACTATTATATAAGACTTCTTCTATTGCCTAGATTCACTAATTTTAACAGCAGAAATTATTATTATCAAATAAAGTACAGTGTCCTGTAAACAAATGTGGTTAGGTCCTGTTCTTTACCTCTAGGAAACCCTGAGTCTGAAATATATTGGCTGTGTTATTACTGTATGTGTGAGACCGAGAACCTAAGCACTGCCTCATTTTCACCATTTCTAAAATGATGAATTTAACACTTACATTGAGTGAAAGGTAAAGGGCACAATCTACAATTAAATTTGAATAGAGAGCTGTGCTGATTTTGGCTTACCAGATAATACTTATTCAAAGTAAGAATTTTTATTTAAGGTCAGTTGGTAGTAAGATCAGTTGGCCTAAGTTTTGTTTTGGTTTTTGTTTTTTGTTAAAGGGTTTTCTTTTTTCCCCCTAAGTTGCCCTTTTTCTATTAAAAAAAAATTTTTTTTTTTTTTTTTACTGTTTATTTTTGAGAGAGAGAGAGAGAGAGCAAGTGAGCGCAGGGGAGAGGTAGAGAGCGAGGGAGACACAGAATCCGAAACAGGCTCCAGGCTCTGAGCTGTCAGCATAGAGCCTGACGCAGGGCTCGAACTCATAGACTGCGAGATCATGACCTGAGCCGAGGTCGGATGCTTAACCGACTGAGCCACCCAGATGCCCCTAGTCACCCTTTTTCTAATAAGAACAATTTCTATAGTTGACCCTTAAGATTTTATGCTCTGTTGGTATTTGTAGTGGTGGCTCTATTTGTATCTTTCTGTTAGATGGATAATTAAAAACTCTTTTAATTATAGGTGGCACAGGATCTCTGCAAAGTAGCAGGTGTAGCAAAAGTTCTGATTGCTCAGCATGATGCATACAAAGGCCTCCTTCCAGGTGAGATTTTTCCATTGGAAAAAGTGTAATGTCTAAATTATACTTGAATATAAGAATATGAAAACATTATGAAGTGTATTTATCAAATGTGTTTAATTCTTAGAGGAACTGACACCATTAATTTTGGCAACTCAGAAGCAGTTCAATTACACACACATCTGTGCTGGAGCATCTGCCTTTGGAAAGGTGAGAAGATTGAGAATGTGATGTCATTATTTGGAAGGGTTATTAGATTTCATTGTGCTTGAAATGTACAACAGACTGTGTTTAGGTAGCTAATCCTGGCTTTCTGAATTAATATGGTAATAGTTTTGCTAAAATGTATTCTTTTAAGACTTTGTTACAATTTCTATAAAAATGCCACCTCCACCTTTTCAAATTTTGTCATAGAGACAACTCTGTGCTTTCAAGATTTTGTCATAATTTATTAGAATGCTACTTCCAGAGTTTCAAATTTTGTCATGGACAAAACTCTAGGATAATTTTAAAAATTATTTTTCTTTAAAAACAACGTTGAACTGTCTCTGTGTGTGTGTGAATGTCATTGTAGTCGTAACCCATCTTAAGCAATGGTTTATTTGGGTGGCTGATAGATATTTACAAAGGCCAAATTCTGTCTACTTGGGGGATTTGGTAATGGCTGTGTGGTAGTTGAAAACATCCTTAGGGTAAAGAAAACTATAATCTGATCATGTGCATTGTGATATGTCTGAAGAAAGAATGTGCTGTCGGGCAGTTAGTTATCTGCATGAAGTTTTAAAAAAGGGGGAAGCTAAGTGGGAGCCCAGGAGAATTTGTCAGTGGGTTGTTCTTGCTCTCTCTGTGGCCATGGGTATTCTAGCTCCCTTTTATCCCATTCTTAATAAGCTGCTGTTTTTAGTTTTTGTTTTACTTTTAAAGATTATAAATTAGTTGTACACAAATACATTTTTATTATAGAGGGTGCATGTAGTACTGAGCAGTATGCAGAGCAGAGCAAGGTATCAAAGTCTCCCTTTCTTCCCAGCTCCCTCTTCCCGCTTCAGAGGTACAGGTGTTAACAATTGTACGTACTTTTAGTCCTGCTGCTGTGGATTTTGAAATTGTAATACCTGTACAAATTTTTTTTACTCCTAAGATAATATAACATGAATTATTTTGAGACTGGTGGTTTTTACTTAAGAATGTGTCCTGAAAATATTTGCTCATGTCTGTCTCATTTTTTTGTGGCTGCATAATATTCAATATTTAGCTAAGGATGGACAGTTAGGTTGCTTCTAATTTTTTGCATTTATAAGCCTTACTGTAAATAAATGTCCCTGTACATACATCTTTGTATACATGTGCTGCTATTTATTTAGAGTAGAGCTCTAGAAGTGAAATAGCTGGGTCAAAGACTGTGTGCTTTTAAAATTTTGATATATATTGCTAAATTGCTGTCTTAAGAGGATGTCTTGCCAGCACTTGGTATTATACATTTTAACATTTTCCCCCAATCTGATGGGTGAAAAATTATATTTTGTAACTTTTGCATTTCTCTGATAGTAAGATCAGACGTCTTTTCATATAGTTATTGGTTGTTTTTATTTCCTTTTTTGAATTGTCTTGATTTGACTTTTTTTTCTTTTACTATCATAATTTTGGTGTAATTGATTTTAAAGTTTATTTATTTTGAGAGAGAGAAAGAGAAAGCACAGGAGGGGCAGAGAGAGAGAGAATTCCAAGCAGGCTCCACACCACCGGAGCAGAGCCCAACATGGGGCTCGAACCCATGAACCGTGAGATCATGACCTGAGCCGAAATCAAGAGTTGGACGCTTAACTGCCTGAGCCACCCAGGCGCCCCTGTTGTAATTGATTTTAAAATATTAGTTTGAGGAATAAGATATCTTATTCAAATATCTCTTATATCAAATAACCATGTTGAGTGATTAACAGTGAGCTCCCAACATACTGATCTTGTTTCTTGTGAAATGAATAGTGTTTGTGAATATTAATCTGTGATATAGTATTGCTTCTAGGCATGAATCACTGCAAACCATGTAGAGAACTTGCAGAATAACCCATGTAAATTGGTGTAGTTTGTTTTTAACCTCTAGAATTATCAATTTGAACTCACTAATTTTTTTCTTTTAAGGTTAACAGAATTTCTAGGCAGTAACAATGTTCCACCTACAATGTAAACACAAGTTTAACAAACAATTACTCTTTTATTAGGTTATCACATTGCAGACTATCATACATTTTTCAGGGGTTTTTTTTATAGACTTTAGTGATTGATAGGTAAGGTGAGTCCACAGACATATATGACCTTGGGCTAGTCATTTTACCTTCCTGACGTCTGTTTTTCTTGTACGTAAAATGGTGTAGTTTGATCAAGTGATGTCTAAGATCTATCAAGTAGAGAGGTTAAAAAAAAAAAAGAATGGGTTTCCTCTGTGGTAGGTTGCCCTTTCTCTGGAAAAGATTAAGTCAGGATTGACATCTCACCACTGTTACAGATGAGCATTGAAGTAAAAGATCTTTGTGGACCATTCTATCTGAGGATTTTGATTTGGTACTAGATGATTTAAACAGATTTCATGAGTCTTGAGTTTCTGTGTTGATGGTTAATCTAAAATCTTGTTAAACCAAAAAAAGGGCATTCGTTGCATCTAATTAGCTAGATTTTAATAGTCTGAGCTTAATTGTGGTGTTGCAACATATGAGAGTTTTGAGAACAAGGGTCACATAATAGTAGCTGGTGCTGTATAGCCTCTGAATGGGTTTGGAATGAAAAAGAGTCCATTAGATGAAGCTGAGCAGTCTGCTCTGTAATAGTCCTTTACCAACTGTGGTTTGAGATTGCATACTTCATACTGGTATGCTAGAATTTAAAAATCTGTCATCCTTTTGTACATGAAAAAACACTGACAGTTGTTTCATCTCTTTCCCTGAAATCATGTGGTCAAGCCTGTTTGGACAGTGTAGAGATAGATCTGTTTACATCTACCCTGTCAGGACATTTAAATGAAAGATCAGATCTGGAGAAACATAAAGCCTTTAAGCACCATGATAAATTTTTTTTCAAGATGTGCTAAATAAAACAGGGATAAGAAGGTACAAAAGGTATTAAAATGCAAGCAATTTAGAAAGTTTAAAACTGTAAAAAGAGATACAGTCTGCACAGCCTAACATTTGTAATAGAATTTGCTCGACCAGATAACAGTATTCCAATAGTATTTCCTGAACAGTTAAAGAAGGTGATTTCAAGAAGAGTTACTTACTGAAGCAGGCTTTAAATATTGTCAAACTTGATTTATTTTAAAAGTAGGCATCTTCTAAACTTATTTACCAAGTTAGAAGTATATTTAATGGCATTTTAATTGTTTTCCCAAATGCTTCATTTTCTAAGAGATCTTAATTTTTCTAATTGTGGTTTTATAAACTGTGGTACTTTTCAGTGGCTCTTCTGTCATGGTTGAAGGAGAACTGCTATGTAATGAAGGTAAAAATAAACTGAAAGTTAGAAAATCTTTCCTGTTGGGAGATATGACAGGAGGAAAATTGACTCAGGCTGTCAACCCTTGTTAGCATCAATATATATAGAACTGCTTGCTTATCAGATGTAGGGTAGGGACCCAAGAGGAATAGAAGACACAAAACCTCTACCCTGGGGGTGCTTCTGAGTTTAGTCGTGAATCATTATAGTATGTATATTAAAATTATTTTAAAACTAACCACATGTTAGTGCCAATTAAGTAGTGTAATTTTACATGCAAGTGGGTAATCCCGGGAGAATTCTTAGAGAACAAAGATGGTTTGGGGATGGAATTGAGAGAAAGTTGAATACTGTTATAGTGAGAGTTTGCCTCCTGGAGATGGTTTCATGTACCAAGTTCAGGAGATGCCCTGGAATAAGCTCTGTAGAAAGCAGTGTAGAATTCAGCTTTCTATTTGTGTGATAAAAGCAGCACTTCACTTTTTTCATTACACTTAGATGATGTTATCATCTAAGAAAACCTTTGAGTCTAGAAAGTATGGACATTCAGTCTTCACTAACTAACTCTGTTTTAGAGCCCTAGAGTCATAGAATTTTAGACTAGAAGCTAGGAATTACCTTCCTGTTATTTGTGAGGTGACGTAACTGAGACTTTGGGGAAATCGTGGCTTTCCCAATGATCCCTGCTAGTGAGGGCAAAGTTATCACACATATCTATTCCAGAGATGTTCTGTGCATATACAAGGAAAAGAATATACATTACTTTTGTTGCTTCTGTACATATTATACAGCTGTGCTTCACCTTTCTCATATGGTTACATAGGATTCCATTATACGGATGAGCTATAATTTATAAACCTATCCCTTGTTGATGGGTATTTAGGTGAGTTTTGATCTTTTTTATTGCAATATTGATTTTTAAAAAGGTGAAAATGTCTGCTTTGATACTTTTTCTTTCATATACATTAAATATATACATGTCTAATCTTTTTCAGTATTTGAGAATTTTACTACTCCTCTAAATATTTTTCTATCTTACCTAAATTAAGTAATCCACAAGGGTCACACTTTGTGAGTAATGTTCATTAAAGTGAATATCATATCTTACAATTCAACTTACTGAGTTAAGGTGGTTTATTACTGTAAAACTCATAAAACTCTTAATGTAGTTAGAGTAATGGTAGACTCTTACCTAATCTTTTTTTTAATATGAAATTTATTGTCAAATTGGTTTCCATACAACACCCAGTGCTCATCCCAACAGGTGCCCTCCTCAATGCCCATCACCCACTTGCCCCTCCCTCCCACCCCTCCATCAACCCTCAGTTTATTCTCAGTTTTTAAGTCTCTTATGGTTTGGCTCCCTCCCTCTCTAACTTTTTTTTTCTCTTCCCCTTCCCCATGGTCTTCTGTTAAATTTCTCAGGATCCACATAAGAGTGAAAACATATGGTATCTGTCTTTCTCTGTATGACTTATTTCACTTAGCATAACACTCTCCAGTTCCATCCACCTTGCTACAAAAGGCCATATTTCATTCTTTCTCATTACCAAGTAGTATTCCATTGTGTATATAAACTACAATTTCTTTATCCATTCATCAGTTGATGGACATTTAGGCTCTTTCCATAATTTGGCTATTGTTGAAAGTGCTGCTGTAAACATTGGGGCACAAGTGCCCCTATGCATCAGCACTCCTGTATCCCTTGGATAAATTCCTAGCAGTGCTACTCCTGGGTCACAGGGTAGATCTATTTTTAATTTTTTGAGGAAGACTTTTACTTAATCATAAAGACTATCCAAAAAGTTGTACTTGAAGTTGTAGTATGTCTAAAGATGCATATGAAATATAAAATACTTGAATTAAAACTTCTACAGAATATGCATTTAGAGAATGTTATTGTTGATAGTTGATAGCCATCCATAAGTATGTATGTGTGTAATTCACTGCTTATTTTGCTTTTAGAACCTTTTGCCCAGAATAGCAGCCAAACTTGATGTTGCTCCAATTTCTGATATCATTGCAATCAAATCACCTGACACATTTGTGAGAACTATTTATGCAGGTGAGTACCCAAGGAAAATAATTAATCAACATAATAACTTTTGGTGAATTTTAAAAGCAGAAATTAATTTGAAGATAGGATTTTATTTATTTATTTATTTATTTATTTATTTGATTTTTTAAAAATATAATTTATTGTTCAGTTGGTTTCCATACAACACCCAGTGCTCATCCCAACAAGTGCCCTCGTCAATGCCCATCACCCACTTGCCCTCTCCCCTACCCCCCATCAACCCTCAGTTTGTTCTCCGTATTTAAGAGTCTTTTATGGTTTGCTTCCCTCCCTCTCTGTTTGTAACTTTTTTCCCCCTTCCCCTCCCCCATGGTCTTCTGTTAAGTTTCTCAAGATCCGCATATGAGTGAAAACATACGGTATCTGTCTTTCTCTGACTGACTTACTTCACTTAGCATAATACCCTCCAGTTCCATCCATGTTGCTGCAAATAGCCATATTTCATTCTTTCTCATTGCCAAGTAGTAGTGCATTGTATATATAAACCACATCTTCTTTATCCATTCATCAGTTGATGGACATTTAGGTTCTTACCATACTTTGGCTATTGTTGAAAGTGCTGCTATAAACATTGGGGTACATGTGCCCCTATGCATCAGCACTCTTGTATCCCTTGGGTAAATTCCCAGCAGTGTTATTGCTGGGTCATAGGGTAGTTCTATTTTTAATTTTTTAAGGAACTTCCACACTGTTTTCTAGAATGGTTGCACCAGTTTGCATTCCCACCAAGAGTGCAAGAGGGTTCCTGTTTCTCCACATCCTCTCCAGCATGAAGATAGGATTTAAAACAAGCCATACCTTTGCTTTAAATGGACCATCTTAAAGGTTTCTGAGAAAAACCTTAATCTTAGAATTGATACTAGACCATGACATTTCATTCTGTTTGATAGATCCAGAGCACTTTTCTTTCCTGCCTGGTTATTCAGTTTACAGAGTGACGAGATTTTTCCAATCATCAATAAAGATTAGATTCACTGTTCAGTACATTTTGTAAGTGGCACCTGGAGAAGCAAAACTTTTCCATTTAAAAAAAAATAGTATTCTTAATCTTTGCTGCTTCTATTCCATTTCCATCTGCATTAAGAAATTCATTTCAGTGTCTCTTTCGTTGATTGATCTTCTTTTTTTTTTATTAAACTTTTTTTTTTTTTTAACGTTTATTTATTTTTGAGACAGAGAGAGACACAGCATGAACGGGGAGGGGCAGAGAGAGAGGGAGACACAGAATCTGAAGCAAGCTCCAGGCTCTGAGCCAACAGCCCAGAGCCCGACGCGAGGCTCGAACTCGCGGACCGCGAGATCGTGACCTGAGCTGAAGTCGGACGCTTAACCGACTGAGCCACCCAGGCGCCCCCTTTTTTTTTTTTTTTTTTAACTTTTTTTTTTTTTTAACGTTTATTTATTTTTGAGACAGAGAGAGACACAGTCGTTGATTGATCTTCTAAGCACTCTGGTCTCTAGTGGGGCTAGAGAAAGCAATGAACTCTTTGTTCTTTCTGATTGAAGTTCTGTGTTTCAATTTAATAGTCAGTTCTCAAATTAGATCTTTCGTCTTTAGTAGTTTGAGGGGAAATATTGGTCAAGTTTAGGTCACTCTTACATGATTGCTAATCCATAAGAAATGTCTTAAATTCTTTTAAAATCCTGGCATATCACACCTCTTGTTCTTTAATACCCTATCATATTTTCATTTATTTTCCTCTCTTAGCATGCATAGTGGCTTCAGTCTTAAGTTGTTGCAGCTAATGTTGTTGAGTTATGGATTGTTTTTGGAGAAGGAAGCTTTTGTTTATATTTCTTTTAGGAAGACCATGCCTTATTAGGGTGGCTGCCTAGTCTATTCCAGTTCTTTACTTCCAGGCAGGTCAGAACATGTCCTTCTTTTAAAAACATCCAAGGTTATACAAATATCCACTGATCAGTTTTTTCAGTGTTATGGTCCTTTTCCCTGCACTTAGTAGAGGTAGAAAACAATTGGTCCACAGTTATTTCTTCCCTGTTTTCATGAAGTAAATTCTTAACCTCTAAGGAATACATGTCTTTCATGAGTGTTTTTTAAAAAATTTTTTTTTTCAACGTTTTTTATTTATTTTTGGGACAGAGAGAGAGACAGAGCATGAACGGGGGAGGGGCAGAGAGAGAGGGAGACACAGAATCGGAAACAGGCTCCAGGCTCCGAGCCGTCAGCCCAGAGCCCGACGTGGGGCTCGAACTCACGGACCGCGAGATCGTGACCTGGCTGAAGTCGGACGCTTAACCGACTGCGCCACCCAGGCGCCCCTCATGAGTGTTTTTTTAAAAATAAATTGTGTATTTCAGGAAATGCTTTATGTACAGTGAAGTGTGATGAAAAAGTGAAGGTGTTTTCTGTCCGAGGAACATCTTTTGAAGCTGCAGCAACAAGTGGAGGTAGTGCCAGTTCAGAAAAGGGTGAGTGTTCATTTGAAGTTCGTATTTGTTTTGTTTCTTGTTTTTCTTTTAGTTCATGGATTATATTAGAGTAAGAGATGGCCTCTGCTTAGATTTCTAATACACAGTGTCTGAGAGCTCAGTCTAAGTAATATTCCCAAGCTTATACAAAAGTAACGTGCCTTTTTCATATCATTTTTGGTACTAGTATAGTTGTTTTTGTAGATCAGAGGGGTGAGAGAAAAGGTCCATTAAGATTAATCTGTTATGTCAGGGCGCCTGGGTGGCGCAGTCGGTTAAGCGTCCGACTTCAGCCAGGTCACGATCTCGCGGTCCGTGAGTTCGAGCCCCGCGTCAGGCTCTGGGCTGATGGCTCGGAGCCTGGAGCCTGTTTCCAATTCTGTGTCTCCCTCTCTGTCTGCCCCTCCCCCGTTCATGCTCTGTCTCTCTCTGTCCCAAAAATAAATAAAAAACGTTGAAAAAAAAAAAAAAAAAAGATTAATCTGTTATGTTGATGTTAGGATTTTTTACTTTTCTCTCCATTTCCTATTATAGTACTTGAGAGGTTCAGTGTAATGGAAGGATGTAATTAAAAGTAAATGTTTAGGGGCGCTTGGGTGGCTCAGTCAGTTAGGCTTCCGACTTCAGCTCAGGTCATGATCTCACGGTTCGTGGGTTCGAGCCCTGTGTTGGGCTTTGTGCTGACAGCTCAGAGCCTGGAGCCTGTTTCAGATTCTCTGTCTCCCTCTCTCTATGCTCCTCCCCTGTACACTCTGTGTCTCTGCCTCAAAAATAAATAAACATTAAAAAAAAATTTAAAAAAAAAGTAAATGTTTAGAGGGTGTTACTCTTTACTGTATACAGTATCTTATTTGAACCCCATAAAGAGAGGGTCATTCCAGTTCTGTAGTAGACTCAGCGAAGTAAATGACTTTTCAAAAGTCGTGTAGCTGATAAGGTAAAAGCTAGAACCCAGTCCCTTGAATTCTTTCCAAAAATCCCAGAGAATGAAATGAACACAAAAAATTCACAGTAACTAACAAACTTCAATTTCATGGAATTAATTCTTTGTTTATCTTAAAAATTACTATTATTGAACTTTAACTCGTGGTCATTGTTTTGTTATCTGTATCAATATATACAGCATCAAGTACTTCCCCAGTAGGGATATCAGAATGGCTTGACCAGAAATTAACAAAAAGTGATCGACCAGAGCTAACTGGGGCCAGAGTAGTGATATCTGGTGGTAAGTAGATTATTGTAATTTATTAATTTTAAAAGATACTTTGATTTTAAAATACTTTGATTTTATTAGTATTCATTTTAGAGGAGCATAGGGTTTGTTTTTTTTTTTTTTTTTTTTCCAAATGTAACAAGTTGGTAAGTTGCAAGTATTATTCCCATTTTAGCAATTAAAATGAAATCATGAGCTTGATAACCCACTTTGGGCTCTTTATTGCACATCTGTATCTCTGGCACCAGGGGGAGCATGGCACAAGTCATCTCTGTAGCTGTATAGAATGGAGTTTGTGTATTCTTTATGGAATGGAGTTTAGGTTTAGTTAAATTTTTTTTCCCCCATCTGTTTTCAACAAGGCCGGGGTTTGAAGAATGGAGAGAACTTTAAGTTGTTGTATGATTTGGCAGATCAACTACATGCTGCAGGTAAGGTTATTTTCTTTGGTAGAAAAATATTCTTTTTTTGTTGGATATATTTTTTCCTTATTTCATTTTATACAGAGGTCATTCAAGGCTGCAAATTATTTTGCTTTCTCTGGTTTTGACTTTTCTCTCTGAAATGGTTTTTCTTAGTCTCCAAGTAGCATTCATTGTGGAGACGGTATCCTTATGCTTTTTAATTATTTATGTCACACTCTTATATTTGCCAAATCTTTGTATTTTTTCTATTAAATAATTTTTTTTTTAATGTCAGCTTTAGTGCCTACTTCTGATTCAGGAATGTCCTTGCTTTTCTCTTTACTGGTAGTCTAATATAAACCTCTCCTAAAAATAGAAGTTAACATTATCTAAAAATTGTAGTTAACCAGGGGCGCCTGGGTGGCTCAGTTGGTTGAGAGTCCGACTTTGGCTCAGGTCATGATCTCGCATTTTGTGGGTTTGGGTGCCACATCAGGCTCTGTGCTAACAGCACGGAGCCTGGAGCCTGCTTCAGATTCTGTGTTTCCCCTCTCTCTATCCTTCCCCTGCTCTCACTCTGTTTCTCCCTCTTTCTCAAAAATAAACATCTAAAAAAGAATTGTAGTTAACCATTTATAGAAAAGCTAGTACGTATTAAAAATGTACTGATCAGAGTGGAATGTCTTTTGAAAAGTCAGAAAATTGGCAATATTTTAGTTTTTAATTATAGAACTATTACATGAATATATTCTTTTTTATAAAAAAGTCTCCATTCTGTCTTTCCTTATTTAAGGGTTTTGTGTATAACTTTCTAGGTTTTCCCTATGCTTTTATATGAGTATATATTTATATATGTACTCATAGAAACCGTAATGGCTTTGTCTGAATAAAGGCATGATATTGACTCTTTATGATCAGATGGTGTTATTTGAGGGTGTTTCATTCACTTATTCTTTAATTGAAGAAATATTTATTGAGTGTCTGCCATATGTCAGGCATTATTTTAGGAGCTAGGGAAATAACAGTGAGTAAAATAAGCAAAGTTATGTTTGTATTGGGTGAGACTGGACTTTGTATTAGGTTCCTGTGGCTGCTGTAACAAATTGCTGTAAACTTGGTGGCTTAAAACAACAGAAGATTGTGCTCTCACAGTTCTAGAGGCCAGAAGTGTGAAGTGTGTTGAAATCATGGTGTTGGCAGGACCACACTCTGGGAGCAATCTGTTCATTTCTGTGTCTAGAGGTTTCCCTGACATTTCTAGGCATGTGGCTGCATCACTCCAATCTCTGCCTCAGTCTTTATATCACCTTCTCCTCTGTGTATCTGTCTCACATCTCCTTCTGTATCTCTCTAATGAGGGATACATGTGATGACATTTAGAGACCACCTAGATAATTCAGGGTAGGTACCCTCTCCTAAGATCCTTAATTTTATATCATATCTGCTGCCATGTTTGTTAATACTCACAGATTCTGGGGATTAGAAAGTGAATATATCTTTGGAGGGGCTGTTTTTCTGCCTACCACAGACACTAAACAAAATAAATTAGTAAATAGTATATTAAATTAAGGGTAGTAAACGCTATGAAAAGGATGAGGAGGAGGAGTTTGGAGAGGGAGGGTTTCAGTTTTAAATAAGGTGGTCAGAGGAAGCCTTAAGAAGGAGACATCTGAACAAAGGTTTGATGGATGTGAGGAAGCAAGCCATGAGATCTGAAAGAGAGTGTTTCAGGTAGAGGGACCAGTAAAGTAACAAAGGGCCTGACTAAGGCAGAAGCATGTCTGGTCTGTGTGATGAATAGTAGGGAGGCCAGTGTGGCTGGAATAGGAAGTGCAAAAAGGAAGAGTAGTTAAGAGACAAGATTGGGGGTAATAGACCAGACCATGCCTTTGTAAAGAGATTGTTTTTCTCTGGATGAAATGGGAAACCATTGAAAGATTTGAGAAGAGTCACATGATCTGTTTTGAGTCACATCTAGCTACAGTTTTGAGCACAGAGTATAGGGAAATAAGTGCATTAACAGGGAGATCAATTAGGCTGTTTCAATCAGGTGAGAGACATGTGTGGTTTGGATAAGGTTAGTAGCAATGGATGTGGGGAGAAATAGTTTTGGGATATATAGTTGAAGGTAAAGAACCACTTGGATTTCCTGACAGATTGGATATATATTATGAGAGAGAGGTTTTTTTTTTATTTTTTGTTTACACTTATTTATTTTTGAGAGACAGTGAGACAAAGTAAGAGTGGGGGAGGGACAGAGAGAGACGGGGACACAGAATCCGAAGCAGGCTCCAGGTTCCGAGCTGTCAGCACAGAGCCTGATGCAGGGCTTGAACTCACAAACTGTGAGATCATGACCTTAGCTAAAGTCAGATGCCCAATCAACTGAGCCACCCAGGAGCCCTGAGTACAGACAGCTCTTTAGAGAAATTTTGCTGTATAGGAGAACAGCAAAATGAACATTATTTGCGGGGGGGGGGGGGGGGGGGGGGGGTGGGGGGTGGAATGGGGCCAACAAGGGTGTTACAAAGAGGGGACAAATAATAGCATGCTTCTGTGCTGATGGGAATGCTCCAGTTGAGAGGGAAAAATTAATCATATAGCAGAGGGAGGGAGAGTTGCTGCAGTGATGTCCTTAAGTAGGCCACAAAAAATATTGGTCACAGCTTCAAGTTTATGGGTGTATGTTAGTTGGAGCATGTGAAAGTTTGCTTGTGATTATTTCAGTTTTTTCAGTGAAATAAGAAGCAAGCTCATCAGCTGAGAGTGATGATGTTAAAGAGTATTGGAAGTTTAATGAGAGAAGGAAAACTATGAAATTATAGTTTAGGAAAGAGTGAGAGAATTAAGGCCTATTTATTTAAAGTAAAACCCAGTTAGCACAGCTTGGTGTTGGTGTTTTTCTCCAGTTATGCTGAACTACAGGGGGACAGGTATGGAAAAGGTAAGGGAGGTTGTTTAATCAATTAACCAGAGATGGTGCTTTTTCCAGTTGGGTGTGATGATTTAAGAGGAAGGCAAGGAAATTGCAGGCGTATGCAACTAAGTGATTAGAGTCATTGATCGTAGAATTTAAGCTAGGGTAAAGAAGAGCAAACACAGTGGGAGAGAGGGACAGTGAATAGAAATGTAGATCCCAGTGAGGTCAGAGGATTGTTGGAGTTGGGTATGAAGTGAGTCAGCTGGAAAGAGTAGGTCACAGAGAGACATTGGAAATTGTCAGGGGATTGGTAATTGAAAGTTTGAGGGATATGACCATGGGTGTGGCTGAGGACAGAGATGACTGCAGGAGAGTTGTTTAAGGAACCAAGAAGCCAGGTATTAAAATCTTCGAGAATTAAGACTAGTATTGGAGAAAGTGACAATGACCCAGAAGCTAAAAATCATTGAGAAATGAAGGAGATTGACCTAGTGGTTGATAGATGACACAGCAATACGTGGGTGATTATGATGACATGAGATTCAAAGCTGAAGGCTTTTAAGGAGGAAGGAGGGAAAACTTTCTGAGGGTGTCAATGAGGTGCCCGCCTATAGGCCCAGTGGTATGAAGTTGGTGGCAGATAACATCTGCTGGAGAGGATTGCAGGGGAATCATTGTCCTCAGGGAGCATCTAGACAAATAGGAAGATGGGTGAAGATTAGGACGTATGCAGGGCATTATGGAGATTAGTGTGTGGATTATGAAGGATAACCTTTGAGTCTGGGGCTTGTTGTAGTGACTGATGCAAGTAAAGGGCAGGATGTGATCAGTCATCACTGATCTAGGTAGTGTTGTTGAGACTGAGCATTAGGAGGTAGTGAGGAGTACTATTTGTGACTTTCTCTTGTCCTCTGTAGATGAAGATGAAGAGGATCGGAGGGTCATTCAACCCCTAGTGTGAGAGGGGTGACCTTATTCCCAAGTACAGGGCTCCTTATTGACTCCTGATGAAGGAGGATAGAAGGCTAGTTAACTTCTCATTTTTTTTTTTAGATAGCAGATATTGGTTAAAACTTATCTTGTGTTATACGTAACTTGTCTTTTTCTGATCATAGGAAATAATGATATAGTACCTTTCTTCAAAAGTTGTGAAGTTGTCAGGGCGCCTGGTTGGCTCGGTAGTTTGGGCGTCAGACTTCGGCTCAGGTCGTGATCTTGCGGTTCACGAGTTCGAGCACCGCATCGGGCTCTGTGCTGACAGTTCAGAGCCTGGAGCCTGCTTCAGATTCTGTGCCTCTCCCTCTGTCTCTGCCCCTCTCCCGCTCGTGCTCTGTCTCTGTCTCTCTCTCGAAAATGGATAAACATTAAAAAAAAAATTTTAAAGAAAAGGAAAAGTTGTGAAGTTATTGAGGCATTTGGGTGACTCAGTTGGTTATGTGTCTGACAGCACGGAGCCTGCTTGGGATTCTCCCTCCTCCCCTCCCCAACTCGTGTGTGCACATGCTCACTCTCTCTCAAAAAATAAATAAATAAACTTTAAAAATCTTAAAAAAAAATTTGAACTTATTGCATAAAGGACCATTATATAATGGCATGCCAAACAGATTATGTTTTATGAATGCCTGAATGTCTTTTTGATAAAGCAAGCAGAGGACTTCAGCCAAATTTAAAATCTTAAATCCTTGGGTATAAGTAGAAGGCATTTCTTGAAGTTTTGTGTGTAAAATGCACTAGTACTTCATTTTAGAATTTTTGACCAGTGACAGGAGGATTTTTTTTTTAAACAAGGCCTTTATAAAATAAATTTCTGATTGTACTTGTCGGTGTCTTTCTAATACACTTATTAGTGAATATCCCGACCAGTGGAATAAGAGCTTAAAAAAATGACAAATATGTTTTTCCCCATTTAGTTGGTGCTTCTCGTGCTGCTGTTGATGCTGGCTTTGTTCCCAATGATATGCAAGTTGGACAGACGGGAAAAATAGTAGCACCAGTAAGTATTGCAATAAAATATGCCATCCAAAATTCTATGGAGATAAAAAGTGTGTGTATGTGTATGTGTTTATATTTGTACACTTTATATATATGTATAATTTACTGAATAACTATCTCAGTGATTTATGTTCTATTCAGTGTATCTAGGCAGTTAGCCATTACCATGGTGAACGTGTCCTCCTCACAAGGTCTGTGGATTTCTTGGTCTCAGTAATGTGCTTTGCAGTTCTTAAATCCAGCATTGTCTTTCAGATATTTTCTTAAGTTTTTATTCAAATTCCAGTGTCTTTCATGGGGTACCTGAGTAGCTCAGTCAGTTAAGTGTCCAACTCTTGGTTTCACCTTAGGTCATGATCTCATGGTTTGTGAGTTCGAGCCCCACCTCTGTCATTATTGTATACATTGACCCACATTTGGCCAGTGAGAGCCTCTTTGAGATGGTGGCTCCTGTGTCTTTTCTGACCTGTTCCCATCATTCTTTGAGCCCTTTCTTACTTTCTAACAGAACAATATATTCCAGGCTCATTTTGTACTTTTCCTATCCCAGCCTGGAATTTGTCTTTTCTCCAATGAGTCTTGGTGCCCTTTAACGAAGAATAGTATTTTGTAGGCAACATCTGGATGCTAGTTGCATTCATTGCTATTGGGATGTTGTTATTCCCAAGACCTCTCAGTGAAAAAATCTAGGGAATGCATATAACTGTGTGTATGTGTAGGCAAACACACATGCATAATTATATACAGTACACATTTACATCTGTATTTCTGAATCAGTCTCTATGTATTGAAAAGTGTAAGGGCAACTGGGTGGCTCAGTCAGTTAAGCATTGATTTTGACTCTTGATTTTGGCTCAGGTCATGATCTCATGGTTTGTGAGTTCAAGCCCCACATTGGGCTGTGTGCTGACAGTGTGGAGGCTGCTTGCGATTCTCTCTCTCCCTCTCTCTCTGCCCCTCCCCTGCTCACTTGAGAGCTCTGTCTCAAAATGAATTAAAAAAAAAAAGAAAACTGTAGTTCACTTTGATACTGCCAATTCCAGTCTAATACCACAGAGTCAATTCCAGTTCTCTCCCTTTATCTTTTGTAATGCCCTTACCCCACTGTAAAAAACCTGGACCCTCCCAATATCCTACCCTGCACAGATGCCCTCCTTGCCCTGCTCAGGCTCTGACACTCTGCACTGAACAGTCCTTCTATATAGATACTCTTCCCACTTTGCTTGGACTCTGACACCCCTTTCTGGATCATTTCTTCCCAAAGTGTAGTTTTACATTCCTACCAACAATGTATTTGGGTTCCAGTTGCTCTTCATTTTTACCTACCAACATTTGGTGTTTTAGCTGTTCAAGTGTATGTGCAGTGGTACCTTATTGTGGTTTTAATTTGCATTTGCCTGGGGCGCCTGGGTGGCGCAGTCGGTTAAGCGTCCGACTTCAGCCAGGTCACGATCTCGCGGTCCGTGAGTTCGAGCCCCGCGTCAGGCTCTGGGCTGATGGCTCGGAGCCTGGAGCCTGTTTCCGATTCTGTGTCTCCCTCTCTCTCTGCCCCTCCCCCGTTCATGCTCTGTCTCTCTCTGTCCCAAAAATAAATAAAAAATGTTGAAAAAAAAAAAATTAAAAAAAAAAAAAATTTGCATTTGCCTGATATCTAATCATGATGAACATTGTTGTGTTTTGGGGATTCACATGTCTTCCTTAAGAAGTGTCCATTTAACTCTTTGGCCCTTTTTTATTGAATTGCTTGTCTTTTGTTACTGAGATGTTGATATTATATATATTTATATATATAGTTATATTATGTAATTGTATAACCTTCTTGTCAGATATATTTTGCAAATATTTTCTCCCAAAGTGTGGCTTGCCTGTTTATTTTCTTAATGGTATCAGGTTGAGGAACTTCCCTACTATTCCCAATTTGTTGAGAGTTGTTACCATGAATGGTGGTTGAATTTTGTCAAACGTTTTTCTACACTTACTGAAATGATCATGTTTTTTACTACTTTATTTTGTTAATATGATGAGTTACATTTTTGATTTTTGAAAGTTAAATCACTTTGAATTATAGTGATAAACCCTATTTGATCATGATAGGTTATCTTTTAAAAAAATTTTTTTTTAATGTTTATTTTGTGTGTGAGAGAGAGAGAGAGAGAGCGCGAGCATGTGCGCGAGCCGGGGAGGGGCAGAGAGAGAGGGAGACACAGAATCCAAAGCAGGCTCCAGGCTCCGAGCTGTCAGCACAGAGCCCAATGTGGGTCTCGAACCCACAAACAGTGAGATCATGACCTGAGCTGAAGTCAGACGCTCAACTGACTGAGCCACCCAGGTGCCCTGTGATAGGTTATCTTTTTAATATATTGCTGGTTTTGATTGACCAGTATTTTGTTGAGGATTTTGAGGTCTGTCTTGATCAAAATAATCTGCAACTTTCTTTTTTAAAAATACTTGTCTAAAAAAAATGAAAATACTTGTCTAATTTTGGTATCATCATAATGCTGCCTTCATAAAATGAGTTGAAAGATGTTCCCTCCTGCTCTATTTTCTGAATGAGTTTGTGTAAGATTGTATTTGCTTTGTTTTGTCTTAAATGTGATAGAATTCAGTAGTGATGTCATTTTGGCCCGGAGTTTTCTTTGGTGGAGTATTTGAGAGTTGACTCAATTTCTTTAATGGTTTTAGGGCTATTGAGATTTTCGATTTTATTTTGAGTCTGTTTGACTAAGTGATATGTTTCAAGGAATTGGCCCTATTCTTCTAAGTGGTCAAACGTATTAGATAAAGGTGTTGATGATACTGCTCTAATTGCTTTTTATTGTCTATAAGATCTTCTGAAGTGATAGGTCCTCTTTAATTTCTGCAATTGTAATTTGTGTCTTCTCTTTTTTGTTCACCTCTTCATCAGTCTAGTGAAAAGTTTCTAAAAAATTTTTAAGGGTTGTGTAGGTGACTCAGTTGGTTAAGTATCCAACCCTTGATTTCAGCTCAGGTCATGATCTCTAAGTTTGTGAGATCAAGCTCCACGTAGTGCTCTCTGCTGACAGTGTGGAGCCTGCTTAGGATTGTTTCTCTCCCTTTCTCTCTGCCCCTCCCCTGCTAACCCATGAACATGCTCTCCCTCTCAAAATAAATAAATAAACGTTAAAAAAAATGTTTTTTTAAATCTCATTGATCCAACTATTTTAGAATAATAGCTTTACTGAGGTATAATTCATATACCATACAATTCATCTGATTAAATGTTTAATTCAGTGGCTTTTAGTACAGTCACAGTTATACGACCATCACCTCAGTTAGTTCTGGAACATTTTCATCGCCCCCAAAAGAAACTGCATAGGTGTTTTGTTTTTGTTTTTGTTTTTTTCTCCAACTCCCCCAGGCCAAGGCAACTAACATTCTACTTTCTGTCTATGTAGATTTATTTGCCTATTCTGGATATTTCATGTTAATAGAATTATATAATATGTGGTCTTTTATGTTTTTTATTTTCATTTAGCATAATGTTTTTAAGGTTTATCTATGTCATAGTATTACTTTTTATTGTTAATAGTATTCCATTAGGTGGATATGCCACCTTTTATTTATCCATTCATAATTTGATGGACATTTGGGTTGTTTTTACATTTTGACTATTATGAATAGTGCAGATATGAACATTCATGTATAAGTTTTTGTGTGGACCTGTATTTTAATTTTTCTTGAATGTGTATCTAGGGCTGGAATTGCTGGATCATATGTTAACTCTATGTTTAACCTTTGGAGGATCTGCCAAATTATTTTCCGTAGCAGCTATACCAATTTTTATGAACCAATTTTTGGCTTTGTTAATTGTTTTCATTGTCTTTTTTTTTTATTTTTAGTCGATTTTTTTCTCTCTTAATTTTCTCCCTTGTGATGACTTTGGGTTTACCTTACTCCTAAAGTAGAACTTTACTTCATCAACTTTGTATTGTTTATTTTTAAAATTTTGTAAAAAGTTTGTTTGTTTACTTACATACATATGTATGTATGTAATCTCTATACCCAGCATAGGGCTTGCATGCTTTTTTGACTAGGTCAGCCAAGTGCCCCTCTATTGTTTATTTTTAAATTTTTTTAAATTTGATGTTTATTTATTTTTTTTTTGTCTTCATTCATTCAGCTTTTTATTTATTTATTTATTTATTTATTTATTTATTTAATATATGAAATTTACTGTCAAATTGGTTTCCATACAACACCCAGTGCTCATCCCAAAAGGTGCCCTCCTCAATACCCATCACCCACCCTACCCTCCCTCCCACCCCCCATCAACCCTCAGTTTGTTCTCAGTTTTTAACGGTCTCTTATGCTTTGGCTCTCTCCCACTCTAACCTCTTTTTTTTTTTTTTTCCTTCCCCTCCCCCATGGGTTTCTGTTACGTTTCTCAGGATCCACATAAGAGTGAAACCATATGGTATCTGTCTTTCTCTGTATGGCTTATTTCACTTAGCATCACACTCTCCAGTTCCATCCACGTTGCTACAAAAGGCCATATTTCATTCTTTCTCATTGCCACGTAGTATTCCATTGTGTATATAAACCACAATTTCTTTATCCATTCATCAGTTGATGGACATTTAGGCTCTTTCCATAATTTGGCTATTGTTGAGAGTGCTGCTGTAAACACTGGGGTACAAGTGCCCCTATGCATCAGTACTCCTGTATCCCTTGGATAAATTCCTAGCAGTGCTATTGCTGGGTCATAGGGTAGGTCTATTTTTAATTTTCTGAGGAACCTCCACACTGCTTTCCAGAGTGGCTGCACCAATTTGCATTCCCACCAACAGTGCAAGAGGGTTCCCGTTTCTCCACATCCTCTCCAGCATCTATAGTCTCCTGATTTGTTCATTTTGGCCACTCTGACTGGCGTGAGGTGATATCTGAGTGTGGTTTTGATTTGTATTTCCCTGATAAGGAGCGACGTTGAACATCTTTTCATGTGCCTGTTGGCCATCCGGATGTCTTCTTTAGAGAAGTGTCTATTCATGTTTTCTGCCCATTTCTTCACTGGGTTATTTGTTTTTCGGGTGTGGAGTTTGGTGAGCTCTTTATAGATTTTGGATACTAGCCCTTTGTCCCATATGTCATTTGCAAATATCTTTTCCCATTCCGTTGGTTGCCTTTTAGTTTTGTTGGTTGTTTCCTTTGCTGTGCAGAAGCTTTTTATCTTCATAAGGTCCCAGTAATTCACTTTTGCTTTTAATTCCCTTGCCTTTGGGGATGTGTCGAGTAAGAGATTGCTACGGCTGAGGTCAGAGAGGTCTTTTCCTGCTTTCTCCTCTAAGGTTTTGATGGTTTCCTGTCTCACATTCAGGTCCTTTATCCATTTTGAGTTTATTTTTGTGAATGGTGTGAGAAAGTGGTCTAGTTTCAACCTTCTGCATGTTGCTGTCCAGTTCTCCCAGCACCATTTGTTAAAGAGACTGTCTTTTTTCCATTGGATGTTCTTTCCTGCTTTGTCAAAGATGAGTTGGCCATACGTTTGTGGGTCTAGTTCTGGGGTTTCTATTCTATTCCATTGGTCTATGTGTCTGTTTTTATGCCAATACCATGCTGTCTTGATGATTACAGCTTTGTAGTAGAGGCTAAAGTCTGGGATTGTGATGCCTCCTGCTTTGGTCTTCTTCTTCAAAATTACTTTGGCTATTCGGGGCCTTTTGTGGTTCCATATGAATTTTAGGATTGCTTGTTCTAGTTTCGAGAAGAATGCTGGTGCAATTTTGATTGGGATTGCATTGAATGTGTAGAGAGCTTTGGGTAGTATTGACATTTTGACAATATTTATTCTTCCAATCCATGAGCAGGGAATGTCCTTCCATTTCTTTATATCTTCTTCAATTAACTGCATAAGCTTTCTATAGTTTTCAGCATACAGATCTTTTACATCTTTGGTTAGATTTATCCCTAGGTATTTTATGCTTCTTGGTGCAATTGTGAATGGGATCAGTTTCTTTATTTGTCTTTCTGTTACTTCATTGTTAGTGTGTAAGAATGCAACTGATTTCTGTACATTGATTTTGTATCCTGCAACTTTGCTGAATTCATGTATCAGTTCTAGCAGACTTTTGGTGGAGTCTGTCGGATTTTCCATGTATAATATCATGTCATCTGGAAAAAGCGAAAGCTTGACTTCATCTTTGCCAATTTTGATGCCTTTGATTTCCTTTTGTTGTCTGATTGCTGAAGCTAGAACTTCCAGCACTATGTTAAACAACAGCGGTGAGAGTGGGCATCCCTGTCGTGTTCCTGATCTCAGGGAAAAAGCTCTCAGTTTTTCCCCGTTGAGGATGATGTTAGCTGTGGGCTTTTCATAAATGGCTTTTATGATCTTTAAGTATGTTCCTTCTATCCCGACTTCTCAAGGGTTTTTATTAAGAAAGCGTGCTGGATTTTGTCAAAGGCCTTTTCTGCATCGATTGACAGGATCATATGGTTCTTCTCTTTTTTTTTGTTAATGTGATGTGTCACGTTGATTGATTTGCGAATGTTGAACCAGCCCTGCATCCCAGGAATGAATCCCACTTGATCATGGTGAATAATTCTTTTTATATGCTGTTGAATTCGATTTGCTAGTATCTTATTGAGATTTTTGCATCCATATTCATCAGGGATATTGGCCTGTAGTTCTCTTTTTTTACTGGGTCTCTGTCTGGTTTAGGAATCAAAGTAATACTGGCTTCCTAGAATGAGTCTGGAAGTTTTCCTTCCCTTTCTATTTCTTGGAATAGCTTGAGAAGGATAGGTATTATCTCTGCTTTAAACGTCTGGTAGAACTCCCCTGGGAAGCCATCTGGTTCTGGACTCTTCTTTGTTGGGAGATTTTTGATAACCGATTCAATTTCTTCGCTGGTTATGGGTCTGTTCAAGCTTTCTATATCCTCCTGATTGAGTTTTGGAAGCGTGTGGGTGTTTAGGAATTTGTCCATTTCTTCCAGGTTGTCCAATTTGTTGGCATATAATTTTTCATAGTATTCCCTGATAATTGTTTGTATCTCTGAGGGATTGGTTGTAATAATTCCATTTTCATTCATGGTTTTATCTATTTGGGTCATCTCCCTTTTCTTTTTGAGAAGCCTGGCTAGAGGTTTGTCAATTTTGTTTATTTTTTCAAAAAACCAACTCTTGGTTTCGTTAATCTGCTCTACAGATTTTTTAGATTCTATATTGTTTATTTCTGCTCTGATCTTTATTATTTCTCTTCTTCTGCTGGGTTTAGGCTGCCTTTGCTGTTCTGCTTCTATTTCCTTTAGGTGTGCTGTTAGATTTTGTATTTGGGATTTTTCTTGTTTCTTGAGATAGGCCTAGATTGCAATGTATTTTCCTCTCAGGACTGCCTTCGCTGCATCCCAAAGCGTTTGGATTGTTGTATTTTCATTTTCGTTTGTTTCCATATATTTTTAAATTTCTTCTCTAATTGCCTGGTTGACCCACTCATTCGTTAGTAGGGTGTTCTTTAACCTCCATGCTTTTGGAGGTTTTCCAGACTTTTTCCTGTGGTTGATTTCAAGCTTCATAGCATTGTGGTCTGAAAGTATGCATGGTATAATTTCAATTCTTGTAAACTTATGAAGGGCTGTTTTGTGACCCAGTATATGATCTATCTTGGAGAATGTTCCATGTGCACTCGAGAAGAAAGTATATTCTGTTGCTTTGGGATGCAGAGTTCTAAATATATCTGTCAAGTCCATCTGATCCAATGTTGCATTCAGGGCCCTTGTTTCTTTATTGACTGTGTTTCTAGATGATCTATCCATTTCTGTAAGTGGGGTGTTAAAGTCCCCTGCAATTACCACATTCTTATCAATAAGGTTGCTTATGTTTATGAGTAATTGTTTTATATATTTGGGGGCTCCGGTATTCGGCGCATAGACATTTATAATTGTTAGCTCTTCCTGATGGATAGACCCTGTAATTATTATATAATGCCCTTCTTCATCTCTTGTTACAGCCTGTAATTTAAAGTCTAGTTTGTCTGATATAAGTATGGCTACTCCAGCTTTCTTTTGGCTTCCAGTAGCATGATAAATAGTTCTCCATCCCCTCACTCTCAATCTAAAGGTGTCCTCAGATCTAAAATGAGTCTCTTGTAGACAGCAAATAGATGGGTCTTGTTTTTTTATCCATTCTGATACCCTATGTCTTTTGGTTGGCGCATTTAATCCATTTACATTCAGTGTTATTATAGAAAGATACAGGTTTAGAGTCATTGTGATGTCTGTATGTTTTATGCTTGTAGTGATGTCTCTGGTACTTTGTCTCACAGGGTCCCCCTTAGGATCTCTTGTAGGGCTGGTTTAGTGGTGACAAATTCCTTCAGTTTTTGTTTGTTTGGGAAGACCTTTATCTCTCCTTCTATTCTAAATGACAGACTTGCTGGATAAAGGATTCTCGGCTGCATATTTTTTCTGTTTAGCACACTGAAGATATCGTTCCAAGCCTTTCTGGCCTGCCAAGTTTCAAAAGAGAGATCAGTCACGAGTCTTATAGGTCTCCCTTTATATGTGAGGGCACGTTTATCCCTTGCTGCTTTCAGAATTTTCTCTTTATCCTTGTATTTTGCCAGTTTCACTATGATATGTCGTGCAGAAGATCGATTCAAGTTACGTCTGAAGGGAGTTCTCTGTGCCTCTTGGATTTCAATGCCTTTTTCCTTCCCCAGTTCAGGGAAGTTCTCAGCTATAATTTCTTCAAGTACACCTTCAGCACCTTTCCCTCTCTCTTCCTCCTCTGGGATACCAATTATGCGTATATTATTTCTTTTTAGTGTATCACTTAGTTCTCTAATTTTTCCCTCATACTCCTGGATTTTTTTATCTCTCTTTCTCTCAGCTTCCTCTTTTTCCATAACTTTATCTTCTAGTTCACCTATTCTCTCCTCTGCCTCTTCAATCCGAGCCGTCGTGGTTTCCATTTTGTTTTGCATTTCGTTTAAAGCGCTTTTCAGCTCTTCGTGACTGTTCCTTAGTCCCTTGATCTCTGTGGCAAGAGATTCTCTGCTGTCGTCTATACTGTTTTCAAGCCCAGCGATTAATTTTATGACTATTACTCTAAATTCACTTTCTGTTATATTATTTAAATCCTTTTTGATCAGTTCATTAGCTGTTGTTATTTCCTGGAGATTCTTCTGAGGGGAATTCTTCCGTTTGGTCATTTTGGATAGTTCCTGGAGTGGTGAGGACCTGCAGGGCACTTCCCCTGTGCTGTGGTGTATAACTGGCGTTGGTGGGCGGGGCCGCAGTCCGACCTGATGTCTGCCCCCAGCCCACCGCTGGGGCCACAGTCAGACTGGTGTGTGCCTTCTCTTCCCCTCTCCTAGGGGCGGGATTCCCTGTGGGGTGGCGTGGCCCGTCTGGGCTACTTGCACACTGCCAGGCTTGTGTTGCTGGGGATCTGGCGTATTAGCTGGGGTGGGTAGGCAAGGTGCACGGGGGCAGGAGGGGCAGGCTTAGCTCGCTTCTCCTTAGGTGATCCACTTCAGGAGGGGCCCTGTGGCAGCGGGAGGGAGTCAGATCTGCTGCCGGAGGTTTGGCTCCGCAGAAGCACAGAGTTGGGTGTTTGCGCAGAGCCAGCGAGTTCCCTGGCAGGAACTGGTTCTCTTTGGGATTTTGGCTGGGGGATGGGCAGGGGAGATGGCGCTGGTGAGCGCCTTTGTTCCCCACCAAACTGAGCTCTGTTGTCCGGGGACTCAGCAGCTCTCCCTCCCTTTGTCCTCCAGCCTTCCCACTTTCTGAGCAGAGCTGTTAACTTAAGACCTCCCAGACGCTATGTCGCGCTTGCTGTCGGAACACAGTCCGTCAGGCCCCTCTGCTTTTGCCTGCCAGACTCGGGGACTCTGCTTGGCCGGCGGGCCACGCCTCCGCCCCGGCTCCCTCCCGCCAGTCCGTGGAGCGCGCACCGCCTCGCCACCCTTCCTACCCTCCTCCGTGGGCCTCTCCTCTGCGCTTGGCTCCGGAGACTCCGTTCTGTTAATCCTCTGGCGGTTTTTTGGGTTATTTAGGCAGGTGTAGGTGGAATCTAAGTGATCGGCAGGACGCGCGGTGAGCCCAGCGTCCTCCTACGCCGCCATCTTCCCTCCCTCAATGTTTATTTATTTTTGAAGGAGAGAGAGGCAGAGCATAAGTGGGGGAAGTGCAGAGAAAGAGGGAGACACAGAATCCGAAATAGGCTGCAGGCTCTGAGCTGTCAGCACAGAGCCCGATGTGGGGCTCGAACCCATGAACTGTGAGATCATGGCCTGAGCTGAAGTCGGGTGCTTAACTGACTGAGCCACCCAGGCACCCCATGTATTGTTTATTTTTAAATATAAATATTAAATATATAAATTTCCCTCTTAAGCACTACTTAAGCTGCATCCCACAAATTTTGATATATTGTATTTTTATCTTTTATGTAAAAAATATTTTCTAATTTATAAAATTAGAAATATTTAATTTCTAAATATTTGTGGGTTTTTTCCCTAGAAAGCTTTCAATTATTGATTTCTAATTTAATTTTGGAGAATATCTCCTTAATATTTCAGTCTTAAACTTTATTGAGATTTATTTTAATGGCCTAACAAATGCCCTCTCTTGGTGAACATATGCACTTGAAAAGAGTGTATATTTTGCCATTAGACACTGCAGGAATAAATGTTAGTGAACTTTGAGGATATGATAGCAAAACTATCTGAAATGACAGAGAGAAAAACACACATACACACACAGGAAAAAAAAATAGAGCATTGTTGAGCTGTGGGACAACTTTAACAGGCCTGCTATATGTATGATTGGAACAGCAAAACTCTTTGAGGAAATAATGACCATAAAAGTTTTAAATTTGATGAAGTCTGTAAACCCACAGATCTCAGAAGCTCAGCAAACCCCAAGAACAGTAAACATGACAGAAACTGCAAGGCACATCATAATCAAATCGATTAAAGATGGATAAAAAAGTTCTTAAAAGCAGTAAAGAGACAAATGTGATTTAAATGCTCTAATCAAAAAGCAGAGACTGTCAGAATGTATAAAAAGCAAGACCTCATCTATGGCAATCCTAGTAATTGATAGAATAACTAGACCAAGAAATTCAGTAAGGGCATGAAGAGTATTTAGACCAGGGGTCAGCAAACTTTATCTGTAAAGAGTAATAAAGCAAATACTTTTTGTTTTATGGGTCATAGAATGTCTCTTGTAACTATTTAACTCTACTGTTGTATAGCAAACTTAGCCATAGACAGATCAGTAAATGAATGAATGTGGCTGTATTTCAGTAAAACTTTATGTACGGAAACAGACAGCAGTCCACATGTTCAACATTTACAGAACAGTGAGCCACATATCTTTCAGTACTTCTATGCTGGGACTCCAGTTACACATATTTTAAATATCTTTATATTCTTCCACAGGTTATGGAAGTTCTGTTCATTCTTTTTCATCATTTTTCCCTCTGTTCTTCAGATTGGGTAATTTCTGTTGGTCTACCATCAGGTCACTGACTCCTTTATAATTTTTAATTTGCTGTTAAAACCATCTAGAGAATTTCTTATTTTGGATTTTATATTTTCAGTTCTAGATTTACATTTGGTTCTTTCTATAATTTTAATTTCTCAGCTGAGATTTCTTATCTGTGTAATCATTGCAGATATCTTTTCCTTTACATCCTTGATCATACTTAAAATAGCTGCTTTAAAATCTTTGTGTGCTAGTTCTAAAATTTATGTTATTTCAAGGTTGCCCTTTGATTGTATTTTCGCATTTTCCTGTTTCATTATATGTGTGGTACAGTGGTTCTCAAAATTTTTGTCTTAGGATTCCTTTTAAAAATTGAGAGCTCTCAAAGAGCTTTTGTTTATTTGGGTCATACCTGTTGATACTTATGGTATTAGAAATTCAAACAAAATTTTTAAAAATTTGTTTGAAAATAATAAAATCATTTTTCATAATATAAATAACATTTGGGTTAAAAAACCAAATCTTCCAAAACAAAAATAAATTTAATGGGAATAGTTGCATTGCTTTACATTTTTGGTTTCATATTTGGTTTAATAGAAAATTACTAGATTCTCATTTCTGCTTCCAGTATGTTTTTTTATATTAGTCTGATTGAAGTATATGAAGAAAATCCACCATCACACAGATATATAAAGTTGGAAAAGAAGGGAATATTTTAATAGCCTTTTCAGAAAATTGTGGATATTCTTCTTTTATACTACACCAAAATTTGACAAGTAGTAATTTCTTAAAGGTTATTTGCAATGTGGAATACAAAACCATATTGATGAACTTTTCATATTTTTATATTAAAATCCATTGGTCTGTATTGCACTTTGAATAGATGTTTTACCATCTTGTAACATCATGCATGGTTCATTTAGAAAATACAGGCATATCTTGTTTTATTGTGTTTTGCTTTATTGTGCTTCACATATATTATGTTTTTTTTTAAATAAATTAATGGTTTTTGGCAACCCTGCATTGAGGAAGTCTATTAACACTATTTTTTCAACAGCATTTGCTCACTTTGTGTCTCTGTGTCACACTTTGATTATTCTTGCGATATTTACAAGTTTTTCATTATTTTTGTATGTGTTATGCCAATCTGTGATCAGAGATCTTTGATGTTATTATTGTAATTGTTTTGGGGTACCATCACCTCACCCATATAAGGCAGTGAATTTAATCGATGAACGCTTGTCACACAGAATACTAAAAAGATGTGTACTCAAAGGCCATGATTTAAAAAACTAATAATTTGCTTCATCATGAACAATCTTAAGTGAAACCAGCTTTTTTATTTTTAAAGTTTTTTAAACTGAGTATGTGGCCATGAAGAATGCAGTGACAACTAGTTCAGTTTGGTGCAGCTATCTTGATTAATGTTAAGGCAGCAGCATTTTGACCCACTATTGTTTTTTGCATCATCAGTACAAAAGTCAATACAGTTTTTCCAGGATAAATAATGAGATTCAAAAAAGTTATTTAACATTGATTATTTAATTTAGCACTATTTTTGTTGCCAACCATTCACATAAAGGAATTCTTTGATGATTAGTTGTTATTGATTCTGGACAAACAGAACTAAACACAAAACTCAAACTCCAAACTCTGTCTTCTCTTTTAGTTACCAGCCAGGTTACTTAAAAGCTATCTCACACATGTCGAATGCAGGCATCGCCAGAGTTTTGAGCATGGTATATATGCAGTCTGTGATTCTCTGTCTGGATTTTTTTCCTTCCTTCTCAGCTAATGTGGCAGCCACAAATTCTGTTTCTGTGTTTCCTTAACTGGTAAGACTGCAGGTTTCCATCCAAAGTGACTGCTTTCTGACTAGCTTTTATCCCCTGTGGGAAATCTGGAAATGCCCCAAGGGAGAAAATAGATGTATAAGGTAGGCCCATCTTATTATGCCTCCCTCCCCTACAGAATTCTGCCTTCTCCAGTGCTGCCTGTCTTGTCTCCAGTGCACTTAAACAGTTGCTGTCTGTATTTTCAGGAGGTTTTAGAGTTTTTCTCTGCAGGAGGATTAGTCTGATACAAGCTATTCATTCCCTCAGGGCCATAAGCAGGAGTTCTAAGGCCCAGAATTGAATGCATTATTTCACATGTACTCTGATGAGTACAGAGTTGGATTATTATCTTCCTGAATAATATTTTAATTAATGCTACTTAATATTACATTAGGTTTTTGGCAGCCATATCCCACTGTTGGCATGTATTACACTTGTGGACATCCAAAATCTTAGTCTTCTCCTTCGCCCGTATTTTATTGCCAACCATGTCTCCCTTATCTAATAATAATAAAGTATTCCTTTGTGTTTAAAGCTGAACTGTTACTTTATTAAATTTGGGTTTTTGTTCTCAACCATTGGAAACCTCTTGAATCTTTTTTTTTAATTCTTTTTTTTTTTAATGTTTCTTATTTTTGAGAGAGACATACACAACAGAGCCTGAGCGGGGGACGGACAGAAAGAGAGGGAGACACAGAATCTGAAGCAGGCTCCAGGCTCCCAGCTGTCAGCACAGAGCCTGACACAGGGCTGGAACCCACAAACCATGAGATCATGACCTGAGCTAAAGTTGGACACTTAACCAACTGAGCCACCCAGGCGCCCCGAAGCCTCTTGAATCTTTTAAAGCTTGTTTTTTTCTATTCACATTCCAGTCAACTTTATATTCTTTGAAGATCCTGTGTTCTATTTTGTTGCCATTTTGTATAGCTATGGAAAGCATCACCACAGTTCTCTCTGATGAAAATAGTAAGAAGTTCCCTATTCAGGTAAGGGGACACAAAGGCAAATTTTGTTATCCTCACAAAACACTTTTACTTTTGTTTTTGATTATTTGAGAAAATGTAAAATGCCCAGAAAATGCCATGAATTTAGTTATACTACTAAATACATTTTTATTTTATCATTCACAGCAGTTTATACCATATAGATATGGAAGATTATTGAGTGTGTGTGTGTGTGTGTGTGTGTGTGTCTTGCATGTTTATGGATTCATGCTTCCTGCAAGAATTAAGAATTTAGACCGAGGGATAGGGAACCACTGGTTCAGCTTACTGTTGCAACAAAGACTTCTGTATTCCTCTTTATTTTTTAATTAACCTTATATTTGGAAGTAATTTCAAACTTAGAAAAAGTTGAAAATTAAAAATAGTACAGTATAGGGGTGCCTGGGTGGTTCAGTTGGTTAAGCGTCCAACTTTGGCTCAGGTCGTGATCTCACAGTTGGTGGGTTTGAGCCCTGCGTCAGGCTCTGTGTTGACAGCTCAGAGCCTGGAGCCTGCTTCAGATTCTGTGTCTCCCTCTCTTCTCTCTGCTCCTCTCCCACTCATGCTCTGTCTGTCTCTCAAAAGTGAATAAACATTAAACAAATAAATAAAAAGAATAGTACAATACATATGTATATACACATATATACACAAATTTTCCCTGAACATGCGACAGTAACATCATGACCCCTAGATATTTCAGTGTGTATTTCCTAAGAAAGAAATATTTTTTTATATAACCAAAGTATAAAGTATATTTAGATTTTGTCAGTTTAAATTCTAATTCCAAGTTTCTATATTATAATGGAATATTCCAACTTTATCATTTAGCTTAGTAACCTTCATTATACTACTGTCCCATCTCCATATGGAATCCAGTTTAGGGTCAAGTATTGCATTTAGTTGCTATAGCTCTTTAGCCTTTAGTCTCATGGTTGTAGTAAGGAATAACTCTCACTTCTTATTTAGCCTCAGTCTTAGGCAGGCCCTCTGTACCCAGACCTCAGGGCTGGGGCTTTCTTACTCCTGTTTCCCACCCCTCTACATGTAGCCAAACTCTGCCTTTTGTCTCTTGCAGGGAGGTGCTGGGTGGCATTTTGGTCTTGGAATAACTTAGGTGGAAGATAGAGTTTGGAGATACGTAAGCAAATAAATTTTATTCTGTTCATTTGCTAGAGCTAGTATGTAAGTTTGGCACTAGGCTTTCTAGGAGCCGGTTCATATTGGGAAACAAGATCAGTGTCCTGATTTACAGTGTCCCTAAGGTAAAAATAAACTAATTGCACATGGGAAGCATAACTTGGCCTGTTATCAAGATCAGAGAGAGATATTTATCCCTTGAGCCCTCATAAAGAGGACACTATTGATTAACATCCTCAACAATACCTTTACTATAAATAGGACAGTGGTTTCATAGGGTGTTTTTTTAATAATGTCCCTCAGTGTCAGCCAGTTGCCTAATATTTTAGGTACAGTTCTGTAAGGAGCCAGAATTATTTGGTTTGGGGCTTGCTGGTGTGGTTTTCCCAGGATAAAATTTCAGAGTAGTGATTTAGTTGTAGAACTCTTCTTCAGATGAAATCTTATCAGGAAGCCCCATGAGTAGCAGGGAAAGTGGAAATGAAGTGGGGTGGTATAACCAAGAGGGCTGCTAACATAGCCCTTTCCTTTCTCTTTTTCCTGAAAAGGTCTCTATGGCCCCTCTGCAGAATAACTAAAGCCCTGAGCACATTTTAAAAAATCACTTGTCCATGAAAAACTGGATTGCATAGCCTCATATAGTTTTCCACAAATAGATCTACCTGAAATGAATTTTGATTTTGCCCTCTGTTAGCGTATATCAATATTATGTTGTACCAATTTTTCAAGCTCTTTATTTAGTATTATTTCCCCTATTCTCAGGCACTGATCTTTCTCCGTCTACTTCAGAAGTCAACTTGTTTTCCCTATAAAAGCAAAACAATACAACTTACCTTTATACATCAAAGAAAGAGGTGAGCCCTTTCTAATTTAATGCTAATCTCTCTAACCTGTCCTTGGATTCCATAAATTCCTACCTCCTTCAGGATAGTCCATTATTTACTCCCATGCTCTGGATTCAGAACCTCTCTGTCTCTACTGGCTCATTTTCATAATCTTTTTTTTTTTTTAATTTTTATTCATTTTTGAGAGAGGGGGTCAGAAGGGGCAGAGAGAGCAAGAAAGAGAATCCCAAACAGGCTCTGCCTGTCAGCTCAGAGCCCCATGTGGTGCTCGAACCCACAAACTGTGAGATCATGACGAGCTGAAATCATGAGCTGGATGCTTAATAGACTGAGCCACCCAGGCGCCCCTCCTTTTTATAATCTTAAAAAAGAAAATTCAGGGCTCCTGGGTGGTGCAGTCAGCTGACCATCAGACTTTGGTTCAGCTCATGATCTTACATTCGTGAGTTTGAGCCCTGCCTTGGGTTCTGTGCTTACAGCTCAGAGCCTGGAGCCTTTGGTTTTGTAGCCCAGTGCACCATACAAATGGTACCATTTTCTGTGTGCCATGTTGTAAAAAAGTTGAGAAACACTGATAGGTAATATCGTTTTGTATACGTTTTGAAAACATTATATCAACAGCATACTGTATGTGTTCTTTATGTTTTTAAGTCTCATGTTTGAGATTCTTCCATTTTAATTCAGGTGAAGGTTTTTCATTTGTGTTTCATTGATGTATGGTATTCTGTTATATAAATATATCACACTTCACCCATTTTCCTACTAATGGATGCTTATTTAGGTAGTCTATAATTTCTGCTGTTATAAATACTGTTCCTTGAAGATTCTTCTGGCTCCTTGTATGCTAATGTTTCCCCAGAGAAGTATGCCTGAGAGTGAAACTGCTTGATTACCGGAAATGAAGTGTTCACCAAAGTGGCTGTTTACACTTACCAGCAGTTTATAAAACTTACTTTCTCCCATCCTCTTTGAACTTTGGTATTTTTGGTTTTTTAAAGTTTTGTGGTTCTGGAGATAGATGGTAGTTCTGGAGATAGCAGTGATGGTTTGCACGGTAAGGCAAGTATACTTAATGCCACAGAACTATGCTTAGCAGTGATTAAAATGGTAAATTTTATGTTATGTATACTTTGCCACAATTGTTTTAAAAAAAGCTTTGCTAGTCTAATGGGCATGAATCTCAGTTTTTTATTTGCTTTTCCCTGATACTAGTGAGGTATCTTTATATTCTAAATTCCATTAATGTTTTTTTTTTCTCTCTGAATTTCCTGTTCCTATCTTTTTGCCCATTTTTCTATTGAATTGTTCTTATCAACTCTGGAAGTTTTTAATATCTTTTGGATACTAATCTTTTGGTTATGTGTGTCACATACATGTTCTCTCAGTTTTTAGCCATCTTTTCCTTTTCTTTATATCTTTTGATAAACAGAAGCTTTTAATTTTAATGTGGTTCAACTTACTGTTTTCTTTTTTGGTATCTACTGTCTGTATTGTGTTTAAGAACTATTTTGGGGCGCCTGGGTGGCTCAGTCAGTTAAGCATCTGACTTCAGCTCAGGTCATGATCTCGCAGTCCGTGAGTTCAAGCCCCGCATTGGGCTCTGCTGACAGCTCAGAGCCTGGAGCCTGTTTCAGATTCTGTGTCTTCCTCTCTCTCTGACCCTCCCCCATTCATGCTCTGTCTCTCTCTGTCTCAAAAGCAAATAAATGTTAAAAAAAAAAAAATTTTTTTTTAAAAAGAAGTATTTCCTGGAGCGGCTGGGTGGCTCAGTCGGTTAAGCGTTCGACTTTGGCTCAGGTCATGATCTGACAGTTCATGGGTTCAAGCCCCGCATGGGGCTCTGTGCTGACAGCTCGGAGCCTGGAGCCTGCTTTGGATTGTGTGTCTTCCTCTCTCTCTGCCCCTCCCCTGCTCGTTCTCTGTCTGTCTCTCTCAAAAGTAAATAAACATTAAAAAAATATATTTCCTAAGACAAGGTCTTATGATACTCACCTGTATGTGTTTTGAAAACTTTTAAAATTTGCTTTTCACATTTTAGTTTATAATCTACTTGATTTTATTTTATTTTTTATTAAAAAAATTTTGTTAATGTTTTTATTTATTTTTGAGACAGAGAAAGACAGAGCATGATCAGGGGAGGGGCAGAGAGAGAGGGAGACATAGAATCCAAAGCAGGCTCTAGGCTCTGAGCGGTCAGCACAGAGCCCAACACGGGGCTTGAATTCACGGACTGTGAGATCGTGACCTGAGCTGAAGTCGGATGCCCAGCTGACAGAACCACCTAGGCGCCTCTACTTGGTTTTATTTTGATGTTTGGTGTGAAGTAGGTGTTCAGTTTTTTCCTTGTATGACTAATCTCCTCCTCCACTGGTCTCTAGTGTTACTTCTTACAAGTTTATATAGCACACAAGTCTATTTCTGGGCTCTCTGTTCTGTTCTGTCAGTCAGTGGTTTATCATTGTACCTGTACTGTATCTAAAGCTTTAGTAATTATGTAGTTGGGCAGTATCCCTTTTTCCCCATTCTTCTCCAGAATGGTCTTAGCTGTTCTTGGCTCTCTGCCTTTCTCTTGCAGTTTTAGAATTAGTTTGTCAAACTCCACAGTTGAAGTTTTGATTGGAAATGTAGGTTGTTTTGCCCAAATTTAGTGTGATTCTTGCTATTGTGTAGTTATTGAAAATTCAGAGAACCTTAAATGATAAGAATTCACCAAGGTTTTCAACATAATATATTTAAAACACCAATTACTTACTTGTTTCACACTTACTAAACTCATTATTTAGTATGTTTCTGGACAGAAGGCAGTGATACTGGATGGTGTCAAATATTTCTTCTGCATTGCTCCAAACATGTATGAATTGTTATATGAGTAAATAATGAAAGATTTGCTAAAGGCAAATAATTCTTAGTTAATAACCAACACCATATAATATACTGATTGAGGACTTGCCCAGGTGAGATTTGGTCATGAGAATTAGGAGAATTCAGTGGTGAGTCAGGGTGCATGGGAGGAGTTGGTAAAGGGGCTCACATTCAGATGCTGAGAGGTGGTGGACAGTTTTCTTGTGTCCTAAGACTCCAGAAATAGATGCTGTGAATCATTGTCCAAAGCCAGGTAAGCAACAAGATTAAAAAAAATCTCAAAATGGGTATCTCTTTGTGTTCCCATTAATTGTAGTTATACAGTGTGAACATAAGATACGATCCTGTCAAATAGCTGAGATACAACTGTTGAGTGGACACAAAAGTCTCTATGAGATTCATAAACACTTTACATGTGCACTCATGCAAATTCATTATTATTCTGTAAAAAAATTTATTTGAATAGTGAGTTCTATATTTAAAAAGTACAAGTTGTAACAAATATTCAGGCAGCAAAAATTCAAGTGAACTTATGGATGCATAGATTTAATTGGGGTGAGTTGACATCTTCGCAATATTTTGTCTTCTATACAACACCATGATTTTATGTCTCCATTCAGATAGTTTTATAATTTCTTTATAAATGTATACAGATAAATAAGGAATGCAATTGATGTTTATATATTGCTTTCATTAATTTATCTGTAGATTCTTGGGTGTTGTACATGCATAGTCATGTCTTGTCTTCTGGAAATAATGAAATTTTGTCTTATCCTTTTGTTTGATTTTTTTTTTTTTTTTTTTTTTTTGGTGCTGTGTCAGCTATTAACCTGGACATTGTTAATAGAAGTGGTGATAGTAAATACCCTGTCCCTTATTTTCCAGGAATTTCTTCTAGGTTTCACCACTAGGTATGATGTTTGCTATCTGTTTTATAAGATTAAGAAAAACAAGAAACAGAAGTTTTCTATAATAGTGTCATATAATTATTGCTTACTTGCTTGCTTGCTTGTATAACCTTGGACAAATCACTTCTGTGTACCACAGTTTTCTCAACTGTATAATGGTGATAATAGTCTCTATCTCATGGTAAATAGTAAAGATAGAATAAGTAATATGTAAAACACTTAAAACCATACCTCACATATAGTACAAGTGTTATAAAAGTATAGAAGTATAAAAATAGCCATATTTTTATAATTATAAATCCTTGTTTGCTAAGAGATCTTTTGTTTTGAAATCATGAACAGATACTGAAATCTTATTTCTATAACTCATATTTGGCAGTCTCATTGGATTTTGTTAGGACATTAATTAATATTTGTTGAGCTTAGTAGAGTGTCAGACTTAAACTATGACTAGAATTTAATTTGGCTTTTTAAGGCTTGGCATATTTATTGGTACTTCCCATTTTACGTTTTTCTCTGAATTGCCTTTTAGAAGCTCTGTTTGACTTTACGTCCTATCCATCCAAACATATAGGCTTATTGCAATCATTAAAGAATCTGTTATCTACTGCCAGGGAAATATGTTTTTACACTTAGTGCAACTTCTTAGTGGAAGTAGATTACTTTGTATTTTGGTATTTTACTAACAGATCAGTGGTCTGTTTATAACTCTGAGAGTAGGGGAATAGTTACTAGGTGAAGAAGCAGTTTGGGGGAATTTACCAAAACAAGAAATTTTGTTTTGGGGGTTCTTTTTTGAAAATACACTTATGCTGAAAAAGTCTGTGTAGGAGCAAACTTTATGTAGAGTTATTTGTATACAGCTGGGACTGAATTTATGGACTGCTTTTCTGACTTGCTAAAAAGCTAAAGATTGACAAGCCCTTTCATACTGCATTATCCAGCTTGGCTTTTAACTCCAAGAGAACTGTGTTCACAAATTGATGCTCTATTCCTTTGGGGTTGGTATAGAAGCATTAAATTGTACTAAAATATTCATATGTGAGTGCATTTAGCTGAAAGCAATTGATGTTCTGTTCCCAAGAGGGCAAAGAGAAATGCTGTATGGACCTGCAGTCCAGAAAACACCCTAAGCATGCTTCTTAAAGGTAATTACGTGGCCAGGATGATCAGAGTCCTTACAGTGAAGCTTAAAATGACAAAGGAGAAGTTGTAGAATTTATAAACTGAGGTTAATATGTATAAATTGTTCAGTTGTGCAACAGTTAAAAACTTAATTGGTAAAAATTAGTTCTAATTACATCTTTGAGTTCAAATTATAGCTTTGATTTATTTTCTTAGCTTATTTTCTGATTTTTATTAGACTGATTTCTTTAAACATTTATTCCCAAAGACCAAGATCAGTGAAGTTTTTTATTCATTACTATTTTATATATGAGGTTGAAATTTTTAACTTTTGGAGAGTCTTGAGCTCTTTTTACATGTATAACTTTAAAAGCATGCCACTGTTATGATAAACTGACATGTCTTGTAGGCAGTCAATCTAATTTAACAACTGGCGTGAAAATCAATAAGAGTAGACAGATCTTTGTTGCTTTGTTGTAGCTATCTTTGTGTGCTAACTTGAAAAGAATAAAACTATTCTAAATTTCTATTTTTATTCTAATTGTATTTTTGGTTCTTTCATGTAAAAGCTAATTTATTTTCTCATGTATAGTTTCAGATGTGATAAACATGCACACAAATGTCAGAGAACATAAGACATTGTAAATTAAATAAAATGGAGAATTGATCATTTAGCATACATACTTCTGTCCTTGTGTTCACTTTAGGGCCAAAGATAATTGAGCACTAAAATCTTGTATAAAAGAACATTTGAATGACTTAATCTAATATCATTCTATATTAATATTAACTGAACTTCGTCTGAAAAGGAATTTGGGAAATGGTGTTTGGGACAGAAGAATGTATTCCATTTCCTTTTTTGTTTTTTTAAAGTTTATTTTAGAGAGAGCATGTGCATGAGCTGGGGAGGGGCAGAGAGAGAGAGAATCCCAAGCAGGCTCTGAGCTGTCAGTGCAGAGCCCAACATGGGGCTCAATCTCAGTGAGATCATGACCTGAGCCGAAAACCAAGAGTCAGTTGTGTAACCAACTGAACCACTCAGGCGTCCCCTCTATTTCCTTGAAGTGAGATTACTTAGAGGGTCTCTGGTTAGGTTGGATGAATAGTAAATTTATTATTTTCTTACAGGTACTTTATTTTTCCATATTATTAGTGCCACTAAAAGTCTTATAACTTTAGAAAGTACTTCAAAGAGTCTTTGTGTAACTTGGGCTGAACTTTACAACTCTGGTTGCTTTTTTTTTATCTTAAAAAAATTTTTTTTAACGTTTACTTATTTTTGAGAGAGAGACAGTGTGAGCAGGGGAGGGACAGAGAGAGAGAGGGAGACACAGAATCTGAAGTAGGCACCAGGCTCTGAGCTGTCAACACAGAGCCTGATGTGGGTTTCAAACCCACAAACCACAAGATCATGACCTGAGCTGAAGTCAGGCACTTAACCAACTGAGCTACCCAGGCGCCCCTAAATTTTACTTTTTAGAACAGTTTTAGCTTTACAGAAAATTTGCAAAGAAACTACAGAGAATTCCTATAAATCTTGTACTTGGTTTCCCCTATTATATTTCTTTAACATTATGTGAACTATTTATTTTTTATAATTGTCAAGACCACAAGATTCTAGAACTTAAGTTTTTTGAAGATGGAGAATTATGTGAAGGCTTCTGTCAAGGTGATAACTTTCTAATAACTTTTTTATTATGGTATAAAATCTAATAAAATCTGCCATTTCAACCATTTTTGAGTGTACAATTCAGTGGTATTAATTACATTTACAGTGTCATGTAACCATCACCACTATCTATTGTCCAAAATTTTCATCACCCCAAACTGAAACTGTATACCCATTAAGCGGTAACTCTCCATTGCCTAACCCCCACCCCTGTTTCTGGTAATCTCTGTGTACTTTATGTCTCTGTGATTCTTGCCTATGCTAGGTATTTCAAGGAGGTGGAATCATATAATATTTGCCCTTTTGTGTCTTATTTCATTTAGCATGATTTCAGATTTCATTTATGTTGTAGCATGTATTAGAATTTCATTTCTTTCTATGGCTGAAAAATATTCCAGTAATCTTCCATGAACATTTTGTTTATCCATTTATCTGCTGGTGGGTATTAGGTTGGTTTGTTTTCACCTTTTGCCTATTGTGAATAATGCTGCTATGAACATTCACATACAGGTATCTGTTTGAGTCTGTTTTTAGTTGTTTTGAGTATACATCTAAGAGTAGGATTGCTGGGTCATATGGTAATTCTGTGTTTAGCTTTTTGAGGAACCTTCAAACTGTTTTCCTCTGGTTACTTTATAGCTCTCATGAGGTCCTTGGCATAGAAGTTACCTTAAGAATTTTAGAGTAAAGATCAAGAAATGCTGTGCAGAAGCAATGGCCTAACTCTTCTTAGTAGTTTTAGGAAAGCAGCAGCTTGGTAAGTGAAAAGAATACTGCCTGGAGGTCAGGTTCTAGTGCCATCTCTGTTTTGTGGACCTCAATTTTTTCATTGATACAATAAAGTGATTACATAGATAATCTTAGAGATGCCTTACTACTCCCAAATTCTATGTATGTATATATAATTTAGCATGTTCTGACTTAGATCAACTAAAACCTTGCTGACAAAAAATTTTATAGTCAGATTTCTTACCTGACCTGCTAAAATGCAAAGGTCTGTAATAGACTGATTGTATATCTAAGTGTTTTGATGGCATATACCCAAATATTTCAATGTAAATTAATCACCTGAATAATTTTAGTAAAGTATATAATAATATTCACTTTTTCTGGCTTATGTTTAAACTTGCATTGCAAGTCACAATGCAGTTGATGTTCTTATTTTCTAAAAAAAATCTTTTAACTTTGCATTTGAGCAAATGGGTTATTAAATTTATATTTTGAACTAAATAGGTGTATAATGAAGTATATGCTAGTGGTATAATTTGTCATCTGCTTTGGACATATTGTAACTAAGCTGTTGTGAAGAAGACATTTACTTGGCTTCTTCTGGGGAGAAAAGGTGGGCCAGGAGAAAGAATATAGAAGTACTTATGTCTAAAGATGAATTTAGGATTTCAAAGAATCTTTGTCTAAAAAATCCAAGCTATATATTCTGTACCTGGTAAACACCAAGTCCATCACATTCATGTGAGGAACCTTCCTTCAGAGGCTACATGAAGACTGTTACTTTTTTTTCCTAAATGGGCTTTCTGGCTTTGCTTCTAGGCCTTTCCCATTAGGTTATTTAGAACCAGATACTGACTTCATTGAAAACTGGATCAAAGTTTTTATCTGAAAGTATTGGCTAGTTTTTAGTACATGTTGTATAAACATTGTCAACAACAATTAAGAAATAATTTCCAACTCTTGCCTCTTCTGTGAGTCAGTCTCTGACGGACTTGTAGCTAGTCTGTGTTTATGGAGGGCCTGCAAATTCCAATTGACATGCAAGTGGTTGGTAGAGAGAGGAATGTAAAAGATGTAGCTTATGTCCCTTCTCAGAATATGAAACTTATAGCTGTTGTACTAACTGATATCTTTAATAACATGGGATAAAAATTGTTAGCTAAAATTGATAGTACTTTTTTGTATATAAACTTCAGTTTATATATAACTTAAGTTTATATATAAGTTAGCTGTTCATTTCATCTCATCTTGTGTTAGTGTTTTTTCTCTAAGGTAAATATGCTCACTGCACTTTTATAGACTAGTGGCTTCAGTTGAAGCATATTACCAGTACTGTCATAATATTCAGTTATTTGTGGTGTAGTAGAAAATGTACTGAATTTAATATTAAAGTACTTGGGTCAAGAAGCTGGCCTTTTATAGGTACACTATATGTATAACCTTCAACAACACACCAAGCCTGCCTGAGCCTGTGCTTTCTCTTCTATAAAATGGGAATACTTTTTAAAAATTTTTTTATTAAAAAATTTTGTTTAAATGTTCATTTATTTTTGAGGAAGAGTGTGATTGGGGAGGGAGAGAGGGAGATATAGAATCTGAAGCAGGCTCCAGGCTCTGAGCTGTCAGCACAGAGCCTGATGTGGGGCTCGAACTCGTGAACCACGAGATCATGACCTGAGCCGAAGTCAGATGCTTAACCGACTGAGCCACCCAGGTGCCCCTAAAGTAGGAATAATTTCTATCCCATAGAGTTATTGTTATAGTTAAGTGAGATAATGTATGTAAAGTACACCATGGAACTCTAATGATTAGTATACCATCTTGACTCCTGATAAAACCTGAGGTAGTCCTAGTATAGGAGCATTGTCTAATGGCTGGGACATACCTTCAGCTTTAAACCAAGAGTATGGGTAATGTCCTCCATTCATGTTAAAACTTAGTTTAGCCATAATCCTGCCTGAGAACTTCATAATATAGGCAGAGAACTGTTGGAGAAAAGACCCATAGATAGTTGTGCCTTGTGTTTTGGAGCCTCTTCCAAAAAGAAAAGAAGCTTAACACAATTTGGCAAACAGAGGAAATAGTTTGGCCTTTTAAATGAGCAACAGGATGAAATACAGCAATATTAATGCACAGGAGATTTGCAGTAATTAGAAAATATAGTTTGGTGAATCTACTTCTCAGAGATATTCATTATTTGCTATGATAAATTCCATTTAATTCCTAACATGGCATTTGTCCTCTGTTTGTGTGTTGTGTTTTAGCTGTAACAGTTGCTGTTTAAGGTAATGCTTCTGTAGTCTTCTAAATAAGAAGGTTGAGAAAGCATTTGTTATCTTGTAAAACTGTTGTCCTGTCTGCGACAGTCTTAGGGGTGGGTATTGTTTTTGAGCACGTAATATTGGATCTCTGAACTCTAGAATTGCTTTTATGTTCCTTCCCTAGCTCTGGAAAAGGAGACTGTTGGTAGAAAAGAAGTTTTAAACCTGATTTTTAAAGAGATGAAGCAAGGGTGCCTTTGTGGCTCAATAGGTTGAGCGTCCGACTTTGGCTCCTGTCATGAACTTGCAGTACGTGAGTTTGAGCCCCGTGTTGGTCTCTGTGCTGACAACTCAGAGCCTGGAGCCTGCTTTGGATTCTGTGTCTCCCTCTCCCTCTGTTTCTCCCCCCTTGGCACACTGACTCTCTCAAAAATAAATAAAGATTTTTTAAAAATTATTTTTAATTTGCTTAAAAAAAATAAAGAGATGAAGCAATGTTCGCTCAGCTTCTCTGCTCTGAAAGCTTCTAATTAAACTAATGTATTCTTATTTTGTATAAACAAAAAAGTAAATGTTTACACCTTTCCTTTCTACTTTTTTAAAGTAAAGCAGATCTGAAGTTGCTATAGGCAGAATACTGCCCAATTCCAGGAAAAAGTGAATGTATGAGTTTATGTCATAAAACTCATGTAATTTCAATTTCATATATATATGTTTTACATAGCCAATATGGGTCTTGGTATCGAAACTGGGGAATGTATCTCTCTATATTAAGATTGTGTTCGAATTTTGCAAAGAAATTTACCCCAACTTTCTAAACCAGTCTAGGAAGTTGGGCGAATTTCTAGCTTTACAGCTAGTGCTAAATGCAATAAAGAAACTAATAGGTATCAATGAAAAGAAATTTTTCCAATACATTATCCCAGAAGAATTGTATCAAATTAATAACTTCCTTGAGATGCTGGTAGTTGCCGCTTTAAAGTGGAATTTAGGGGTGCCTGGGTGGCTGAGTCAATTGACTCTTGATTTTGACTCAGAGCATGATCCCAGTGTCATGGTATTGAGCCCTGCGTCAGGTTCCATGCTGCTCATGGAGCCTGCCTGAGACTCTCTCTCTCTCTCTCTCTCTCTCTCTCTCTGCCCCTCTCCGCCACTCTCTCTCTCTCAAAATAAAAAAAATAATAAAAAGTAAAGTGGAATTTAGATAATAGTTGGCTGTCCTTTGCCTTCTACTTTAGAGATTTAGTGATCATTTAGTAATAACATTAATAATAACACCAAACATATTTTGAACACTATGCATGCACTGTGTTATTTAATAATCACAACAGTTGTATTAGCTGTAGTTATTTATCTCCATTTTGCACATGAGGGGATTGAGATTTTGAGAGGTTAAATAATTTGCCTGAAAACAGATGGTAGGGAAGAGTTAAGATCTGAACCCATCTCTCCCTGATCTTTCTTATTTAGTTATATTAGTGATTGAATAAATGTAGTGGTTTTGTGTTGTGTACTTACGCATTTCAACTTTCTTGAGTTGAGATCTTAGCTCGTTAATTTTCTATCATCCTTGTTTCCTAATATAAAAAATTTTTTAAGTTATAAATTGTTTTTTGTTTTTGTTTTTTTGTATTAACTTTAGCTACATCCTACAGGTGCTAATATACTTTGCCCTTTTTTGGTGTTTTGTTCCAAGTATTGTGTGTGTGTGTGTGTGTGTGTGTGTGTGTGTGTTTATTTGTTTTGAGAGGGAAAGAGAGTGGGGAAGGGAAAGAGAGAATCCCAAGCAGTCTCCCTGCTGTCAGTGCAGAGGCTGATACAGGGCTTGAACTCATGAACCATGAGATCATGACCTGAACTGAAATGAAGAGTCAGGTGTGGGGCACCTGGGTGGCTCAGTCGGTTAAGCGTCCAACTTCAGCTCAGGTTGGACCCATGAACCATGAGATCGAGCCCAGCATCCTGCTCTGTGCTGATAGCCTAGAGCCTGCCTTGAAATCTCCCTCTCTCTCTCTCTCTCTCTCTCTCTCTCTCTCTCTCTGCCCTCCTCCACTTGTGCTGTCTCTCAAAAATAAGCATTAAAGAAAAAAAATTTTAAGAGTCAGGTGCTCAGCTGACTGAGCCACCCAAGCTCCCCTTGTTCCAAGTATTTTTAAATTTATATTTAAACATTTTTTTAAAAATTCAGATTATTTAGATACTTTTTTTTTGGAAAAGTATGAGTTTTTAAGGATAGATTTTTTAGGTCCTTCTAGAGTTTTAAGAAATATATTACTTATGAGAGGACAAAACTTGATAGTTTCTTTTCAGAATAAAAATTAACTGTATTAAGCCAGTAGTTTTCGTGTGCTTTTGGTTTTCCTGTAATAGTCCACACTACCTGAAATTTGATGGACTTTTGTCATCATTTATGACACTATTGGCTGCTCTTTTGTTTAATCTTGATGCCTCTCATGCTGGTCTTCAGCTTTGTTATACTACTGACTTTTCCTTTTCTTTCTCTTTCAAAGTTTAAAACAACCTATAAATGCTCTTATTCTGAGCCAATACAAGCAAAGCAGACACGTGAAACTAAAGTCGTTTTATCTGTAGCTCTCCTTTCAGACCATGTGCTACAGTACCTTTGTAGAGCGTACAAGAAAGTTCTTTAGCTTATTCTAAAATTATCTTGGATCTGTGCTATCCAGTACGGTAACCACTAAACTACATGTGGCTATTGGACACATGAAATGTAAATTAGTCTGAATTGAGATTATTATTAAAATTAATTTCACCTGTTTTTTACTTTATTTAATGTGGCTAATAGAAATTTTAAAATTAAATATGTGGCTCACACTATGTATCTTTTTTGGATTTAACAACATTAGACAAAAATTGGCGTTAGACAAAAATCACAATGTGTAAGTCAGAGACCACTTTCTCCTTAGCTTCTGCACTAAAATCCCCTGGAGAGTAGGACTCAGATAACACCCCTTGAATTCCAGGTTTCCTGCACAAGGTTTGGGTTAAGCAGGAGTGATGTTAGTACATTCTTTCTGAAGAAAGTAACTGAAATTCAAATAATCTACCAGAGAATATTCTGGCCATGTTGATTCCACAGGTTGGTTAGATTTCTGTAAAAGTATTTTAAGACTGCATTGTAGTCATCTTTCTGTTTATCAGACATGCAGGTTTATCAGTAAGCTAGGACCAGTAAAACCTGCATTTAATAGCTTATTTTGTCTGAAGGACTAAGGGAGCCAGAGTAGATGGGATAAGCTGCAAAAGTGGGCTCCTGTGGGCAGAAGATAGAATTGACTACAGAGCAGTGTCATCCCCTGACCTTTTCATTTCTCAGTGGCAGATACTGAAAGCATTTGCACAAGAGACCAGAGCTCTGTCATACTTTGATGTTTTTTCCCTTAGCTTGGATTATAGATTTTTATTACTTTACCTTAACCTATGTTGCTAGACTGTGAGCTTCTTGAGGACATGGGACAAAGAATCATAGTTGTCTTTATAGCCCCTATAAAGTATAACAGCAGTATCAACAACTATGAAGTCATAGTTAACTCTCAACTTTTTAGTCTCTCAACTTTTTCCTGTTATGGCATACTTAGAAAATTACAGTATTTGTACCACAGAGAATTTTGGCTTCCCTGTGCTTCTAGTCTATACAACTTTTTTGTATGAATTATGAGAAAAGTACCCCTTTCTCAAGTTACTTTACTGCCATCTGTTGGAAAATTATTGTAATAAATATGCAGTTCTGTAATGGCTGTGATATAAGTGATGGCTCCCTCCAGAGCTGTTCTGTGTACGTAGTACATAGTATATAGTACATAGTTGCTCAGCTGTACATAGTAGCCTTGAGATTACCTCAGGAGCCCACCTGGCCAATGAGTGGGCTGAGAAAATCAATATTTGAGCATACCTGAAGGCACATCAGTGTCTTGGGAAACTAGATACTATGCCAAGGACTGAAGCCTCACAGTACCCTTTGAAGTAGGGTTCTTATAATTCCAGTTTTTCAGGTGAGCGAGCTGAGGCATAGAGGCTAAATACTGGCCCACAGTCACGGGTCTACCAGGTGGCTGAACTGGAATTTAAACCTAGGCAATGAAATTCTAGAGCCTAGGTTCTTAATCATAGTGATATACTCCTCTTGTAAACCTTTGTTAAACCACACTGGATGCAGCACTTTCCAAGCCCTATTCCTGTTTTCATCTCAGCCCACTGTAAGGTATTTTAGAGCCCTGCCCCTGAATTCTTTTGTTGAGCCTGTAGCTGTAGTCTTTTTTAGGTTTTGACAAGAGAAGAGTAATTTGTGCTTTCTCCTACTGGTCCTTGTTTCTGTTGAAGTGAATGCCATCCCTTCTTTCTATTTCAGAATAACCTCTGGTCCTCTTACCACCCTGGTGGCTTTCTTTTTTCCCACAGTCCCATCCCCATTCTTCATTTGCAGAATGACCATCCCAAACTGCTGCCAGCTCATGTAGGTTGATCTAGTTTCACTTCTAGATTCTCTCCCTTTGTTAAGGCTGCTAGGATTTTATCTCCAGAACTACCCCTCCCTATTTCTGTGTCTGTTCCTTTCTTTAATCCTACCTTTTTTTGAACCCTTAATTGCTGTTCTTCCCTCCAAGTCACCTCTCATTTTCTCTCCAAACTATCTTACTTACTATCTGATTTTAGAAGGAAAGTGCTTCAGGGCAGGGATTGCCTTGTTATGTTGTGAAGCAGGGTCTAAAGTGCTCCATAAATTAGCATCTGTGGAGAGTTTTATACATACTAATTATTATTATTGAAATACAGAAATGCTTTCTGAGCCATGAGGAAGCATCCTAAGATAATAGTCTAATTGCCTGTACATGTTTTTTAAAAAAGAAGAAAAAAGTCTCTCTTCCTGCCTCAGAGAGCTATCAGATCTCAGAACAGAAGCCCAAATCCCAGGACTCTTTCTGGTTATTATTTCAATGCTTTTATATTTATTCAGAGAACCATGTTTGTAAGACAGTAAAATAAGGTCCCGTTGGTCATGTGAACCTATTTGGACCACTTATACTGGTCAGAGAGGCAGGAATGGCCCCTTGGTTTGCTTTGGCCCAGAATCTTTTATTTCCTTAGTGACATTTATGGTTAAAGTCAATGGTATTCATATCTCATGGGGTTTAAAGTAAATTTCATTTATATTTATGTAGATGTTTACTGCCAGGATGATCATTTTTTATTAGCATTTTATGATGCAAATGGAGAAGCTTTTAAGACTTGTTGAATTTTAATGTAGACATGTATGTTAGAAGGACTCATTTACAGAACTATTGATCCTTTACAATGCTTGCTTTGAGAATACACTTGGAAGAGTGGTTAGTGAGACAGTTTTCTATCTGTACGTTTGTCTTTCTAAATAACTTGCTTTATAAATCTTATTGTCCTGGTTTTCCTGAATGTGAGATTTATTAGTAAGTGTATTTTGATTAACAATTTAATGAATGATCTTTTGTGAAAAAAATGCTAGTCAAAATAAACTGGTGTTAAAATTATCATTTGAAGTTACCTGTAAATCTTAAATAAAAAAGTGGTGCTTTTTCAAAGAAAAGAAGCTTGTTGACCACTCCATGCCTGATCATGTATTATATATATATAGATGAGATATATACATCACATATATATGAGATGTATGTATCTCATCTGTATCTATATCTGTATCTATCTGTATAGATAGATTGCTGGGATTGGGATTGTTTTTTATCCTTTCCCATACATTTTACTTCCTGCAGCCTAAGACAGTCTTTTAGGCCAAATTGCACTTACTTATCTTTATAGAGCAAGTTGAATTGGGAAACAAGCCCACATAATTTTTAGATGATTTAACTTACTTTAGGGATTAAGTTGTTTCCTTTTACAGGGTACACAGTGGTACCTTGCTGCTCTAGAAGCAGTTGGACAATTTATGCCTTTAAAGATAAGACCCGGGGGATATACCATCCCCTGGCCTGGTCCTGCTGGAAAGAGTTAATAGATTTCAAGCTGCATAAGAGCTTATGGATCATCTATTCTAGTAGTTCTTAGCTCTGGCTGCACATTAGAGTATCCTGTGGAGCTTTTTTAAGAAGCTCTAGTGTTGGGGCTGTACCCCTTCTGTTTGCAATTGGGGAAACTGAGAGAGGGAGAAATTGGCTTGTATCCAGCCACATACCACACATGCTTAGGTATTATGAAAAATCCCTATTCTCAGATCTTAGTTGAAATGCTGTCACATTTTGGAGTGAGCAGTTATTAAATTAGATCATAAGCAGTGCAGAACAGGGTGGGACCACCTGACACTGTCATTGACTTTGAAGTATCTACCCAGTAATAAAACATATAAAAATAAAAAGCCACCTTCAGTGCCTTCCACCTTAATCATATTGAGGAGAGTCTTTACTGTCAGTTGTGATGAAACCGTAGTGTCAATCTGTTTACATAGTGGGTGAACCCCCCTACCCAAGGTAGGACTTGCTAGTTCAGTTTAGGTGTGGGGAAAAGCTTTTCAGTTAAAGCTTTAATTATATCCAATAGATAGAATGGAGCAGCTAAGCTCTTTTAATTAAGCACTGATTAAATTGGTTTTCCATGATAGTTTTAATTTTCAAACATGGACACTTTAAATTTTTTAGATAAGGGGACAGAGAGCAACAGTCAGTTATCATTTTCTTTGTTACTTCAGTTATTACTGGGGGTGAAGGGTTAGGAGGAGGCACAAATACTGTCATCAACATTTACTTAGAAACTACAGTCTGGGGGCCCTTTTATTAAGTGCTAGAAATACAAAGGTTACGCCTATGCCTTCAAGAAGTTTATATTCCTTACTTAGGGAGACTGTGTGTGCATGTACACATGCATATGTGTCTGTTAGAACCTCTTGAGGCTGATTTGTAGTTTTGGTTTTTCTGAATATGAAGTCTAATAAATATATCCTAATGATCATTTTTAACAAATTTCTTTTTATGAGAAGCCAGACAAATAAGTCAAAATATATTTTAGTATGTGTTTATATGTTAATGTACATTGTGTGTATATTGTGAATGGGTATATACAGAATGATGAGTTAAAGTGTGATTATCTAAAAGTAGCCCAGGGACGCCTGAGTGGCTCAGTCGGTTAAGCGCCTGACTCTTGGTTTTGGCTCAGGTCATGATCTCGTGGTTTCGGGAGTTCAAGCCCTGTGTCTGGCTCTGCGCTGGCAGTATGATCCTGCTTGGGATTCTCTTTGCCCTTCCTCTACTCGCGCTTTCTGTAAATGAATGAATAAATAAATAGCCTAGACAAAAAGTGCTACCTCACAGGAAATTGTGAGATTAAGTGAAACAGGTGATGTAAAATGCTTAGTATAGTGGTTGGCACATATTTAATGCTCATAGATTCTCATTATCCACATGTTTATAATTCAGAGGAAAAAGAAGACTATGGATTAGGGAGATCAGGGAAGGAGGTAAGCATAATTTAAGTAATACATATTGCATCTTTTCTATTTAAAATATCTTCAGTCTGAGACCTGAATTGCTAATAGCACATACTGTGGAAGATACAATATAATATATATAAGTATGTATTAATGATAATGGTCTCTTTTATTTCAGGAGCTTTATATTGCTGTAGGAATATCTGGAGCCATTCAACATTTAGCTGGGATGAAAGACAGCAAGGTAACTACACAATAATAATGATCCTAAAAGAAAGATTTTTATATTTTAAAATTTTGGTTTCACTCTGTTTCCATATAGTTACACAGTGTATGTAAGTTCAGCCATTCAGATTAACATTTCTTTCAGGAACTGAAAGAAGTACAAGCTGCTGTTCACTGATTGAAGGTGTACCATTGGTAGGAGAGGCAGTGCCATGTCAGGAAAAAAAAGTGTGACCCTGAGTCCCAGCTTTGCTACTAGCTTACCACATGATGTGTCCTGTCTGCACCTCTGTTCTTTGCTTAACACAGGTGTTGGTTGATGATGTCTGAGGTCCCTTTCAGCTCTGAAATTAGTGGATAGAAAATTTAGGGTGAAAACAGCTTGATGAGGTTCTGACCATCTAACTAGTTTATAAGATTTCTCATCCCTGATTCTCTATCTGCTTTACCCTGGTCCCCTAAAAGTCCCACCCTCATATGTCAGCACAGCTCCTCTTCTCAGGCTGTTACTAAAGTGTGACGGACACATTTGGAGTTGGAGCATCTTAATATCTGAGTAATTGTTAAAAATACAGGATGTAGAGGAAACACTTGATTTTAAATTGCTGCTTGGACTATATCGGGAAGTCCTGTGTAATGACTCTGTGAACATATATTTCAGAATATGACACATTAATTCATGCATACGAATGTACAGTTTGAATTATGAACTTAGTCTTTCATGAAGACAGAGATGCTTCTGACACTCTGGCTTTTATGCATTCAGATGGAAGTTTGATATAAAAGGTAATAAAACTTTTAACAGGTTTAACTTCTAACTTGAAAAAAATGCATTCACTACCTCCTTGTAACCTCTAAATAAATTGGCCCAAAACCAGTCAAATTTCACAGTTGGATGGCAGGTTTCTTTACTGAGATATGAAAACAAGCAGTGCCAATGGGGAAAATGTTATTGCTGCATTAAAGAAAAAAAAAAAAAACACTCTAGTACAGTAACCTTAAAAAATACTTTTAGCTGGGCCAGTTCAGACATATCTAATTCTGCTTCTCTAAAATAAAAGATTCTTCCTGCCAAGAAGTTCCTGGTAAAAATTGTCATCCCATGCCAGCAGGACTAGCTTGCAGGAGAGATGGAGTAGCTAGTATATGTTAAAGCAAAAAGGGAACAATTGAAGTAAGGAGACCAGTGTTCGGGAACAATCTATAAGAAGAAATTTGAGCCAAGAGTTTGTCTGTTTATGCAGTCAACAAATATTTATTAAGCACTTAGTTTGTACCAGATGCTGGGGATGCTTAAATGAAAAAGGCATAGCCCTTGTCATCAGTGCCTTATGTGGGAAACACAACAATCTCTGGTTGTAATTTTGGTTAAGGTCAAAAATGGGATATTAGAGTAATTGGTTTATATCTGATAATCACATTGCATACAAGCTACAGTTTTAATTAGCATCATGGTATAGTTTAGAGAATATGAGATTTGGTCGTTATATCAAATGAGTCAATGTAATGAAAGCACTTTTTGAACTATATATGTATTAATTTCATTGAATACAATCTGTGCTTTAAAAGTTGTGTAAGGAAGGGGAGCATTCTTAAATACTTTAGTGGTTCCTTGCCCACAGTTGTGTGCTCTTGCTTTAAAAATAACTGCTATACAGTAGGAATGAAAAAGCTTTCAGATGATTAAACTGTCAGATGTTTGACTAGGTGGCCTCCAGGAAAATCATTAACCATCATTAATTAAATAAATCTCTGCTAGTTGCTGTGAAGCAGGCTTACATATTCCCAGAAGAGAAACACCTCCATACAAATCAAATGCTTGTGATTCAAAATGTTAGTCCTTGTGACTTTGGATTTAAGGTTCATATTGAAACCATCATTTATTGTCTTCGACCACACATGTTTCTCTGGAATAGTAGTTACCTGGACTGCACTGTGCTCTAATCTCAGATATTCTGGAATATTTTCATCTCTTTGAGGGACCCTAGAGGAATTACACATATGTCATATAGCCTATATTTTAAGCCAGCCTATATATCAAAGTTCTTCTAAAATGTGTTCCAGCTGTTTTCATGTGATAGAGTAATAGGCATTAGAAACTTAATTTTACTTCTAGAGAAATGAATTATTATAATCTATTAAAATAACACCACATTAGGGGCGCCTGGGTAGCTCAGTCGGTTAAGTCTCCACCTCTTGATTTCCACTCAGGTCATGATCTCTCCATTTGTGATATTGAGCCCTGCATCAGGCTCCTTGCTGATTTTATTTTATTATATTTATTTATTTATATATATTATTATATATATTTTATTATTATATTTATTTATTTATTATATTATATTATATTTATATTTTATTATTATTTATTATATTGGGATTCTCTCTCTTCCCCTCCCCCACGTGCACATGTTCTCTAAATAAATAAATAAATAAGTAAATAAATAAAAATTTTTTTTTAAAAACAAACATTTTTTTAAAGCAAAAATAACACCACATTAGAATCAAATATTAGAGTCAATACTTTACTTATTTTGAGAGCGAGTGCACACGTGTACACGTGTGCATGAGTGCAGAGAGAGGGATACACAGAATCAGGCAGGCTCTGGGCTGCCAGTGCAGAGCCCCATGTGAGGCTGGAACTCACAAACTGTGAGATGATGACCTGGAGCCAGTATCAAGAGTTGGACGCTTAACCGACCGAGTCACCCAGGTGCCCCTAGAGTCAAAACTTTCATTGCAGTGGTGTTAGAAGCACCTATGAAGAATACCAAACACTTTGTAACATATACGTAAATCTGTTATTAATAAATTGAATAATTGGTAAATGCAGCACCTTTTTGTGTGACTATTTCTCCTTAATCTGTTACTAATTGGTCATTATAATCCTTCATGTTAAAAATTCTTGTAGGAGATAAGAGGACCTTTTGGTAGTTCTTGTAGGAGACATAGTAATTTATTATATTATATTTGCTGCATACCTAAGGACTTAAACCTTTTTGTTTTAAAGTTCCTTACTAACAGGCTGACTAGATAACTTCTATATTGTAATAAAGACCCAGGATAATAATTTAAAAATAGTAAGTGGAATGCAGTATATGGAAGATAAATAGTTTGAGCTACAAACTATATGAATTAGGGTGTGGATTTGTTCTGTTTTTGTTTTTGTCTTTTTTTTAAGTTGAAATCCAACATTTAAAATCACAAGTTTAGGAGCACCTGGGTGGTTCAGTTGGTTAAGCGTCTGACTCTTGATTTCGGCTCAGGTTTGATTTCACAGTTGTGAGATCAAGTCCTGAATCCAACTCTGTGCTGAGCATGGAGCCTGCTTGAGATTCTCTCTGTCCTTCCCAGACATGCACATGTGCACATGCTCTCTCTCTTTCAAAAATAAAAAAACCCGCATTTAAATTTATATATTGTTAACAGGACATAGAAGATATTAATCATTTTATAAGTGAAATAAGCTAAAGGTTGACTAATCATAATAAATATCTAATGATTTAATAAAGTAGACTTCTAACTATCATATTGAATAAAACACACCAAATATAAGGTACTTAATTTTTCATTCAAAGGTTTTATTCAGTGTATCTAAAGTTTTTTGATAAACTGCAGAACTTTTCAGTTACCTTTTGTTTAAGTCAGATTATTGAGGTATAATTTATATATAGTAAAATTCAACTTTTTTGAGTGTACTCTACTTAAAATTCTGTGGTAAAATACACATAAAATTTACTATGTTTACCTTTTTTAAGTGTAGAATTAAAAATTGTGTACACATTGTCAGTGATATTAAATTATTCATAGTGTTGTGCAACCATCACCACCATCCAATTCCAGAATTCTTTTCATCTTGTAAAATGAAACTCTGTACCCATTAAACAATAAGTTCCTAATTTCCCCCCATACCTTCCACCTCCTGGTAACCACAGTTATACTTTCTGTCTCTATGATTTTGACTATTCTGAGTACCTCAGATAAGTGGAGTCATCACATATATTTGTCTTTTTGTGACTGGCTTACTTCACTTAGCATATGTTGTTAGAGTTCATCCATGGTGTAGCATATGTCAGAATTTGCTCCTTTTCTGGGCTGAATAATATTCTGTTGTATCTGTATAACACATTTGGCTTATGTATTTATCCGTTGATGGACACTTGGATTGCTTCCATATTTAGGTATTGCAAATAATGCTACTGTGAACATGGGTGTGCAAATATGTCTTTGAGCCCTGTTTTAATTTCTTTTCAGCATATACCCAGAAAGTGGTATTGCTGGATCACATGGCAGTTCTACTTTTAATTTTCTAAGGAACTGCCATAATGTTTTCCACAGTGGTTGTACATTTCACATTCCCACCAATGGTGTACAAGAGCTCCAATTTTCCACATTCTTGCCAATACTTGTGGTTATATATATTTTTTAATAGTAGCCATCCTAATGAGTGTGAGGTGATATTGTAGTTTTGATTTGCATTTCCCTAGTGATCAGTAATGTGGAACGCCTTTTCATGTGCTTATTTGGCTATTTATGTATCTTCTTTGGAGAAGTGGTTATTCAGGTTGTCTTTTTGAATAGGCTTATTTGGGTGTTTTTTGTTCAGCTTAGAAGTTTTATTAAAAAATATTCTGTATATTAATCCCTTTTCCAATGTATGATTTGCAAATATTTCTCCCTTTCTCTGGATTGATTTTTTACTCTGTTTATAGTGTCTTTTGATTCACAACATTTAAAAATTTCCATGAAGTTCAGTTTGTCTTTTTTTCTATTATTGCTTATATGTTTGATGGACTATCCAAGAAATTATTGTCAAAAACAATGTCATACAGCCTTTCCTCTGTGTTTTCTTCTGAGAGTTTTATAGTTTTAGTTAGGTCTTATGCTTAAATCTTTGATCCATTTTGAGTTACTTTTTGTTTTGGTATTAAGTGTCCCAACTTTATCGAGTTTTCCCAAAACCATTTGTTGTAAAGGCTCTCCTTCTGCATTCAGTGGTCTTGACACTCTTGTCAAAAATCGTTTGACCATATATGTGAGTGTCTATTTCAGAGCTCTCTCTATTCTATCCTGTCCGTCTGTATGTGTGTCTTTATGCCAGTACCACACTGTTTTAATTACTGTAGCTTTGTAGTAAGTTTTGAAATCAGGAAGTATGGGTCCTCCATCTTTGCTCTTTTTCTAGATTGTTTTAGCTATTCAGTGTCCCTTGAGATTCCATATGAATTTTAGGATAGGTTTTTTTAATTTCTGCAAAAAGAATGTCATTGGAAGGACAGTTTTGATGGATATAAAATTTGGGGTCAACAATTTTTTTCTTTTAGCATTTTGAATGTATCAATCAGCTCACTGCCTTCTGGTCTCCAATATTTCTGATGAGAAATCTGCCAATATTGAGGATCCCTTGTATGTAATGAGTCTCATGTCCCTGTTTTCAAGATTCTGTTTTTATCTTTGGCTTTTGAAAGTTTGACTATAATGTGTCTTGTGTGGGTCTCTTTGAATTCATCTTTCTTGGAGTTTGTTGAACATCTTGGATGTTTATATTAATGTCCTTCATCAAATTCAGGAAGTTTGCAGCCACTGTTTCTTCAATTCTTTCTGCCTCTTTTTCTTTCTTCTGGGTCTCCCACAATATATATTTTTGTTTGCTTGTTGTTGGCCCACAGGACCCTTCACTTTTCTTTAATCTTTTTCTTTCTATTCTAAGGACTTGATAATTTTCATTGTCCTACTTTCTTTTTAAAAAAATTTTTTTAAATGTTTATTTGTTTTTGAGAGAGAGAGACAGAGTGCAAGTGGGGGAGGGGACAGAGAGAGGGAGACACAGAATCCAAAGCAGGCTCCAGACTCTGAGCTGTCAGCACAGCCCGATGCAGGGCTCAAACCCACAAACTGCGAGATCATGACCTGAGCCAAAGTTGGATGCTTAATTGACTGAGCCGCCCAGGCGCCCCTCCATTGTCCTACTTTCAGGTTTGCTGATTCTGTCTTCTGCTTGTTCAGATCTGCGTTTCAGTCTCTCCAGTGAATTTTTTATTTCAGTTATTATATTTTACATCTCCAGAATTTTCTTTTTGGTTTCTCTTTAAATTTCGCCTCTTTTTTGATATTTCCATTTTGTTCATACATTGCTAGCTTGACTTCCTCCACATCTTTATAATTCTTTGAGCATCTTTAAAATGGTTGTTTTAAAGTCTTTCTATGGTAGGGCTGCCTTTGGATCTTTTTCTTTAAAAAAATTTTTTTTAATGTTTATTTTTTAGAGAGAGAGAGAGCATGAGCGGGGGAGGAGCAGAGAGAGAGAGGGAGACACAGAATCTGAAGCAGGCTCCAGGCTCTAAGCTGTCAGTACAGAGCCTGACACGGGGCTCGAACTCACCAACCATGAGATCATGACCTAAGCTGAAGTCGGACACCCAGACGACTAAGCCACCCAGGCACCCCCGGATCTTTTTCATAGGCAATTTCTATTGATTTTATTTTTTTTTTTTTTGCCTTTGAATGGAATTTTCCTTGATTTTTTTTTCCTGTTTCTTAGTATGCCTTGTGATTTTGTTGTTGTTGTTGAAAACTGGATATTTAAATCTGATAATATGGTATTCCTGTTAATCAGATTCTCCTCCTTTCCCAGGGTTTGCTGTTTGTTTTTAAAAAAAAAAAAATTTTTTTTTTAACATTTATTTTTGAGACAGAGAGAGACAGAGCATGAATGGGGGAGGGTCAGAGAGAGAGGGAGACACAGAATCCAAAACAGGCTCCAGGCTCTGAGCGGTCAGCACAGAGCCCGATGCGGGGCTTGAACTCAGGGACCTGACCGTGAGAGATCATGACCTGAGCTGAAGTCAGACGCTTAACTGGACTGAGCCACCCAGGCGCCCCACTGTTTGTTTTTATTTATGGTTCTTTTTTGATTGTTGTAGGCTCTTTGCCAAAGATTAACCTGAGGTATAAACTTAAGGTCTTTTTGTGTCCTTTCTCAGCCTGAATGTGTGGCCAATTTGTAATTTTCCCTGTATCAGCAGTTGCTTTTGAGAAAAAGAGAACAATGAAGGGAGGCAGAAGAAGTGCTTTAAGGCTTTAAATCCCCTGGAGGTAACTTTAGCCAGAGTAGGGGAGGGACGTGCAACAGTGGGGAAGTGCAACAGCAATGGCCATCCTCCTCTATTTGTATGCATCTCTTTGATCAGAAACAGCAGTCAGTAACCAAAGCACTGGTCCCCCAGTAGTTGGGGGACAAGAGTTCTTTTTGCCCACTCTTGTTCCTGCAGGCTGTGTGCAAGCTGCTCCAGGAATATGTGCACAGCTGCTTGCCACTGGGGGTGGGGACTGTTACTGCACTAAAGAGCTGCAGCTTACTTTGCAAGCCATGCCCTGGAAGTTGCAAGCTCCAAGAGTTCCAAAATGGTTACATTAGACAGATTCTGCCAATGCAGTTGTTAACAGTCTAGATGGGGAGACAGATTGCTGATGCTTCCTACTTTGCCATCTTCCCAGAATCCTCTCCTCTGATTTATTACTTCCTAAAATATTTTCTTTCCATAAGTCAGAGAAGAACTTAGAAAAATAATGGTTTAAAATCTTTTAAAATACTGTGATGGGCCAGTGGGGAGTGGGAGATAATTTTGTTATGTACCAACCCAGAAATTTATAAATTTACAATATTGGCACAAATGAATCAGATTAATCTTATTTGGTAGACATTTTTAACCATATAAATTTGTTGTTGGGAATGTTAAAATACAGCCATCAATCTATATGTTTTCTTGATAAAGGCCAAACTCTTTATTTCACAGACAATTGTGGCTATTAACAAAGACCCAGAAGCTCCAATTTTTCAAGTGGCAGATTACGGAATAGTCGCTGATTTATTTAAGGTAAGCTGGCCATCAGAGAGGTGGCTGTTACCTAGCTTGTCATCCAAGAACCTTTTAGAGTTGATAGAAAAGAGGCTATTATAGGAAAGTCTTGTATGTGTGTGTACTGTGTCTCTATATATTAATACATTTACCAGTTTTGAGCTAAAGTGAAGTTGTCCTGATAAATACATGACATTTATATAAAGTGTTATAACTTTCCCTTTAAGAGGGAGTCCATTGGGGCCATTTCCGTTTTTCATACTAACTTTTCCTCCCACTGGTATATCTTAGTGGTCAAATGACTGCCGTTAATTACTGTTCTTACGGGGGAGCCTGGTTGGCTCAGTGGGTTAAGCTTCCAAATCCTGATTTCAGCTCAGATCATGATCTTATGGTTCCTGGGTTCGAGCCCCACATAGGGCCCTGCGCTGGTGGTACAGAGCCTGTTTGGGATTCTTTCTCTCCAGTCTCTCTCTCTGCCCCTACCCCGCTTGCTCTCGCTTTCAAAATAAATAAACTTTAAAAAAAGAAAAAAAGAGGTAATCCATATTGTCTTTAAAATATCCACAGGACTTTTGGCATCTCGTGTGCATAGTTAGTACACAATGTGAAGTGATTCAGGTAATTATAACTTAGAATCATATTTGACAGGTACCTTAAAGAAATTCACATCAAATACCCTCATTCAGAAATTTGCCAACAATGCTACAGCTTTTCAGGGAAAGAGGGGGCATTCAAGTCCATTTTATCTGACTCAACAAGTATGCTCTGCTTGAGAGTTAAAGGCCTTCCTAACCTGATGAATGTAGGGGAGAACACTTATTTCCCACTCTTCATAGTCTTCACTGTTTTGAGTGTTCTTTCCACCCTGCCACCACCCCTGTAGTTACCCTACCCATGAATGAAATTACTTTAGTGATATTGATGTGCACCTGATACTCATTTGGCCACATTTAAAGGTGATAGCTCATGCATGGCCTAACTGCTTTTTGTCCCTCAGGGCCTGTCTACAAACTTCTAGGTTGCCTAGAAGTGCAGAAAGCACTCATGCAGGCACTGAGGCTCTGAAAGTAGCATCTAGCCCAGGGAGAAGTCGGTTTGCTAGAGTGAGGAACCCCTTGCACAGAATTACAGTGAGCTACTGTGGGCCTTAATAGAGAGGCTGCAGCCTGAGAATAGAGCCAGGGTGGTCCTCTTGGCAAGAGGATTGGCCCATTACCACGGCTCCACTAGCAGTGTATATGATCCAGATAAACTAATGAGTGTATTTTGAGAACACGTCTAAACTGTGAAGTATGTGTTCATAGGGCATCCTTCACCTCAGGAGCACCCCCCACCCCATCCGTCAAAGGGCCTGTATCTTGCCCTGGAAGAGTACAGCCCCACTTCAGTGATCCTGGGGTCCTATAATTGAAATTTAGGATTTAGGTAGTTCTTCTGCAATTGTTACTTGGCCCAGCTGTGTAAGAACAATATATATAAGTTTTAAGTTTATTATGTTGAGAGAGAGAGAGAGCTAGCGCGCACATGCGTGGGTGAGCAGGGGAAGGGCAGAGAAAGAGGGAGAGTCCCAAGCGCAGAGCCCGACGTGGGGCTCAACCTCACAAACCGTGAGATCATGACTTGAGCCGAAATCAAGAGTCCGATTCCTAACCAACTGAGCCACCCAGGAGCCCCTGTAAGAACAGTAATTAATGGTAGTCATTTGACCACTAAGATATGCCAGTTGGAGGAAAAGTTAGTGTGAAAAACAAATTTTTTGTATCTCTGTACAAGGATAACTTTGTTCAAGTACCAAGCATTTAGCTCCAGTGAGAAGGGGTAGAGGGGTAAAGACCTTTTAAATAAAAAATATGAAATTAAACACTTCTGAACCCTATCCATGTATTGTGTTGACACATTTGCAAACAGACATCTACTGTAGTTTGCTTTTATTTTTCTTCAAGAGAATATTTTAATAAATTTGCAAGTTGTTTTGTTTATGTTTTTCTGTTAGCGTATTGTGTATTGCAACCTACAGACAGGGCTTACTTGATAAATGGATGAAGTATTAGTTGGAAATTTGTGATGTTTATACGGTGGACACCTGCCTTGGGGCAGGAGCATCTTTGTAGCAATTACTGATGGAATGGTATCACACACACTGTGCTTCTTGCATTTAGGGGAGCTCCCAGGTTTGACATGAGAGAGAGACAGAGAGGTATGTGAGCGAGTGAGAGCGTGTGTGTGCTGAGAGAGGTATCTTGTTGAGAGTCCTAGGATAGTAGAAGTGGAAATGGACCTAAAGAATCATTCAGTTAGCCGATTTCCAACTGGAGATTCTCAAGCTGTTCTTGGTGTTTTAAGAAGCCTACATGTGATAATGTGTTTGGACTAAGACCTAACGTTTATTTGCTTTTAGCTAGAATTATATTAAGGTAGTGATTATCTCATCCTGCTCCGAAGTTCTGAAGCACAGTTATATATACCTTTAATTAATATAAAGGGAGAAAAGTTAATCCTTTAAAAAGCAGTCTGATTAGATTATAAAATATCAAAAATATTGCTTGGGGGGCACCTAGCTGGCTTGGTTGGTAGAGCATGTGACTCTTGATCTCGGGATTGTAAGTTCAAGCCCCATGTTGGGTATAGAAATGACTTAAAAATAAAATCTTTAAAAAAAAAATTACTGCTTGAGTTGCAGCTTCCCATTAGCTACTACATGTATAACACAAATGAGTCATGTTCTTTTTTAAATTGCCTATGTCCCAAAGAGATGTGATTTGGGGAAGTTATTCTGCAAGTTTTTGGTACAACTAAGGCTCCTGATTCCATCCTTTCACTCATCACCCTGCCTTCCCATCTCATCAGGGACTGCCAGGTGGTTCATCACTACTGCTCTTTAATAAATCGCAGTAAAAAGGATTGCACCTTTGGCAGACTCTGGGAACTTAGACGGTATCCATCAGATTGTTTTGTCAGTTGAAATCAGAATGAGTATAATATAGATGAATATTGTAGTAATTCTGACCGAAGAGTGGACAAGGTAGTATAGTGACTATACTCTTCAGGGTCACCCTCTGTCTTTTAAAAATCAAATATTTAAAGGTATAACAATACATAAAAGTACAATTATGCAAAATATGAGTGAGTGAGAGCATAATCTATTTCAGATTAAGACTTTAAAGAAAATATTTTAAGTCAGGGGTGCCTGCCTAGCTCAATTGGGAGAGCATGCAGATCTTGATCTCAGGGTTGTAAGTTCAAGCCCCACGTCAGGCGTAGAGATTACTTAAAAAAATAAAATCTTAAAAAAAATATCATAAGTCAAATAATAGTTATGTAAAAAGGACTTTTTTAGACTAAATTTCTGTGTAAAAATTTTAAATTTCAAACTGTCACACATAGCGTGACTAATAATTCTCTAAGTGATATGGTATCCACCAAACTTCATGTCTGGAGTAAATGTAAATGTAAATTTATTCTTTAATATTTATTGTTTTATGTCACCCTTCAGTAATCATGAGTTAGAGATGACAAGTTGTTTTTTTCTTAATATAAGAAAAATAATATGGTACAGTAGTTAAGAGCTTTAATTCAGATTCTGTCTTGGCCACATACTAGTTAAGTTATCTTGGCCAATTACTTAATTTTTCTGAATGTAAGCTTCCTCAAAAGTAATATAAATAATATACTACCTACCTTACATGGTTGTATTGAAAGTTAAATGAGATTATGCTATACCTAGTACAGTCTTGGTTAAATATTAGCCTACCTGTTTGTATTTCTTTTCATAATAGGTACATAATAGGTGTTCAATAAATGGTAAATATTATAATCAGAGTCAGAGTGACAGAGCACAGGACACCACCTGACTGGTTGTTGTTGTTGTTGTTTTTTTAAAGCTTTCCTGAAATTTAATTCACAAATCATAAAGTTCACCCTTTTAAAATGCAAAGTTCAGTGAGTTTTAGTATATTCAGAGTTATGCAACCATTAGCTATTTAATTCCAGAACATTTTCTTCACACTGAGAAGAAACCCCATACCCATTTGCAGTCACTCCCTGTTCTGCACTCTCCCCAGCCCCTGGCAACAACTAACCTGTTTTGTGTTTCTATGGATTTGCCAATCCTGGACATTTCATATAAATAGAATCATGTAATATATGGGCTTTCTGTGGTTGGCTTCTTAGCATAATGTTTTCAAGATTCATCTGTGTTGTCTCCTATATCAGCACTTTCATTTCCTTTTAGTGCAAAATAATATCCATTGTGTGGATATGCCTCATTTTGTTTATGCATTAATCATTTGATAGACATTTGACTTTCTACTCTTTGGCTATTATAAATGCTACTGTGAGCATTTAAGCTTTTATACATACATATATGTTTTTATCTTGTTTGGGTATATATCTAGGAATGGAATTTCTGGGTCACTTGAAAACTCTATTTTTAGCATTTTGAAGAACTGTCAGATTGTTTTCCAAAGTGGCTGCCCCATTTTACATTTCCACCAATAATGTATATGAAGGCTCCAATTTCTCCATACACTCACTAACACTTCTTACTATCCCATCTTTTTTGTTACAGACTTCCTAATGGGTATGAAATGGTAACTTGTTGTGGTCTTGATTTGTATTTCCTTGATAGCTAATGATGATGAGCATTTCTTCATGTCTTTATTAACCATTTATAATGTATTTTCTTTGGAGATATGTCTGTGCAAATCCTTTGCCCATTTTAAAGTTGTGTTATTTGTCTTTTTGTAGTTGAGTTATAAGAGTTCTTTATTCTGGATACAAGTTCTTTATTAGGTATATGATTTGCAAATATTTTCTTCATTCTGCGGGTTGACTTTTCCTGTTTTCTCTCTCCCTCTTCTCTTTTCTTTTCTTTTGCAATTTACTTATTTGTTTTTATTACTGGCTTTATTAAATGAGTCATGAATCAGGCAGCATCCCATCTAACAAGTAGAGGGGAGCTCCTGTCTTTTCACTTTCTCAGTGTCCTTTGACGCATACAGGTTTACAATTTGTTGAAGTCCAGTTTATTTTTTCTTTTATTGCTTGTCCTTTAGTAGGTGTCATATATGTGAAACTTTTGTCTAATCCAGTACAATGATTATAGGCCTACAAATATCTGTTCTAAGTCCCCACTTTGATTTCCTTTGGGTATATACCTTTGAATTGCTGGATAATGTGGTAATTCTGTGGTTAGCTTTTCAAAGAATCTCCAAGCTGCTTTCTCTAGTGGCTGCACCACTTTACATTCAGCAGTGTGCAAATGTTCTAGTTTTTCCACATCTTTGTTAACAGCTGTTACTTTTCTTTTTTAAATATTTTAAGACAGAGAGAGAGAGACCATAAGTGGGAATGGGGCAGAGAGAGAGGGAGACACAGAATCCAAAGCAGTATCCAGGCTCTGAGCTGTCAGCACAGAGCCCGATGTGGCGCTCAAACTCATGAACTGTGAGGTCATGACCTGAGATGAAGTCGGATGCTTAACCGACTGAGCCACCCAAGCACCCCAGAATATCTTATTTTAAATGTAAATTTACTTTCATTTAGTCTTACTGAATAGAGAGCTGCCTCTACAATATCTAAAATAAAAATAAGAATCCAGATCTTTGAGTTTGCTCAGGCTATAAGATATTCAGTGAACCAGAGTTGGCATTTTCTTTTCCCTAAGTAAGGCATTGTGTGGTATGCTTGGAAAGTCTGAGGTTGATCTAATAAAAAAGGATATAGATGATGGACAAAGTCCTCTTAACCCTATTTTGGGTAGTGTGGCAGGAAGACGTTCTGTAAGGTTTTTAAAAATTGTGTGTTCTAACTCAGGTTAAATGTTTCATTTAAAAGAAGTTGTTAGGCTCTAGCCTATTTTTCATGAAACACGTCGGTCCCACGTGAGGCTTGTTTAGCATGTCATCTGTGTGACTGGCATAAGCTCATGGTCTCTCCACCGTGGAAAGCTGGGACAAGTGGTGCCAGCACCTAATGCTGCCCCTGAGCTAATGCCTGCTGGCTCCATGGTAAACATGGGCCTTTTAACAGGCTGGAGACAAAGTGACATTCGGAAGAAACAACATGTCGACAATTTCCTTAATAAATTTTGTACGAACACATTATTTCCACCTAATGGAAATGTAGCTCTCTTAAATAATTGAGAGGCTATATTCATCAGTGGCGAGTTCAACTGGGATCTCTCTGAGCTAGGACAGTCGACAGCCCCATGGAAGACTGGGTAATTGATGTTTTACACAAGTGGCTCGGCTAGTTTTCAGGTGGGCTCCGTGTGACCCTCCCCTGCAGTCCCCACTCACAGCCTCCTCTGTTGTCCAGGCTGAAAGCAGCTTCACACTGAAAGTTCCAGTTGCAGCCCCTGAACTGCCAAGACTAAGGGTTAGTAATTAATCCATTTTAAAATGGGAGCCAACTCCGTCAGTTTTCCTTCACTGTGGTTTCTTATTTTGTCTGTTGACCAGACATTGCATTAGCACAACCTTTATTTTCATAAAGAATGGTGAAATTGAATGTTCAGCGTGCAGGCTGTTTTTAAGTGCAGAAAGATAGTAACATGTGCTGAAGAAGCAACTGTAGTGTTTGTGGAAGGAAAGATGAGTGAGCAAACGAACAATGAGAAAACAAGTGCTAGGGGGGCCAGCAAGAGTCATGACTAAGGAAGAGACTTTGGTATGGACTTTGAAGGAAAGGCCAGAGTACAGTAAGGGAAGGAAGAATGCCCAGAAAACATGAAGGTAAAAAATACACATGACTCTCCTCACAAAAGAAAAATTGGACTCCTGTTTCTGTGGTGCCTTTGTAAGGTTTGTGGTTGTGTCACAAAGGTCCCTAGGCAGTGCGTGGGCCAGTGGTCCTGCCAGCCGTGTGTCTGGGTGGTTTCTCCCTGTAAACGTGTATAGTCTTCCCACAGATGGGAGGGAGGCCACCCAAGGGGGGAGTTGGGTGGGGGAGGGGCACCTCGTGCCTCAGCAGTGATGCACGTGGCTTCTTTTGGCCTCCGTGTACTTCTTAAGGAGCTATGACTGTAGCACACTAAAGGCTCAAATTGCTTAATTACTTTTATTTTTTTTAATTTGCAGGTAGTTCCTGAAATGACTGAGCTGCTGAAGAAAAAATGAGTTACCATATTTCAAGAAGGAATATATGTCAAAGTATTCAGTTGAAGTAGAAATTCATGGCTAGTATATTCAAAAGTATGAAGAGCTAAATATCGTAATTTAAGAAAAAATTCTCACAGATGCCAGAATGCTTTTTTATGAGCCTGTTATTATATTTCTTTTTAATTATTTGTGGTTCCAAACAATTATTTTTTGAAATTTTCTAATTCTGTAATACAATATATAATAATAAAACATTTCCACAGCTTTAAAACTACTACCAGAAATATGCCTAGCTTCATAAAGAAAAAAAACTGAAGAAAATGAGTAAAAATTGATTTTTTCTTTGCCTGTCTTGTTCATGGAGGACTCTGGGTTTTATGCAAGATTATAAAAATGAATGCTCCTACCAGACTAATCATCTTAATATGATTATTGAGAGAAGGGAACTAGATTGGCAAATTCAGCTAAAAAAGCATGAATATTCTCTTAAATATATTCCAGTCTTCAGAAAACCATAACTAATATGACAAAAGCAGATCTGATAAACCTGAATCTACTGAATATATTTAGTTGGCTTAAGTTAAATTTAATTTTCCATTTCATTTTAAAGTTTTGTCAGCTTATAGAGGACTTTGTCTATAAAGAAGAGGGGAATGGAGAAGGAGGGGCTGCTTTGCCACAATATGGCCTCTTTTGTTAACAGATAGTTTGATATTATGTTTAAATTCCTGCTCAGAGATTGCTTTGGCTTTTCTCTGGCCCTCCTGATGCTTCCTTTGGGTTCTCTTAGGAAGCAGCCAGGCATGGGAGATGGCCACACTTGCGGTTGCCTCTGGCACTCTCACTCTGCCCCCTAGGGCACAGCTGAGATCAAGAGTTCCACAGGGGCTAGAAGCTAGTATAAGTGCGAGACCAAGAACAGAGGCTAGTGAGGCTTGGTCCATTCTGTGGGAAGGTACAGGCAGTTATCTGGAGTCCTGTAAAAGCCAGGAGCCAGCAGGCAAGTAGAATGAAGACAGCTGTGTCTGAAGCAGATCTGCAGAAGTTGTAGTAGGTAACAGGACGAGGAAACCTCAGGGAGGGCATAGGAAGTGACCAGTGGTACATGAGGGGAGGGGCGGACTAGGTGAACTGATTTGTGTCATAATCCCTTGCTATGAAACACTTTTAGAAGTTAAACGCCTCTGGCATTTCAGCCTTCTTGAACCTCATAGGATGAAAAGATGGCAATAAAATGAAGCACAGCATTGTAGAATGTCAGGGCTGAGAGCGATCATCTGGTTCAGCTCCCTTGTTCAGATGGGACACTGAAGCACAGAGAAGTGGTGAAGAAAACGAAGACTTGTCCAAGACCACAGGTTTGAGGCTCTTCCCAGGGGAGTTCACCTTGCTTAGGGCCCTCTCCCTTTACCCTGTTGGACACTGTACCTTGGGGATAGGAGGGATGCACAGGCGACAAGTGGAGAGGGACCCCTAGTCTAGGGTGTGCTGGCTCAGGGAGGACCAGTCCCAGGTGGCACGTCTGTGTGGTTCCCAGCCTCAGAATGGAACTGATTGGTCTTTCTCTCCTTTGGTTTCTTCCTGTCATGACCACCACACCCCATCTCCATAATAGCATCAAGTACCACGCGCTTACTATATGCTAGGCGCCACTGGAACACTTCACACTTATTAAACCTTCAGTCCTCAGAGCACCCTGTAGGATAAATGCTATTATTATCCCTATTTTTACAGATGAGGAAGCTGAGGCACAGCAAGGTTCTGTAACTTGCCCAAATTCAGGTAGCCTGTACATGAGAGCCAGGATTTGAAACCAGGAAGTCTGGCTTCAGAGCCATGGTTTCACCAGTGTAGGTTTCTGCCTCACCTCGACCCAAGGAACAGGGAGACTTGCTGCACAGTAACCTCAGGTAAAGGGCGCTAAGTGCTCAGTGCCAGGTGGGCTGGGCACACATTCAGGATCCTAGCTGGGGAGGAGAGATGGTGTTCTGGGTTTGTCTCTCCAGGATTTTATTCAACTCAGAAGCCCCTCTAAGTGCCTACTTAGAGTTTACCTTAAAAAGGCAGCTGTGCGGGGTGGTGGCAAATTGTTAAAACTATAATATATGCCAGAAGGTGCAATTTGGTGTGTTCTTTTCATACTGTGTTTTATTGGACACCAAGCTGTCAGCTCCTAATGACTCTGCCCCTATATCAGGCTTGAGGACTCAGAAGAACAGCTGGAAGCAGTGTGGGGAAAGATGTTAGGGGTAGCTTTCTTTAGTGTGTGTGTGGGTGTGTGTGTTTTGTGCTTTTCTCCCTAGTTTTTTTTTTTTTTTTTTAACGTTTATTTATTTTTGAGACAGAGACAGAGCATGAACGGGGGAGGGTCAGAGAGAGAGGGAGACACAGAATCTGAAACAGGCTCCAGGCTCTGAGCTGTCAGCACAGGGCCCGACGCGGGGCTCGAACTCACAGACCGCGAGATCGTGACCTGAGCCAAAGTCGGACGCTTAACCGACTGAGCCACCCAGGCGCCCCTCTCCCTAGTTTTTTGAAGTCTTTGGTTAACCTCATACAGCCCCTGGGAGTTGGGTGGTCTGATTACTTTGGCCAAACAATCCCTGAGAGAGCAGAAATACACATGTTGAAAGCCAGCCCTGTGAGCAAAGAGCTGAATAGGTCCTTAAGGCCATCTAAATCAAGCAAATGACTACCTCACTCTATGGACTGAGACCCAATGAGAGCCTGATCTCAGCTTTTCAGTAGTTGAGAAAGTGCGAAATCCAGCATTTTCCCTAGTGTAGTTCTCTCAGCAGTACTGTGGGGGGACATTCCCTGCTGGGTTCCCTGGCCCACCTGCTTTGCTGTGTGGGACTACGGAGTAAACACCTAGAAGAGTCTGGCCCAGCCACTGCCCTGAAGTAGCATCCTGCTGGGTTCTAAGAATACAGGCTTCTGGAGGCACAGCCTTTCCCCCCAAGATTTTGCAGCTACCATGAGTGATTAGAAAAGCATACAGTATGAACATATACAGAGAGGGCTTCCTTAGTGGGCCGGCCCCGTCATTCTTTCTGGGGTAGAGGCTGTGATATCAGTATGTGGGGTAGAAGTAGAAACTGAGATCTGAGCTCACATAGATGCTTGAAGTGGTCAGAGATGGAGACTGGGATTGGAGGGGGGAGTCAGGAAGGGGGTTGAGGCTGATAGGTAATTAAGGCCAGATTGTGGAGGCCATTGATATACTGACGAATTTGGACTTTTCCCTCATAGTCAGTGGTTCTCAAACTTTGCCCTCAAGGAATACTGCTATTTCAGGAGCTGGACCAGGAATGGTACCGGGAAGGGTATAGAGGTCTTCTCCTGATTTGCAGGGAAAATCACTAGAATTTTCCCAATCCTGTCTTACATACTTTTTTTCCCCCCTAAAACTTTGGTGGCTGCTATGCCTTCTCTTAGGAATATAAGCAATATGTCTGTATATCGGGGCGCCTGGGTGGCTCCATCAGTTAAGCAGTTAAGTTTCTGACTTTGGCTCAGGTCATGATCTTGTGGTTCGTGAATTTGAGCCCTCCGTCAGGCTCTGTGCTGAGAGCTCAGAGCCTGGAGCCTGCTTCAGATTCTGTGCCTCCCTCTCTCTCTGCCCACCCCTGCCCTGCTCGTGCTCTCTTTCAAAAATGATCTCTCTCAAAAAAATCTCAAAAATTTAAACGTTTAAATTTTTTTAATAAATATGTCTGTATATCAAGAATGTTCCACAAAGTGCTACCTGACTTCCTGAGACCTTGCCACCTGAGCAAGTCTTAAGCACCCTCCTAGCAAAAAATTGACATTTTTTTCAGGAGGGTCCCATAATCTAACCTAGGGAAATAATCTAACCTGGTGGTATATTCAGGATAGATAGATGGAGAAGATGGAAGAGATTGGAAGGCTGTTGCAGGAATCCTCTGGCCTTTTGCCCCAGATGGGTTTGACTGAAAGCTCTTTGGTTACAGAATGGGTCCCTGGAGACTGTGGAAATGGGTCCAGTCCTGTGGGCGAGGCTGGCAGAGAGTGGGGGCTCTTCCTCCTGGGATAGTGTGGGAGCCATGCTGCCGGTGGAGGCTGGGCGTGTCTATACAGGGCTGGAGGGCTTAAAACGCCAGCCATAAGTGCTCTCTGCTTTCTGAAAGGGATGATCAGCTTGGTTGCATTTCATGCTCTCACGAGGGATTTTTGTCTTGGTCCACATAAAAGTGGGCTTAAAAGGCTGGGAAACCCAAAAAACACTTGATTACAACAGATGGATTTGGTTAGCTATTGCTGAGCTAAAGGAAGTTTGATAACCTTGTAAAAAGCCCATATAGGGTGATATACTGCCACAATTTCATAGTGCCCTAAGTTTTAAAAAATGTTTTGTGGAGAGCACAAGTGAAGAAGAGTTGCTGATAACTGTTGGTTTATAAAACACTTTCATGTAAGTTACCCCATCAGAGGTGGAAAGGGTGAAGAAATCAGGCTCTCAGAAGGTGATTTCCCCAGGTCACAAAGCAAATGGTGAAACTAGAACACACCAGAATTTGTGGCAAATATTATTTATTAAGAATCTACTAGGTGCATTTTATTATCCTTCCCTAATACAACAATCCCCCAAATGGATATTGTTATCCCTGCTTCGTGGATGAACAAATGGACTGAGAGGTAACCAGAGAGGCGCAGTGAAATGTGGAATTTGAACAGGGCTCCAGGTCTAGAGTCCCTTTCCACCACACCAGGCTGCCTCCCAATGTCTCCCAGCTTCTCCAGGACTCTTCTTCTGCTGACATTGCCCCAAAACAGTGAGCTTGTCATTAGAAGCATGGAACAGAGATGGAATTAGGAATTTATTGGGAAGGAAGCTGGCAATTACTTTCTACGGTACCTGGATTGGTGCGTGGTCAGGTCCTGGTGAGGCTTCACTTGTCTGGGTTTCTGTCTTTGCCTCCCACAACTGGTTGTCAGGTTTGCTACTATTTGTCCGCTCACCTCCAGCTCAGAGGGCTGTTCTCTTTCCCAGTGTGAGGTTGCGTGGGGAACACTGGGGACTGAACAGTTCAGGAGGACTGAACACTGAATGGGCTGGTCACAGGGACACTTGTGTTCTTATCCTAGTTTTGTTAGTGCCTCAGAAGCAACCTGGTCATGTTCCTTCTTTTGGGATTCATTTTCATCATCTGTAAAATGGCAAATTGAATTTGGTAATCTTTCAAGCTGTCTTTAAGCTTTAATCTTAAAGCTTAAATGTGTTGGCAGATCTCAAACTTAGGCAGATGGAGACAAAAATCATTTTTGAGAGCTTTTTATGTCCAGGATGCTCTGCTGAACCCTTTACATATATTACCTCATTCTCGCCTCCTAATCCCACAAGGCGTAGTAGCGGTCCCCACTCTCCAGGTAAGAAAACCAACACCTACAGACCTTAAAACACTTGCCCAAGGATTCATGACTAGTAAATGGAGACCTTAGGCCAAATTCTCTCAACTACATATCCTGTCCTCTCTGGGATCATGGTGGACGTATCTAATGAATGCAGCCTGGCTGAGGCAGGCTGACATGGAGAGGAGCAAGATGAGACAGCTGAGCCAAGTTCAGAGGGAGCTGTCAAAATAACCAAAGAACTGCACCCCAGGCAGAAGGCCCAGCAAGGACAAGGAACAGAAACACTAAGAACATGACTGACTCTGGACCCCAGTCCCTGAGTCCCCATCTAGCCCGACATTCCTCAATTCTGAGGCAGTCTTTGCTCAGGGAAGCAGGGGTCTTTGTACTAGAATCTGGATCTGGTCTGCACACTGGCTATCTTTTGCAACATTTAGCAAACCCAGGTCCCAGAACCCCACATCCCTTCTTTATGCAGTGGAGGCAGAGGTGAGCCTACCTAGTTATGAGGCATAATTGATGTTGAGGAGGCTCCTAGAGAGCTTGGTGAAAGGTGCCCCGTAAATCTCAGACACTGAAGGATTCTTCCACATTCATCACAGTGTTTAATGTCCTGATTGATCTCTAGGGTAGTCAATTTCATTTGCTTGTTTCAAGATGAACAGTCTGCTCCCCTATGCTGTAGCCTAGGGCTCTGCATAAGATTATGCTAGCGTGGTCTCTTTGGTAGCGTGCAGTAAATTCAGCAAATGTTCCATCATTTTATTTGGATAATTGAATTAACTATTCACCAGGAGACACTACCAAACTTTTCAGCACTGGAGCGAAAAAAAAAAAAAAAATCCTTGCTCAGTTTATATTGGAAAAACAGGCTTTCAGCTTGTACTGGAAAAGGGGGAGGAAAGGCAGATAAGGTGCTTCCTGTCTGGGGAACAACAGTGCTCTCTTAGCTAACTCAGGGTGACTCCAAGGCATTACCTACAAAGGAACTGTTGGGGATATGACAGCAGGGATGAGCTCTGTAGGAGCAGACAGTGCCTTGGCTGGCAATGGGGCTGGGGGGCAGGGCTCACACCCTGTCACCACCCGTATACCTCCCTCCATACACCACACTAGCTGCTGCAGCAAATGAAACAACTGAGCATCTCCTGCACAGCCTTCCCCAGAAGTGCTGAACATGGGCAGGCAGTGCAACACCCCAGACATCTATTATTAATAAAGATGGTTTCTGTTTGTGTCTCCCTTGACACATTCTCAAAGGGCTTTCCCTTCCATTATGTCATTAGCTATCCCAGCAACCCTCATGGGGGCAGGGAGGCTGGGAGTTATTCCTGTTGTACAGGGGGAGGAAGTGGGTCCAGGGATTCACTTGGAGCCGTGTAACTGGAAACAGTGCTGGACTGAGAATCCAACTGCCTGGGCTTAGACACACTCTAGATGCAGAACAGTACCTGAGGTGAAGGATGGAGGTGGAGTGATCCTGACTTCTCTCCAGTCTTGAGAAGTCCATTCAAAAGTTGGGGTTAACCATGCCAGCCCCTAGAGTTGTTGGGTGTCATTGTTAAGCAACTCCACACAAGTATCCTGTTGACTGGTTAGTAAGAAACTCTTTTAAGAAGGCTTCCTTGGACCTTATTTGAGGCTCTCTGTAGCTCAGAGAGTAGAGCTTCCATTCTTAGTCTTTCTCTTTAGAGATGAGGAAGTTGCACCAGAGGGGAGCATGGAGGCAACACCAGAACAAGAGCTTCTGTCAAGAGCTGTCTTGGAGTGAGAAAGAAGTTCCTGAACTGAGGGTCATGGATGGAATGAATACCCACCACACTAAAGAGAATTCCAGACCACTAGCCTCTGACCATGCAGGATCTATGAAAATCCCCACAGTTGTGGACTTGATCTGAAAAGCCAAGGCTTGGGTTAGATGCATTGCACTGAGCTGGCAGGCAAGGGGCCGGTACGTTCTTCAGTGGAGGAGGGCCTTACAGCTCTCCAGTCCTGGGCAGACTTTGAACCAGGTCTGCAGGGCTCTGGCCCAGCTCTGCTGTGAGCTGCTCAGTAGCCCTGCTAGCTCTGAACCTTGTCCTCTTGTCAGGGTGGCACCCTGGCCGCAGGATTGGCTCATCTCCAGCTACGGTGGAAAGGCTGAGCAGGGAGGCTGGCTCTGCAAAAGGGGCCATGGCACTCTGCAGACACAGTGGGCTGGTACCTCTAGACTGAGAGGGCCATGTGGGCTGATGAATGGCCTGGGGGGCTGAGTCCAGATTTCTATCTCCTGCTTCCCCACCCCCCCTTTTCCTTCTTTCTTTTTAAAGTGCAAGAGTGTGTGAGCATGGGAGGGGCAGAGGGAGAAAGAGAGAGAGAGAGAGAGAGAGAGAGAGAGAGAGAGAGAATCTTAAGCAGGCTCCATGCCCAACACGGAGCCCCTTGCCAGGCTCTATCTCAAGACAGTGAGATCATGACCTGAATGGAAATCTAGAGTCGGAGGCTTAACTGACTGAGCCACCCTGGTGCCCCTAGCTCCTGCTCTCTTATTGACACCCAGTTTAATTCCAGGAAGCTCAATCCAGCATATCCAGCATGACATCTGACTGAGATATACCTGGGTTTGAATCCTGCCACTAGTTTACCACTTAGCTGTGTGCCCTTGGGCAGGTCATTTAATCCATCATTCTGTGCCTGTTTTTTCCTCTGGAAAGCAAGGAAAAGAATGCCACTTTGCAGATTGTGATAAAGAGGGAAGGTTGCAGAGAGCACCTGTGACAACAGGAAGTGAATCAATGGGAGCCATTATTGTTATCACCCCCTCATTGGCTCATAAGAGACAGGGGCTCTTACCTAAGCTCTATTCCCTTCTGGGAGGGCACCAGAGTGGGCTCTGTGAAAGGGTGGATGAGTAAGGGGAAACCATTTCCCAGAGCTGCAAACCTCCCAGGGAGTGCTCAGGCTCCATCTCCACTGACCCCCAGCTGCCCACCAACCATAACTCTGGGCTATGGCACCCAGGGGAGCCGTGAAAGCCAAAGCTTTTACCCTCCTCCTCCTGCATTCCAGGCCTTGGGACTCCACCCCATGCCTGTCCCCAGGCAAGCAAGTGGCTTCCTCCATCTGTGTGCACTCTCTAATGCTATGATTGTGGGCTCTGTCCCCTGAGAGGACCTCCTCTTGGTATCTCTGTCCTCAGTTTTATTTATTTAAAAAAAATTTTTTTTAACGTTTATTTATTTTTGAGACAGAGAGAGACAGAGCATGAACGGGGGAGGGTCAGAAAGAGGGAGACACAGAGTCCAAAGCAGACTCCAGGCTCTGAGCTGTCAGCACAGAGCCTGACGCGGGGCTCGAATTCACGGACCGCAAGATCATGCCTGAGCCGTAGTCGGCGCTTAACCGACTGAGCCACCCAGGCGCCCCTGTCCTCAGTTTTAATTGGCCCATGGGGCAATGCTAACACTGGTACGGCCCGTTCAGGCATGAGGCCAACATTGAGTGCTCAGGCAGACTTTCACCTCACAGCAGTTTGCAAATTCCCTAAGAAATCAGTTTTCGAAAGTAGAGCTCTTCTGTAAACCCCATTTCTAGATGGGGAAACTGAAGCAGAGAGCAGGTGCCACTTGCCTAGCATCTTACCCCACTGCTCTCCTCCCTGTCCTGTGGTTTTCTCTGGAGTAGAAGTCCAGAGCAGAGGCGAGTGCTGGCTAGGAGTGGGGTCTCACTTCTGGTGCAGGGCAGGCTCCACCACCTGTTGGGGTACCCTAAGAGCTGGGGCAATGGGAGCTCAGCAAGCTGGGTTTGGCTGAGGACAGTAGCTGTTTCTAGTCCAGCAGGTGCAGACCACTAATTACAGACCCTTATGGCTCCTACCCTAGAGATTATAAATCATGTAATACCCTCCACCCATTATGTGGCAAAAGCTGAGAGTACCGCTTTGCTTCCAAAAGCTCTGAAAGCTGGGAGCCTTAGCACTCAACACACTACCAGGTGGATTTGGGCTCCAGGTTCAGTGCCTCTCTTATTAGTGTCTGACCTCAGGAAAGTCTCTTAAACCTATCTGAACCTCAGTTTCTTCCATCTGTGTAACAGGGCTAGTATACTGGCCTCACAGGATTGTTGGAAGGCTTAAAGGAGCTCCAGTAGAGGCCCTAGTGGAGAGCTCAGTAACAAGAAACTGTAATGACATTGCTAGCCACTCAGAATGCCTCAGATTACTCCCCCAAATGGCTCAAGTGGACACTGCTCATCTCCCCAGGAATCAAGCGGATGCTCTTTGCCTGCATGTGGTCATACCTTATAATTTAGCCATCTTTCCCAAGTGGCTCTGCCCAAGCTTGTGGCCTTTTATGCACAGTTCTGGGGTTCTAATGGGACTCAGGCCTGATCCCTGTTTTTGAGGACCAAGGGGAGGCAGGTAGGGAAGCAGATGCTGACCCAGCCATGGGATCACTGCACTATCATGATGAGTCCACAGGAGGACACAGAAGTCCTGAGGACACCCTGAACTATAGTGAGGGACTAGTGAGATACAGTGAGAACAACCTAAAGGTGGAGGGGACAAAGAACAGGTTGGGAGGGTAGCCAGAAGGACAGGTAAGTGGAAGGGGCTATGAACACACTGAGAAGTTCAGCTGGGGCAATGGGAGCCCTTGGAATTAAGTCTTCCCTTTTGTGTACATATAAAACAAAACGTAGCAGTTATAAACACAGAATTCCTTGGAGGCTTTTCAGCGAGGGAGACACGCAGCAGGCTCATCAGCCTGGAAGGACCCACTAGTGGAATGTGGAACCAGCAGCGGCGCCTGGGCCTCAGCAAGGCTGTGATGGGGTTTAGGGCAGGTGCTTTGAAGGGCAGAATGGCCAGGATTTACCACTGCTTGTGAGGGATGAGGAGGGAGCCAATGATGCCCATGCCATGCATGGTAATAGCTGGGTAGATGATGGTGCCCTGGCTGGGAACCTGGGAGGAAGAGCAGGCTTCAGGCAAGATACCACACTCGGTTGTGGACCTTTGGAGTTTGAGGTCCCCAAGGAATGGAGACCTGGGTCAGGGAACTGGGTGTGGGAACTGGTGTTGTCAGCAAGGAAGGCAAAATTCCAAGCTCTGTTTTGGTGGGGAGATGAAGGAGCGGGAAGAGACCAGTGCAGTCACACAGCCAGGCAGTGTGAGAACTTCCCGCCTGGGGTCCAGGGCTCCTTCCACTCTGTAGAGGCCTCAAGAGCTGCTGGGTGCGGCTTGGGCCTACCTGGGTGGCTTCACCCCAGGCCAGGCCAACCCAAACCCACTCATGCTTCTTCACCTGGGCTAGCAGTTGCAAAGGAAAACCTCTGCCAACCAGAAGTCTCAGTGCAGTTGGTTTTTATTATTAAAGCCAAGATTGGAAAACAGCTGTCCCCCCACCCCCCCCAGTGACCCTCCCACCCACCTCCAGATTCATCTCATTATGTCCTATGAAGGTGAAAACTAGACTTGTCTGGAAAAGACTCAGAAATGCTCATGCCGAATGAGAGAATGAGGATGAATGAAATAGGCTCAGATGGTGGTCTTTGTATGATTGTGTCGGCTCCACCCAGGATTCCCAGAAAAGACGGCTTGGGGATGGGGCTAGATAGCCCCTGCTCACAGTGCTGTTCCCAAGGGTCCGGGGTGGGCGCCAGGAACAAAGGCAACGGAAGAGGCTGGGCTGCCCCTGCGCTCTACCCTGCTGAAGCTGGGCCACAGGCTGGTTTTTATAAAAATGGTTTAAAAAGACCCCAGCCATGAGCACCACCCTCCCCTGAGCAGGGCCAGAGGAGGCGCCAGCTCTGGGCTTTGAGGTCTGAGGCATGTGGCCTCCTGGCCTGGTGACACCTCCCTGGAGGCAGGCAGCACCCTGAGGGAGGCCAGGTGGGCTCCCAGGCCTTGAGTGATGCCCCTGGTTGCCTCTGGGGCTCTAGGAGAGCATCCAGATAGCTCTCCCTCCTCCTCCCACGCAGCCCACCTGGAGGCTCTAGGCTTCAGGGACCCTGTGCAACTTTTGCTCTTTGGATTCCAAAGATCTGAATTTCTCCTCCAGCATGGGTGCAGCAGGCTGGAAGTGGATGACAGGCTTGATCTGAAAGACAGTGAAGCCCTCCTGATTCTTCTGGTTGAAAAGACTTACCCTGTGCTCCAGCTCGGGGCTGGTTTGGGCCGAGCCCGCTGGGCTGGGCCAGGTGACAGGGGCTGGGTCCAAGGCCCTCTGGGATGGGCAGGGGTCCTCTGATAGGGAGGACAGCAGGTCCTGGACCGTGGCCTCTGCCATCTGCTGCTGGGGTGGTAGAGGCAGTGGCTGAGGAGAGGGGCTGGGCTCTGAGGACGGCTCCTCACGGGCGGTACTACAGTCTGTGGAAGAGCCCAGTGTCTGGCTGCTGTTGCTCTGGGCCCGGGTGACGGAGCTGTGAGCAGAGCGGGAGGCGCTCTCGGAGGTGGCACTTGCACGGGTGCCATTGCTGCTGAGCTTCAGGGGCACATCGACTGAGAAGAGGTCAGAGGAGATGTTGGGCTGGTGGACATCGATGGCAGCTGTGGTGACTACACACACAGCTGGCTCTGGAACACCACTGTCTGCAAGAAAGGAGGGGATGCTGGTAACACTTCTCCCTATGCCACACCTCTGCAGGCCCTGATGCGGGTGGCTCTGACCTGAATGGTGGACAGTGAGTGTGCCTGGGCTCTGCTGGGGGGGTAGGGGGGGTTGGTCTGTGGTCCAATTTCCCAATGTTTGCTGGCCTGCCCTGAGGGAGGATTATGCCCTGCCCTCGTCTTGGTGAACTCGTGTGGACATGGGACATGCACTGGTCAATTATCTGTGAGAACTGATCTGTGGCATCTATATAAACGGTAAACGGCTGTTGCTCTGCCTGGCAGTCAGCAATGTTCTAGAATAGATGGTAGCTGTTCTGCCCACTGGGTGCTGAAGGAAAGATGACAACCTGGGAGCAGAGTACCTGGATGATCTGCCATGGACCTTTGTTGATTTAGTTAAACCACAGTGCTGCTGGGGTTATTAATGCCAACATCCTAACTCAGAAGGCATGAGGTGCCAGGACAAGGAATTTGGGTTTCATGGTCAGGGGGAGTCATTCAAAGTTTTAAATGGGGCCAGTCTGAGAGTGACATGATCAGAGCTGTGTCTTCAGAAGATTGATTCATCCCTGAAGGATGCATTGCAGGGGGAGGACAGAGGACACTTCAGAAGGTCTTTAAGTGAAAAGTATCCAGGGGCCAAGTTACAGTGGGCAGGCACAGTGAGGGCAAGTTGTGGGGTGAGTGCACTGGGTGAGAGGTCTGAGCTAGAGATGATGGTGTTTGAAATCAGCAGATTGGATGAAGCTTTGAAAAAGAGAGGGAGAAAAGAGATCTTGAGGGGGCTAAATTATAGAGAAGAAAAAAATCCAATGCATTATACATGTCACACAATGTAACATTCTAGTCTTACAAAGGAATATATAAGGATTTGAAGGCTGTGAAATACAAACTATAAGGTTTAAGACACTGGCTAAGGAGAAACAAGACACTGAAGGCCTGCGTATTATTTTACACTTGATCTTAGCCAAAAGGCTGAGAAGCAATAGGCCTGCGTATTATTTTAAAATTCAACCTTTCCCGTAAGTGGAAACCACTAGGCTCCCCTGAAACTTCTTTCAAGTGCAAGAATGAAATGTAACTGGAGCAAGGACATGCCCCACACCTGTTGCTCCTCAAACCCAACTACCTCACCCCCATCATGATCATGCTGAAAGGGTCTCAGGTTGAGAGGCACTGAGGTCACTCAGATTTCTAACCTCCAGCCCCCCTTTCATATGAGGGTCCCACATGCAGCCCTCACTGGTAATCACGGAGTACTCCACCCTTGACATCCATAGCTGGGTGCTGGACTTGGCTGGGAGTTAAAGCTCCAGGTCTTTGAACTCTGCCTGCAGTTACGGTTCACAGGCAACAGGAGATGGGCACGCCAGGCCGAGTTGTCCCCACTCTCAACATTAGGGGTTGCGTGGGGCCACAGAGAGGTTCTGGTATGTGCAGACCGGCCCTGGACACAGACTCACCACTGCTGGGCCCATTGTAGTACTGACTGATGTAGCTGTTCATGTCATCTTTCACTGCGGCATCTATGCAGAGGACAGAGAAAGGTGAGTGTGGTGGCTCGCCAGGCTGTGGCCAGTTCATGTCCCTCCCCCAGTACTAAAGCCCCTACCCATCACCATGAGAGGAGGCGTTGTCTCCCAGAGGCTCTCTGCTGCTTTCCAATCCTCAGTGGGGCTCTGCGCCAAGGCTGGGCTGGCCTGGGTATCAGGGACCCAGGTCTTCATGAAGCATCTGGCTTGACGTATGGCACAGGCAGGGCCCTTTCCTTCTCTGTCTTCAGTTTCCCCATCTCTGAGATGAGGGGTGTGGAAACAGTTCCTCAGGGTTTTCCCTGCCTGGATGGCCTAAGTCTCTTAGTCTACCTGAGGTTCTCAGGGTGACCGGAAATGCCATCCTCAGTACAAAAGTCTCAAAGCCCTGCAAGTGGCCACACACAGACAGCTGCAGAGGCTGATCACTGATGACATCCCCTTGGCTCACCCATCTGAGTACCTAGTCTCCCATGCAGTACAGGGATGGAACAGGGGCTGCGCTTCCCCACTACCTAGTACGGGGTGAGTGCTCAGTAAATAGTTACTGCATGAATTAAGCATGACAGGGTATAAAGCTGTTCAGATCAAAGGAGATGACATGGGATCAGGATCTCAAAGAAATGGTGGTTCATCATCCTGATAGGAATGAAGAGGGAATGGGAGAGAGGAAAGGTGAGAAATTCAGAGTGGCCTGAGAATGGGAGGACAAGCAGATGACTGGAGACCCCAAAAGCCATCCCAAGGAGCTTGGCCTTGTTATGAGGGCAGTGAAGAACCACATGAAAGTTTGAATGCGGTCAGGTGTGACTCACTCCCAAGGTTGTGGGGTGAGTGGTTCAGAAGGTGCCAGGATTTAGGCAAGGAGACCAGAGACGATGCCCAGGTGAGGCTGACAGGTCCTGGGGAGGGAAGTGGTGCCTGATGGGACAGAAGGGAGGGATCAGAGTCAAATGATAATCAGGAGGGACCTGGCATGGTTTAGAGAGTAACAAGATGATCTTTGACTCAGTTTGGTAACTTGTCAGCTGAGCTCAAGGTATGCTCCATTAGCAACCGTGGTCTCCCCTGGGTCCTAGGGTCCTACAAGGACCTATCAGAATCAGACCTGATTTCAAACCTCGACCTACCACATTTTAGCTAAATGGTCCTCTCTGAGCCTCTGTTCCCTTATCTGTTAAGGAGATTAAGCAAGCTAACGAATGTCGAATTTCTCCAGTGGGGTCAGGCACACGAAGGCCTTCAACACACAGAAGTCTAGTTCTTCCTCTCCTATGGACGTCTGAGGGAGTCCACACCCCTAGGTGCTTCTCCTAGGAGCCGTGGTCTACAGATGAGTGGACCAGATGCTTTCTACGGCTGCCTTCCTGGACACACCTGAAATCACTGCAAAGGCCAATCTGTCCTGACGCTGGAAGTCTGTGAGCACAGGCAGACCTGGCTCTTAGAAGCTTTTTTGGCCTCTTTTGATCTTTAAATGCCTGTGGTGAGAGGTGTGTTTTGCATTAATGCCTCAGCTGAGGGAGGGGCCCGAGGGAGTCTCTCGCTCTAGGCCCTGTTCCAGGATCAGCCAGCAATGCTCCCTCAGAATCAGACAGCAATACAATTCTCCATGGCTCTTTATAATTTATGTTGTAAATGCTGTCTAGCCCTGCAGGTCACCCTGGGAAGTAGGTGGTGGCTGGTGTGGCTGCTTCCGGCAAGCAGTGACAGGAGGGGGTCCCCCAGGCCTATTGGGCCAGACAGGAGGTTCTGGTCCCTTCCTTTGCGCCATGGCTGCAGGGGCCTTGTGACATGGGCAGAACTATGAACTCGGCTAAAATATCTGCAGACCTGTGAAAATTCATCCTAAGGGAGTTACACACAGAAGGTGGCCTGGGGTGATGAAGAAAAACCCAGACCCTAGAAAATTACATGGACAGCTACATGCAGAATGAAACTGGACCACTTTCTTACTGAATGAGAGAAGTTATCTGCAAATCATATTCGATAAAGGGCTAAAATCCAAAATATATAAAGAACTCCTACAACTCAGCAGTAAAAAAAAAAAACAAACTAATTAAAAAATGGGCAGTGGACCTGAACAGACATTTTTTTCAAAGAAGAAATATAGCTGGCCAACAGACACATGAAAAGATGCTCAACATCACTCCCCATCAGGGAAACGCAAATCAAAATTACAATGAGCTGTCACCTCACACCTGTCAGAATGGCTAAAATCAACAACACAAGAAATAAGAGGTGTTGGCAAGGATATGGAGAAAGAGGAACCCTCTCTTGCACTGTTGGTGGGAATGCAAACTGGTACAGCCACTGTGGGAAACAATATGGAGGTTCCTCAAAGAATTAAAAATAGAAAGACCATGGAATTCTACCAGTGGGTATTTACCCAGAGAAAATGAAGACACAAATTTGAAAAGATATATGCATCCCTATGTTTACTACAGCATTATTTGCAAAAGCCAAGATGTGGAAGTACCCTAAGTGTCCACTGATAAAAGAACAAATGAAGAAGATGTGGTGTACACACAGAGAGAAATATTACTGAGTCATAAAAAAGGATGAGATCATGCCATTTAAGGCAACACGGACAGAACTAGAGGGCCTTATGCTAAATAAGTCAGAGAAAGACAAATACCATATAATTTCACTTACATGTGGAATCTAGAAAACAAAGAATAAATAAACAGTGGAAACAGACCTGTACATATGGAGACTGACTGATGGCTGCCAGATGGGAGGTGGTGGGGAGATAGGCAAAACGGTTGAAGAGGAGTGGGAGATACAGGCTTCTGGTTATGGAGTAAGTCCCAGGAATGAAAGGTAGAGCATGGGAGATGTTGTCAATGGTATCGTAATAGCACTGTATGGTGACAGATGGTAGCCACACTTGTGGTGAGCACAGCATAATAAACTTGTTAAATCACTGTTGTACGCTTGAAACTAATGTAACATTGTATAAACAAATTGTAACAAACAAACCCAAAACCCAGATCCTGGGTCTTGTCCTGGGGCATGCCATTGCCACAGGAGCCTGAGGTCACATCCCCTCTCTGGTCCTCAGTTTCTTCATCTGTACCACCAGGGGCGGGTGAGGCCCTTGCAGATTGTGATGTTGCTGGGCTAGATGGCTTCCAAAACCTCTGCCAGCTCTAAAGCACCCAGAGATGAGAGAGCAGTGTGGGAAGGGACCAGAGGCATCTGGGCTATCACCTCACTACCTCCTGATGGGGGGCTCTCCCCTCCATGGCCTGCACACCTGGGGACGGGAGGGCCTACCTCTTTGTTGAGGAGCTCTAACAGTCAGCTGTGGACAGCTTCTTGTTCATTTGTGCTCAGTAGGATCACAGTGTGCTGGACCCTGTGCTGGGTACTGAGGCCAGGAGTCCTGGCCTCTGAGGAGCACAGGCGGGGCCTTACCAGGATGTCCATTCCTTGGTCAAACAGCCAATCTCCATTTAATCAAGCCTTGCAGACCCTGGTCCTGTCTTTCACAGGTACCAAGGCTAAGCCCACTGCTCCTCACTGTCTATGTGATGGTGACAGACCATCCAACACTTAAACACTTAAAAGGCCCTCCTGAGAAGTCTCCTCTGGGAAACCACTGTCCATTTTCTACCCCTCCCCAGTTTTCCAGCCTTTCCACTCTGAAGGCTTCACTAGGGGTTACAGATGTGACCAAAACAGGTGGAGGAGGGGAAGGGAGGGAGCATTCACTGTGCCTTCATAGCTCCACACCTTGGGGTTTGGCACCACACACACCGAGATCCTTTAATCCTGGCCACTGCCCTGCAAGGCCAGGATTACTTAATAGACTGGTCCTTCCTAAAATCTGGCGGGATTACTCCCCTAATGCAGCCTGACATCTTCCAAGTGGGTGCAGCAACCGCCCTACTCCACTGACTCACGAGACACCCAGGGCTTCTCTGCAGTAACTGGGGCCAGGCCAAGCCCTTACCACACTTGGCTGTGTAATCTCCATGGAGGGTTCCTGTTTCTCATCCCAGGCAAATGTCAGTACAGAGGTGCAGCCTGCTGAGGAGGACTCTTTTTTTTTTTTTTTTTAAGTTTACTTATTTATTTTGAGAGAGAGAGTGGGGGAGGGGCAGAAAGAGAGGGGGGAGAGAGAGAGCGAGAGCGAGCGAGAGCAGGGAAGGGACAGAAAGAAAGGGAGAGAGAGAGAATCCCAAGCAGGCTCCACGCTGTCAGCATGGAGCCTGATGTGGGGCTCGAACCCATGAACTGTGAGATCATGACCTGATCTGAAACCAAGAGTTGGAGTTGACTTAATCAACTAAGCCACGCAGGCACCCCAGAGCACTCTTAATGTTGGTTCAGTCCAAGGTATTAGATCTTTCTCCTATCTCAGTGTTGACTGTTTGAGGTTGCCACATCTTCATCCAAGCCATTGGAAAAAACAATCTAGGCTAGGTGAACTGTAGCCCTGATGTCTCTCTTGAACTTATGACTGATCTGGCAACTGGCCAACTTCGTCTGAATGACCTCTAGCTACTTCTGACTCAACATGTCCCAAATAGAACTCAGTTTCTCCCTCCACCTCCATCTTGGTGAACGGTTTCTTTGCCCACCCAGGCTGGGAGACTGGCTACTTCTCAGTGCTTTCTCTTTCCTCACCCGATTCCTACCAAGTCTGTGACTATTCGAGGGACCCCTGATGCCCTCTGTTATGGTCCTGTGGTCTAGCCATAGGTCAGATGTCGTGCTTTCCCCTTTGGACTCTTGTCATGTCTTGGGTTTAATGAATGGGATGGCTAGCTGCATGAATATGCCTGACAAAACCTAGGGCCCAGGTGGCCACTGGAGGTTTGTCCAGTCTGCATTTGCTCCCTCTATTCCCACACAGGGGCCTCAGAATGAGCTTTAAGATACAGATCTGAGGGGCGCCTGGGTGGCTCAGTCGGTTAAGCGTCCGACTTCGGCTCAGGTCACGATCTCGTGGTCCGTGAGTTCGAGCCCCGCGTCAGGCTCTGGGCTGACAGCTCAGAGCCTGGAGCCTGCTTCAGATTCTGTGTCTCCCTCTCGTTCTGACCCTCCCCCATTCATGCTCTGTCTCTCTCTGTCTCAAAAATAAATAAAAAAAAATTAAAAAAAAATTAAAAAAAAAAAAAAGATACAGATCTGAAAGCGAGGCCTGCTGGACTCCTCTAGCAATGCTGACACTGTTCATGCCTGCTCTCTGCTTTAGGCAGGCCTTCTTCTCCAGAACTGACCACTTGGGCTGGGGTTCCGTCCTGACCCACACAGGGGCCACATTTTCTTCAGCATCTCTCTAGCACTTAGCATGAGGCTTGCCATATGCCAGCAATAAATAGTTTTGACTGGACAGATGACTGTGTCTGGGGGCCTGCAGGACCTCCCAGGACCTCCCCCTCTGGGATTCTCTCTCACTGTTCAGCACACAGCCTCTCTCCTTGTCCCTGATCCCTGCCTAGAGACTAGAGACTGTTGGGTAACTGGGAACTTGGGGAAAAGGAGAGGAGGTAGACACAGATGCTTGTGGCCAGGAACAGGCCACCATTCATCCTCTACACGAGGGGCTGCCCACCTTCCACCTAAGAATAATCTCCTGCCCCAGAGTTTGTTTTGATTTGGCCCCAAGGGGCCCTAGGGCCATGGAGGAACCACCCCATGGGAGGACTGAGCTGGCTGCCCCTGGAGGGGCTGGAAAGAAGGGTGGGCACAAACACAGGCTCCAGGACAAAACAGCCACCTTGTGGTCTCAGGCAAATCCCTAGGCACTCTGAGCCTCAGCTTCCTCACAGGTGAAATGGGGATGAGAAACACCAACCTGCTGGGGAGCTGTAAGATTTACTGAGGTAATGAATGTCAAGTCTAGCCCTGGGATGTCCCTCACCTTTCTGAACCCCTGGCCCATGGCGTTCCCTACCAACCCCAAAGTCTTGAGGCTTCTGAGGCAGCTACAGCAGCTGCTCTTGGCCACCTGGCACCTTTCTTCCTGGGGTGTAAACATTCTGAAAATGCATCCAGGCTAATCCTCCCAAAGCCCTTCGAGTGCTGGCCATGGCAACGCTCATTATGTGTGTTTGCCCCTGGGGTGGAGCCCCAACTTGCCTGGCAAGGCTGAGGTTGAGAGAAAGGCTGAGGTTGAGTCAGCTGGGCCTCCTGGAAGGGGTGAGAGCGGGTGCTGTGGGGCAGGGTCCCAGGACCCCACATCCATACATCCTGTGCAGACACGGGCCCCAAAGTCCATAGGGAAGCCCTGATTCCTGGTTTGGGGCTCCTGGTCCCTGACTAGGCAGCCCTCATAGAAGGAGGCATGGACATTCACTGGGCACCTGCTGTGTACCACGCTGTGTACCATCAGAGACAGGACGAGCAGGATTATGGGGTCCCTTGTTCAAAAAGCCAGATCATATGTGATAAGGGGCTAATAATATCTACCACATATAAAGAACTCCTACAACTCAACAGTGGAAAGAACCAAACCAGTTAAAAGCTGGGCAGAGGATCTGAATAGACATTTTTCCAAAGAACATATATAGATGGCCAACAGACACATGAGAAGATGCTCCACATCACTCGTCATCAGAGGACTACAAACCACAATGAGATACCACCTCATACTTGTTAGAATGGCTATTAGCAAAAAGACAAGAGGTAATTTTGGCAAGATGTCAAGAAAAGTGAACACTTGCAGAGTTTTGGTGGGAATGTACATTTTATAGCCACTGTGGAAAGTAGTATGGAGGTTTCTCAAAAATCAAAAATACAACTACCATAGAATTCCACTCCTGGGTATTTACCCAAAGTAAACGAAAACACTAACTTGAAAAGATGCACCCTCACATTCATCACAGCATTATTTATAATAGCTAATACATGGAAACAACATAAGTGTCCAATGGTGGATGAATAAAGATGTGGCATGTGTACATACACACACACAGATACACACACACACAGACACACACAGATACACACACACTGGAGTATTTCAGCTATAAAAAAGAAAGAAATTGCGCCATTTGCAACATGGATGTCCCTTGAAGGCATTATGCTAAGTGAAATAAGTCAGGGAGAGAAAGACAAATACTATATGATCTCAATTATGTGTAATCTAAAAACAAAACAAAAATAAGAAAACTCTGAGCTCACAGATACAAAGAACAAATTGGTAGTTGTTAGAGGTGGGGGTTGGTGAAATGGGTGAGTGGGGTCAAAGGGTACAAATTTTATTGTAAAATAAATAAGTTATGGGGATATGCTGTATTGCATGGTGACAATAGTTACTAATAATGTACTGCATATTTGAAAGTTGTTAAGCAAGTAAATCTTAGAAGTTCTCATCACATTAAAAAGAATATTTGTAACTGGGGGGTCTGGGGGGGTTCAGTCGGTTAAACGTCTGATTCTTGGTTTCGGCTCAGGTCACGATCTTATGGTTCCTGAGATCGAGACTCACATCAGGCTCTGTGCTGACTGCATGGAGCCTGCTTGGGATTCTCTCTCTCCCTCTCTCTTTGCTCCTCCCCTGCTTATTCTCTCTCTCAAAATAAATAAACTTAAAAATTTTTTTTAATTTTATAAATATGTATGGTTACAGATGTTAACTAGATTTATTATGATCATTTTGCAATATATACAAATATCTAATTGTTACATAGTATACCCAAAACTAATAAGCTATATGCCAATTACACATCTGTTAAAAAAAAAAAAGCATTAAGGATTTCAAGTAGACCACAGCAGAGCACTGAACCAAGTTCGAGCCCCTGTATGACCAACCAAGTCACCAGGCCATGGACCCAGTCCTGATCAGAGAGGTAAAGTAACTTGTTCAAGGCTGAGCTGAGATACAAACCCCTAGCCCTAGCCCTCTGCCCTGTCAACTGTCTCACTATTTTGTGTGAGGCCCTACAGCTCTGGGGCTTCCCTGGGTCCTCAGTGACTCCACTAGGAACACATGTGAGGAGGCCAGCAGTGGCAGAAACCCCGACTTGTCTCCATAGCACATAGGTCTCTGCTCTCCTAAGGGTACACCCTGGTGCCAGCTGCTTGGCAGAGGGAAGGCCCTCTGGGGGGGCCGCCTGGCCTGGTGCACCTCTGTGGGGGTTTCTCTGAGTGCTGGGGCAGCATACAGGGACACAGAGGTTTCCTGTGATATACAGTGAAACTGTGGCACTCCCACCAGTAGCTGTAATTCATAAATTATGGGCAAGTTTCAAGACTAATAAATTTGGGAGGGAAGTATTAACGACTACACAGGGGCACCGTGAACTTGGCAGGCCCCGAAGTCTGGAACTTTGCAGCCTGGGTTTTAAAAATGATTTGTGCCAGAGCAAGTCTAAACAGAAGCTGGTCGGCGTTAGTCTGGCTCTGACCTGCTGGCAACTGTTGAGACTGTAGGAACCACTCAGCACTCCCACCCCTCAGGGCCACCCTCCCGCAGTGAGCAAGGCCCCCTCCAGAGGCTCCTGTCACTTCTCGCTCATTTCTGCAGGTTAATCCTTGGAAAGTCTGTGTGCTGTTGTGACACAGTGAGCTTCGGAGCCCTCACTGGCCTGAAGGTCATCGTTAGCAACAAAGGCTGCCCTTTCTACATCTCCAGAGTAGCCCAGGGCATCCCTAGCTTGTCCGGCCATAATTTCTAATGTCATGGAAATCCCTCCCTGGACACAGCTCCTGATCAAAGAGAAATCAGCTGGGGGATGCCCTGTCTCACTGGCCCACTGGAGGCTATGAATCACACATGCCACTTGCTGGCCCCCCAGCTTCTGCCCTCTGCTTCAGCGGTGTTGGCTTTGCTACTGATGGCTCTGGAGGTTGGCAGTGAAGTGGCAGAAGTGGCCTGTGGGGGAGTGGACTGTGCATGGCATAGACTGGGGCAGGTACAGGGCAGGTGTGCGTCTAGAGAGGTTGGAGGTAGGGGTGTCACAGAACAGATAAAGGAGAGCAGGGGTGGGTTCCAGGTATAGATGGGTGGGGCATTTGCAGCTGCTCCCAGGGATACATGTTTGGCATCTCTATGGGAGGCCTGGGTGCCTTGTTCAGACACCTCCTAGTCTCAGGAGGGTCAGCACAGATGCCATGACATCCTGGCTAGTAACACACAGCTGATCAAATTTACCCTGAGTGGGCTTCGAGTGTGACCCAGCTTTCTCCCTTCTTATTCTGCCACCTCCATCCCTCCTGGAAGTTGTTCATTATGGGGACAGCAGAGAGAGGGAGCAGGATGGAGAGGCAAGGACTCCTAGAATGTGTAGGATTATTTCAAAGGCTTGGTTTGTTTGTAGACTCTCCAAACCCAGATCTTGACTCCCTGTGGGCCCAAATGTGGCATCAGGTGTTGAGGGTCTGGAGGTCACTGGCTCAGGGACAATAATGGCCATGCTGTTATCGCGAGAGCCAAGGATCCTGATGATAGAGAGGTGCTATAGAATGTGTGGCTGTTTGGAGGCGCTCACCTGAGCTCAGATGTTTATAGGTGAGCACATGTGAAGAGACAACAGAACCAGTCAGGCCTAAGCCCCAGGTGAGCTGCAGCCTCGAAATGGGCTGTGAGCACCACTGTGGGCAGAGCAAGGAGGCTGGCTGCCCAGCAGCTGCTCCTCTGACTCATTCTGCTTTATCAATGAGGAAGACCCTGGGATGAGCTGGAGACTGTGAAGCTCCTGTCCTTGGGAAGCAAGACAAGCAGGCAAAAGCTGCTGACTTCTAGAAGAACTTGCAAAAAGAATATTCTTATATTCTTTTATTCTGGATTCCACAAACACCAGCCTAGGGAGCTGAAAGTCAAGAGGGGTTTCTGGAGTGCACTGCTGCCAGATAGCCCCTGAGCCCAGAGCACTGCAAGGACCCACATTAGCACAAGTGACATCCACAAGCCTTCTTTTGTTCTTTGATCAGTTACAGACTTGCACATTACATTTCACACAACAAGCACTACAGGGAGCCTGCTGAGGGCCAGGCCTGGGTGGGCTCTGGAGATAAACAAGTCTTGGGGGGAACACACATATAAATGGTCACAGCAACACGGCACAGTTGATTGGGTCTCATGGGAGTTCATGGAAGTCTAGAGGGGAGAGAGTGGTGGCTGGGAGCTCACCTGGAGATGGGTTCTAAGGAGGAAGAGAAGTTTGGCAGGCAGGCCTGGCCCGCCAGTGATCAGCATGTGGAAAAGTTCCAAGACCTACCGCTGCATAGAACACAGAGCTAAAAGATGTCTCCCTTGCCCACAGTGAAGGTGAAGACAGTGGGAGGAGTTGAGGCTGGGCAAGCGAGATCATTAAAGGTCTGTATGCCACCTGTTAGAGGGTGAATCGTTGTGTCTCCCCCAAATTCATATGTTGCCCTAACCCCCAGTACCTCAGAATGGGGTCTCATTTGGAAATGAGGCTGAAGCAGAAGTCACTAATTAAGGTGATGTCATACTGGAGTAGGGTGGGTCCCCAACCCAGTATGACTTGGGTCCTTATAAAAAAGGAAATGTGAACACAGACACACACACAGGGAGAATGCCAGGTGAAGAGGAAGCCAAGGAACACCAAGCATTATGAGCAAACCACCAGAAGCTAGGGGACAGACCCTCACAGCCCTCGGGAGGAACCAACCTGCCAAGACCTTGATCTCAGACGTCAGCCTCGAGAGCCGTGAGACAGTAAACTGACAGGTAAGCAGTTTGCCGTGCTTCATCACCATTACTGCAGCCCAAGGAGCCATCAGCCAACGTGTTAAGTCAGGAATCAAAGAAGCTACAGCCCAACACAGATGGATGTAAAGTGCTGCACAGTGGAATGGGAGCAGGGAACGGGGATGGGGGGGCCTCCCAGGGAACACGGGGCAGGGGGCCGGGTCAGCTGTGAGCTCAGGCCAGGCAGCCACATCTAAGGGTTCTCGGTTCAGAACAAAAAAGCAGGGGTGGCCCCTTAGCACTCCACCCTGGTCTTGCAGCTCCCCAAGAACTGTGTTCTGTTCTAGATGTCACTCTAAGAGGAACCAAAACACTGGAATGTTCAAGGAGAGATGATACAGCAAGAACATGGAGAGCTTCTCTCCTGAGGGTTGGCTGTGGGAATGCAGTGACAGTCCCCGCAGGAGAAAACACTCAAAGGCCAGTCTTTGAAATGACACCTCAGTATAACACTGTATGTCAAACAGACTTCAATAAAAAAATAAAATGAAAGGTGCCTCAGCCGGGAGGGCATCCACTGCAACCAATGCAGAACAGCTGCAGCCAAGTAGGAAAGACAGGTGCTGGGGGGCAGACCTCAGCCCAGAACAAAGAATTCTTTTCTAATAAACAGAGCCATTGAAAGTTGGGTTGGTGTGGGCTTCCCTGGGAGTTCAGGAGCACCTGTTGTTAAAGAAGGTAAGCTGAGGCCAGGGAGCCTCTTGGCAAGAGTTTTAGATGGGATGAACACATCAGCTGAAGGTCTATCCCTCCCTCAGAGAAGTCCCTCCCAGCCCCCAACTTCTACAGTTCTAAGATCCGAAGTTCTCTCTAAAAGATCATAACAGCAATCACCCCACTCCACAAAACCTGTCCACAGTGACTTACAGCCTCCAGAGCTTTCTCACATCCATCAGCTCCTCATGCTGCCTGTGAGGCAGGCAGAGCTGGAGCTGTGAGGCACTTTATAGAAGGGAACACTGAAGCCTCAAGTCACAGAGCTGGGGAGTAGTGGAGCCCAAGGCTCTGGCCTCCTGCCTCCCAACCCACGCAGCTCTGCTGGGCTGTCCTGGCAAGGGGAACATGGCAAGCCAAGGTGAAGTGGGCCCGAGGTCAAGCTGGGATTTAGGGCCCCACAGCCTGGGTTCTAAGCTCAGCACCATCATTTCCAGTGTATAATTCTGTGAAATTCTTTTTTTTTTTTTTTAATGTTTGTTTGTTTATTTTGAGAGAGACACAGCAGGGGAGGGGCAGAGAGAGAGAGAGAGAGAGAGAGAGAGCGAGCGAGAGAGAATCCCAAGCAGGCTCTGCACTGTTAGCATGAAGCCCAATTCAGGGCTCGATCTCATGAACCCTGAGATCATGACCTGAGCCAAAATCAAGAGTCAGACACTTAACTGACTGAGCCACATAGGCGTCTCTACCCTGAAATTCTTTCAACTTCTCTGGGTCTGAGTTTTCTCCTCCATATGAGAGAAAGGTGACGTGAGGATGAAATGAGATCACACTGTAAAAACCTCCCTCCGGGGAAGGGGCGATTTGATGAACTTTTAATTCCCTTACCTTCAGGTAAAAAATGTAAACTTGAAAATGTATCCTGAATTATCAGGGGAGGTCAATATTTAAAAGAATTTTTTGATAAAGTGACGTAACCCCTTACCCATCACTTTAGTGATAACATTTTCAGGTACAAGTTAGGGCAGGGAGGACTCAGACAGGAACACAAAAGGTGCCTGGGGAGGGAAGTCTGTGTTGAGAGCTCCTAGGATCCCCTTGGGGCCCTAACGTGGGCGCTCATCCCCCTACCTGGCTCCCCAGCTCCCTGAGCTGAGGTAGATCCCTGACTTGAGTCCATTTGAACACAGCCTCCCCAAATCCTGCGAAGGTCCAAACTTGACAGGGCTGTGTCACCAGGCAATACCATCTGACATTTGCAGGACTGTTCTGCAGCTCTGGAGGCCACTTGCACCCACTTCCCTGAGCCTCACAACAACACTGTGAGGAAAGCTCAGCACCATTCCCATTTGCCAGCTAGCACAACCAAGGCTCAGAAGGAGGAAGTTCCCTGTTCAAGATAACACAGCTGGCCATCTATACAGTACTCATGCCCCATTCTCCACTAATCTCTCCTGCCCACCAGTTTGTTACCACCTCCAAGATTTAGGTTCTGGGCTGTACTGGCCCTAAGGATGGACTGACTATCTGGCCCCTGCGGGCGGGGTAATCCAGAAGGAAAGTCTCAAGTCTCTGGTTTGAAGCCTAGCTCCGCCATTTATTAGTGATGCGCCTTTGTACAACTTTTATTTCATCCGTAAAATAGGTAAGTCATACTTCTAATGCAGTGAGGGATGGCGAGATAATAATGCATGCAAAGCACGCCAGCGGCCCACAGGCATAGAATGGGTGCAAGTCACTGAGATGACTTCGTGGTTGGGGCAAGGCAGCCTGACTAAACGCTTGCTCCAGGGCTAGGAAAGGTCGTCCCGGGGGCACCCCCTCCTGAGGTGAGCCCCTCCTCCCACCAGTCCCGCAAGGAGGCTCGCCCGCCCTCAGGATTCTGGGCGCAGAGGCCTGGGTGGGGGCGGGCCGCCGGCGGGCTCACCTTGCGAGGGCTGCAGCTCCTCCACGACGCTCTCGGCGGCCGTCTCCTCCGCCCACGTGCCGGCCTCCACCACCTTGTAGCGGCTGCGCGGCTGGCTGAGCACGTGAGGGGCCTGCAGCGCCGCCTCGCGCTCGGCAGCCAGGTCCAGGTCCTGCTGAGCCAGGTGCGCCCGCAGCTGCCGGATCTCAAACTGCAAGAGGAGAGGGGCTGTGGGCGGTGGGCTGCGCGCGGGAGGGCGGGGCCAGGGGCGCTTTGCTCCTGGGGCGGGAGCCAGGAGCCTGGCGCTGAGAGTCCTGAGGGGTGGGTGGGGCCTTCCTTACAAATCTCCAACGACACCAGTCGCTAGAGCCTTTGACGTTTATGGAGTCTTATCCAAGTAATAAAGTGCGTTCCTGTGTGTCATCTCTGGGATACTGTGTAGTCTGGCCCCATTGTGAAGACAAGATGGCCATTAGGGGAAACACACCTGTGGTCTGTGGGAAGAGCACTGAAGGAGAGGCGAAAAACACGGGTTTGAATCTTGATCTAGTTACTTGCCTAAATGTGCGATCCAGGTGTGCCTTAATTCAGGTGTCTTACATTGATGATGAATGTAACACAGGATACCTGGGAACATCCAGGGCCAGCCTAACCAGCGGTGGGAGCCCATCCTGATGTCAGGGATCATCACCTGCTTGCTGGGCTGTCGACTGTCCATTTGTCTTCCAGCAACACCCACTTGCCTCTTCTAGGAGGTGTTCAGAAAGGGTTGGGCCCTAGTCCAGGCTCTGTAGCTTCCTGACCATGTGGCTGGGTTCCCTTATCTGTATAACAGGGGTTCTCACACCCTAGATCTCTCTGAGGACTTGGGTACTTAAATAAGGGCTTTGAAAAAAGCGGCACATATTTTGATTTTGGTTAATTATTTTTTGTTGTTGTTGGGAAAAGCCAACAAACCCAGATGCTTCTTGGGTTTGTGGCTGAAATGGCTGTTCATCCTTGGGCCTTTCTGGGCCATCTGTGCAAAGACAAAGTTGACTTCTGTCGTTGAAGGGCCTGGCTGTGGGCTCAGCTACAAGGAGAGCCTTCACTGCCACCTAGTGTCCCAAGAACACATTGCATCACTTCTGCACAACCTCCAGACAAACTCAAAGCCTGAAACAAGTGGTGGTGGAGGAGGGCAGTCCCAGGGAAGCCCAGTGCCTGGTCTCCCTACCTAGAAGATTACCTACTTGCCCATGATGCTCGGTGTCCTGCTCTGACCCCTCCCTGTAATGTTAGCCTCACACCTCCAACTCCTACCTGACAACAACATGGAACTGGGTCACAGGAATCACCAACTCAACTTGGTCAGAATAGGACTCTTCACTGCATCTGAAAATCACTCCTCAGGTGGTTTCATCTCATCTTAGCTGGAGCCAAAAATGAATCACCTCCTTTGTTTCCTTGCCTTCCCTCCCCCACCATGCAATCTGTCCCCAAGTCCAGCTCCACCTCCAAGTGCTACGCCAAGCCTGCCTGCCCCACCCCCCACCACCTTCACTGCCAGCCCTCACCTGGGCAACTGCAACTTCTACAGCCTTTTGCCATCTATTCTCCAGAAGAAGTCAGAGAGATTCTCCCAAACCTAGATCACATCATATCACCATCTTGTCTACAAATCTCAACTGGGAGGAAACTCAACTCCTTACCCTTGGCTTACAAAGCAGGTGCATGATCTGGCCCTGTCTCTCTGGCCTACTTCGCCTCATCCTTTCTCTCTTTACCTCTCCCTGTGATGCAGGGCTTCTTGTAGTTCCTTAAACACACCAAGCATGTGTTGATCTGAAGGCCACTTTCCCAGCTGTGCTGTTTGCTCACAGATCACATAGTCAGCTCCTCTGCTCAGACCCACCCCCCCCCACCTGAGGCAGCCACCCAGGCACTTTGTCATGCCAGCCTGTTTGAATTCTCTGCATTGGACTTATCACCTTCTGATATTTTATAATCTATTTTAATATTTTATTATTTTTCTTTTGGTGTAAATGAAATGCACAATTAGAGCATTCGTTAACATTAGGGTGGTCAAGTAGGAGACTGACGTTGGGACAACCTCCCAATGTCAGTGTCCACAGGTTTTGTCTCTGGGACCACTCAGTTTTTCAGAGAGCTCATCAGCCTCTGGCAGCCTCTGTGCTGGGAGCAGGGCAAGGGAATGGGGCAGAGGGTCCCATCATTATACGGAAGGATTATCACTTAATCCTCGTTTTCAGCCCTGTACCCCTTCTCTGACCCTTGCCTAACCCAGGGACCACCTGCAGAGCCCTCTGGTTCAGTTTCTCCAGAGGAAAAACCTCTATGATTCTTGTAGGATGCAGGTGTGTGGTCTCCTGGCTGTTCAGGATTGGGATGGGGCCTAAGGGGCTCAAATATTGTGTGTACAGGCTTTTAGCCAACCCCTCTCCCTTTGGTCAGCTTCCCAATCACTCCTTTCTTCCCAAACTCTCAAGGGTTCTGAGGGCAGAATTAGCCCATTTCCCTCATTATCCTCTGCAGGCACTTGAATTATAAATTCTCCATTCTGCTAGATCGGTTACCCCTTTCTCATCCACTATTTTTCTCAAATCCACTTAAGTCTCTATATTCTTTGTCCTTATGGACAGGACTTAAAGAGACACTTTCTTAATTCTTAAGTGTTTATGGTTTTTTAAATAGTGATTTTAGTGGAGTTTGGGAAAGGAGATGATACAAATATGTGTAGTCACTCCATCATTTTCTTTAAGGACTATCTTTTGGTTTTCCCCTCTCACTTCAGTGATGGTATGATGGTTAAAAGAAAAAGAAAGAAAGAAAGAAAGAAAAAAGTCCTGATGGGTAGTTTATGCCAATCTCTGTGGTGTAAATACTCCACCATAGCCAATTTCAAACTACCAACACAATGTCATGGAGAATTGGGAAGACATGTACACAAGTGGTTCTCAGGGATAAGGGCTCTAGCACAGCACTGCCACCTTCGCCCCCCTAATAAAATATAATCTATGTAAGAGCAGGGGTCTTGACTGTTTTGTTGCCTGGTGTAGAGAAGGCACTCAATAATTATTGTTGAATTAATGAATGAATGAAACTAATCAGCTCTGCTCAATTCTGTGGTTTCAGACCAAGCTCCAATCTTAGCCCAAAGCTGAGATAGTCTGAGCCCTGATCCTGCTCACACACTAAGCTCTGACCGTGAGCCCCAACCATGGTTACACACTGAACCCTGTACCTGCTCACACACTGTGCCCTATCTCTGCTTTCAGTCTAGGCTCAGACTCTGGACCTCAACAACTCAGTACTTACATGGGGCCATTGGTTGTAGATGGTAAGAAAGCAACCCTGGCTTATTATACGGTGGTCTTCTGTGCAGGGGGAGAGAGTTCAAGCTACCTCTCTGGCATCAAGGTCTCAGAGGTCACAAGGGGCCCATGAGGCAACCTTCCTGATTTCTGCTGGGGCTGGAAGCCCCTCCTTCCCAGGCTCATCTGAACTTCCCATGGGCATATGTAGACCACTTCCTCCAAGGCTGCTCGTCAGGGCCAGTAGGCCCAGCTAATGGCCTTCTAGGCCACTCTGAGCAGATGCATTATTGATAACTTGTAATTGATATAGAGCTGCCCATGAGTGTCCCACTGGAATTCAGGCCAGACAGCCAGAGGCCAGGGCTTGCCCAGCCCCAAGCCCACATGTGCAGACATAGGCACATACATTAAAACAAGTTTTAGGCTACAGATATGAACCCCAAGTATATGGGAGTTCTCCTAGACATTCATTCATTCATTCGTTCATTCATTCACTCATTCAGATAAAGCATGGTGAGGGCTATGTTAAAATTCTGTTACGTGTTTTAGAATGAAAATGTGTCTCTCAGCTTGGAAGTGAGTCCTCAGTGGCCCCATGTGAGGGGGACCGTGTCTGCTGCACTGTGGGGAGTAAATCTCCCAGGACAGTCTCAAGGGGTGACACCGGGTGGCACTTGTGGCAGGGGAGGCACGATGTGTCCAAAAGACAGAGGCCTGGTAGGTAAGAGAGCCTGGGGAGATCAACAGAAGCCACACCAGGCAGAGCCCTTTAGCCACAGCAAGATGTTTCTAGGATGTCGGCCTTTAAAGAGTGACAGGAAATCACTGAAATCTTTTGAACGGAAGGACAGGTGAGGGAGGAGGTGTTGTGGTGACTCAGGTGAGCACTTTGGAAGGACTGTGCTGACAGCATGGCGAAGGATTGGACAGAGATGGGCCAGGGTGGACCTGGGAATACCAGCTGGGATGCTATTTCTGCAACCTAGGCCAAATAACCAGAATTTGGACTAGGTTGGAGACAGTGGAGACAGGAGGTTAAGGCGACTAGTAGGAGGTAGAAGTGTCAGGATGGGCATGGATTGGAATGAGGGTGAAGGAGAGGGACATATTTTTACAAGCTTCAGAGGGTATGAGTGGCTGGATGCTCTCAGCCTGTGCCCTGAGGAGGAATGACTGACTTCCTACAGAGGAAGTGCATATAGCTAAATGGCTCTCAGCTCAGCTCAATTCAGCTCAGCTCTAGGGGGCTGTCAGGGTATTGCAGCTGGGACACTCAGAGCCTGGCTTCTGCTTCTCCTCTACTGAACATGGCCACATGTACTTCCCCAGCTGACTGAAGGGCTGTCAGGGGTCCTAGGATATCAGGACCTCATTAGTCAGTGGGTGAACTGGGGCTCCAGGGTTGGAAGAAGCCTCTGTGCTGGGAGACAGGGCAGGGGAAAAGCTAGGTCAACAGGGTGCATCAGAAACAAAGCTAGGCCCAGAATCCAGGCCTCTGGCTTCTAGCTTCACAGACTTTGTGTCAAGGAACTCGAAGCCTTAGAGACAAGATGGAAGAGACTAGGCTCAAGCAGAATACAGAGGGGTTGGTGGCTATAGGGGCCAGGAAAAAGCAGGAGGCTCCAAGTGGGGAAAAAGCAAGGGCTGGAGGCAGGCACCAGAATTCTCAGCCCTTCACCCCTCCCTCACTCTGACTTTGGGTGAGTCTCTGTTCCTCTTTGGACCTTGGTTTTACTGTGTGTTCAATAAGGCAAATGGACTAGCTGAACTCTGAGTCTATGACAAGCTCTGTGCTGGCTCTGGGAGCCTAGCTGGGAGGGAATAAAGTACAAGTGACAGGTGGCTCCTGGTGCTGTCTTGAGGGCCATCCCCTGTTCCCTGATGAAATGCCCCATTCCCGGAGGGCCGACTCTTTACAGAAAGATAACATAATCCAGAATCTCTAAAACACATTATTAACAGTGTGTAGTACACAAAAAGAGTTACTATTCATGCAAATAAGCAAACACACACACACACACACACCCAATGTTCAATTATCAAGACATAAAACAGTCAAGAGGCTGCTTAGAATTTTCATAAAGGCTGGCTTATCTAATATTTGAGTTAGCAGATAAGGACTTCAAAATAAGTGTGATGATTATATTGAATTAGGAGGAAAGATGAACAGAATGGATGTAGCATTTCAGTGGAGAAACAGAACTTGTAAGAGGAATCAAATGGAACTTCTAGAAGTTCAACATGCAATATCTGAAATTGAGAATTCCATTGGATGGGCTTAACAGCAGACCAGACATTGTAGAAGATAAGATTGTTGGACTTGAGGGCAGGTCTACAGGAAAATATTGCAACATATGGCCAAAAAAAAGGAGGCGGGGGGGGGGGGGGGGAGGGAGAATGAGTGATCAAAATAGGTCTAAGAGAGATGTGAGACATGCTCAAAGGGCCTAACATAGGCAAGCAGAATTTCAAAAGGAGAAGGAAAGGATAAAGCAAAAACAATCAGTAAAGAAATCATGGTCAAGAACTTTCCCAATATAATAAAAAAAATCCACAAATTCAAGAAACTCAGAGAATCTGAAGCAGGATAAATACAAAATATGCACACCTAGACACTCTGTGGTCAAACTGTTGAAACCAGTTAAGAAGAAACATCCAAGCTCTCCAGGGCTCATGTGGGCCTGGGCCTTGGGCCTCGAGGGGCAAAGGCACATGGTGGCTCTGATGACAAAATGAAGCAAATTTTCCATTGGCAAACTGGCCTGGGGGAAAAAAAGACCATCCCGAGACTCAGGGAGAATGAAAGTGCAGTCACAGCCCTTCTTAATGCATATCATTAGCTAAGTATTTCTATCAGATAACCTGACCAGATCAGCCAGCATCCACAGGGAAGCCCTCAGCATGCATTACAGAGTGAGTCAAGGCCTCTTCCATTGGGGCTGGGCTTTTAATGCATGCCCAGGTGGGGCCAGACCCCTGGGGCGGCAGAGCTGGCACACCCAGTACATCTCTGCCTATAATGGTCTGGTTTGTGGAGTACACTTGACACGGCCTTGGCCTGATCAATGCACACTCTGGCCAGAAGCTCGATGCTATCTAATGCAAGAACAATAATTTTCTTCCATCCTATTAGTGCTGTCTGCACAGACTGCCCTGCCTTCAAACCTATCTGCTATTGGGATGGCATCCAATGTTTATTTCCATTAGTTTCGCCATTGTTGGTAACAATAAAAATCAGGAGACAGTTGCAAACTAATGATTTAGGAGCAGGGGGAAGCTGAATTCGACCTTGGCCCCTTTCCATCCATTGTGAAGATGACTAGTAGTTGGCCATAAATTTAAATTATGGCAAAAGGATAACATAAGTTATTCCTCTGATGGCTAATTTTATCAGCTAAATAGGCTTGTCATTAAAGCTATCGGCTGTTTTACAAATCACTTCCCATGCTTAAACACACACACACACACACACACACACACACACACACACACTTCCCTTCCGACAGTGGAGATCTTGAATAATCCAGGTAACAAAGGCGATTGTGCTGAGCTGGGGACTTGTGGCCTCTGCGGGAAAAGTGGGGAAGTGGGGGGCTCTCTGGAATGAGTCAGATCAAGCACCACCCCTAGAACCAGGATAGGACCCTTTTCTGCTCTTTCCAATCTGCTGATGGCCATGGAAGCCCTTCTCTGAGTTGGCGGCCCAGCCTCAAAGGTGAGAATCTGTGCAGCCATTGGCGTTCTCTCAGAGGTGCTGAGCACCGGGGATCCTGGGTCCCAAGCAAGGTCCGCAGATCACCTCCCACCACCTAACAAGTGGGTTACGACCCCTGCACGATCCCTGCACCTGAAAATGGAGCAGATGGAGAGGGAGGAGCAGGACACGGCCCTTCCCCCCACCGCCTACTTCCACCAGAAATGCCTATTGCTTGGGGTCAAGATTATTATTCTGTTTCTTACAGAAAAAGGTCAAGGTGACTTGCATCATCCAGAGAGGATTAATAGATGTGATTGTGCCCACGGGATGGGGGAAAGGGGTAAAGAACGTCGTGAGCCCATGGGCCTCATTTTATGGATTAGTCCCCGTGCAAGTGACTGTTTTCTTGCTGGGCACATAGACCACTTTAGTCTGCATCTGGTGCCTTAAGTGTGACTGTGAAACTGAGTCCCATCTACGAAATGGGGGCAGAAGCCTGGCTAATAAAAACCTGTACACAGTTCTCTACTCTCCCCTTCTCTACTTCTCCCCTGCTGAAGGAAGAAAACTGCAAGGACTTAGAAGGAGCTACAAAATGGGAGGAGCCTGGAGGCCAGACTGACTGTGTCGAACAGTGGCCCACCACCCCCTGTCCACTGCAACCTGCACTGGGCTGTGATGTGACAGACAAACTCTTCTTGTGGTAGGTCACTGACATTTCGTATTTGTTTGATGTAGCAGCTTGTGTTACTCTGCCTGACAGTGACTTGTACAGACACCCCAGGCCTGGTGTAGGCAAGCAGACCCTGACGCTGCGTTCCATCCCTGGCCCTCTACCACGAACTGTGTGGCCTGGGCAAGCAACGGCCTCTCTCAGACATTGTCTTCCCATCTATAAAGGGGTTAATAATACCTAGCCTACCCACTCTAACCACAAAGCCAAAGGGAGTTAAAATACACTGGAGCGCCTGGGTGGCTCAGTCGGTTAAGCGTCTAACCCTTGGTTTCAGCTCAGCAGTTTGCATGAGCCTGCTTGGGATTCTCTTTGTCTCTCTCTCCCCCTCCCAGGTGCCCTCTCCCTCCCAAATAAATAAAGAAACTTAAAAGAATTTTTTTAAATACATGGAAGCACATTTGTAAGTGGCCACCATTATACAAATGATTTAGTATATTTATTTTCTCTCTCTCCCCTTTTTTTTACATTCCCAGAAAGACTCTGGTAGGCTGGACTTTATATATGTTACTTGACTTAGTCTGATCCTTATAGCATCCTGGTGGCATAAACCTTGTTTCCTCCGTTTTTCCAACAAGGAAATCGAGGCCCAGGGATTAAGGGGGAAGCTAGTCATTGGTGGAGTGGAGGTTGGAATCTTGCTTGCTGGCTCCTTGTCTAAGAGGGCTCCCTCCACCCTCCAGGCTGCCCCCACACAGGACTCCTCTTTCAGGGACTGAAGCTTGCCCAGGGCCCAAGACTGTCCTAAGAGGTTCACTGAGCTCCACTGGCCTCCTTGCAGGCTAGGCCTCGAGTCGCCCTAGATACCTGGGTTTTTGCTAATGGTCTCAGGGTGAATGGTACTCAACTTAGAGAACTTCCTTCTGTCCTTCCCAAAGGACCCTGGAGAAAAGAAATAAATTTTGACTGTGAGCCAGGTTGGATCCTATTAACACTGGGCCAAAGGCAAAGCTTACAGGGCAAAGAGCAAGTACAATGGGGACTTCAGAACAGGTTTCAGAATTAGAGCAAGATCCTGCGCACAGCTGTACATAAAGCTTCAGAAGTGGTTTCTTAAGACGAGTTGGAAGAATTTAACCGCATACAGTGATTTAACCGCTGTATCTAAAACAGCTTTAATCTCTGAAGCAGTCAGAACACAGGGACAAAAGCTCATGCTATCTCTCCAAAGGATAGTAACTAGCATCCCACCTCTGGAATCCATCTATGTATCAGCAAAATTAACCCCTAAGGACATCCTGGCCAGGAGTCTCAGACAGAGAGTAAAACACAAGTGAATGAGAAGGAACTTTCATCAGCAGAAGGACTGTTGAATTTGGGGGTCTGAGGCTATCTGCTTCTGTCACAGAAGTGAGCAACCTGGAAGCAGGATGCAGAAGGCCTGCCAGAGCTTAGGCAGGGGAAGACTGACCAACAGAGTATCCTCCTTCCCCGCTGGCCCCAGATTTCCAGAAGGAATCTGTTCAGGGTGAGCTGAGCCCATCAGTCAGAAGAGATGATGGAAATACGGGAAGCAGGGCAATGAGCCACAAGAGTTCTGTTTCCATCCTAATCTTCTAACTGCTGTGTGAAGTTGGGCACACCTCTCCCCCTCTCTGTGCCTCAGATTCCCCCATCCGCCAAATCTAGGATTCTGCCAGATGCCCTCTAAGGATGCTTTCATTTATAACATAAAGTGGTTCTGGGGCACCTGGGGTGTGGCCTGTGGTAAGAAATGAGCTGCCACATGGCACAGAAGATAAAATGTACAAGATATTCATGTAAGAAACCTGCACACTGTGTCACCCAAGAGTCTCTACAGCACTTTACCTCTGTGGTCTTCCTCCCCAAACCCATAACTCCAATCTAGTCATGAGGAAAACATCAGACAAATCCCAACTGAGGAGCATCCTACAAAATACCTGACCAGTACTCCAAATGGTCAATATCATTAAAAACAAGGCAAGTCTGAGGAACTTTTATAGCCAAGAGGAGACTAAAGAGACATGATGACCAAATGTAATGTGGTGTCCTGAATGGGATCCTGGAACAGATAAAAGATGTTAGATAAAAACTAAGGAAACGGGAACAACGAATGGACTCTAATAATAACATACCAATATTGATTTATTAATTGTAAGAAATGCATGATATTAATGTGAGACGGTCTCAGGGAAATTGGGTGTGGGGTATACACGGGAACTCTGTACAATCTTCATGACTTTCCTATAAATCTAAAACCGTTCTAAAAAAATAGTTTATTTTAAAAAGAGCTAAAGATGAGTAAAGTCTTGAGAAATATTTACACAGATTCATCTTGGGGAAAGAGCAGGATGAATGCAAATTTGGTGTTTCATTAAACTGAAATTCTACACACTTCATGGGAAGTTTGGTAAATTTCAACGTTTTAGGTAGTGCATACAAATTCGATTTGGAAATTGCTTTATTAAACTAGGAGAATTCCAGCAGGGAGACAGAACACAGGAGTGTTTGACAAAGATGATTGAAATGACCTGGAGTGGGGTTGGAGGTAGCAGGGAGGTGCGCAGCAGGAAGAGACTCTTAGGAAATGCTGTTGAGACAGCTGAGTAGAGCTGGGTCTGTGCCTGTGGGAGAGCTACGCTCAGGCTGTGGTTTAAAGATACCCTGGTGCATAATCTGGCCAATGCCTTCAACTGAGCACCAAGAAGCCATATGGATAGAAAAATAATGTAGAAAGACTCTAAGCAAGGTGGGCTGGGAAAGAACAGTATTCCATTAGGACAACTGAGTCTATTCCTGGCTCTAAAAGCCCTCAATCAACTGTGAACTCTTGGGAAAGTCACCACTCCTCAATTTTCTTAACTGTAAAATAAATGGGTGTATGTCAGGGAGGGGCTGGGCTGGCATTAGTTGCCATTCATCATGTGCCGGGTTTTAGGTGACATAATGTCAGAACCATCCTTCAAGGAGTTTTACTATTGCTCTTTTTCAGACTAGGAAAACCAAGGCCCACACAGGTCCCACCAGTGACCAAAGCTACAAGGCCAGGAAGTGGCCAAGCTGGCTTTGCACTCAGGTCTGTTGCTGAAGTCTCTCCTAACCATTCCAGGCGCTATCCTCTCAGAGTGGTTGGCTGCCCTGATAACGCCATGAGCACCCTCATTTTTTAAGGGTATTTGTAGTCCAGTCAAGTCTCAAACCTAGTCCCAAAACACAGGTGGAAATGAGGTAGGTGTCCACTGGCCCCGCCTGTGGAGTGGAGAGCAGCATCCATGGTTCCTCTGCTCTCACCGGGCCCCCTCCCGCCCTCCCTGTGGCCCGCTGGGATTCCAGTCCAGCTGCCTCTTTCTGCTGTCTCAACTAAGATTACAGGCTTCAGGTGTTTTTTAAATTAAAACGGTTTGTTTCTTTCTGTTCATCTCTTTTCCAGATGTCACTACCTAGAGGGAATCTGTCTTTATTTATTGGCTCTTTCCTGTGCAGAATCCAAGGGAGTCTCCCTCTGGCCGAGCCCCCTAGGAAGGAGGGCACATGTGGGGGGTGACCTAAACCAGGACAGCAGGAACACGCGGTCTCTGGGGGCTCAGGACAGGAGTCCTGCTGGAAACCACTGGGGGTGGGGTTGCCATTAGGGTTTTCTCTCAGCTACGTGGCCCATGTGGTGTTGATGTGAGGCTGCTGTAGGGTCAGCTTGTTCTCTGCCGGGCTGGGAGGCTGTGTGTGAATTTATGAAGGGCAGATATGGCACCCTGTGGGCGTCTATCATGTGGCCACTGAGGCAGAGTGTTCATTTTCCGATTAGACAGTAGACTGAGAGCTGCCTGACTAAGCTCCAGCCAGGTCCTGGATGTCACCCAGATCTGTCCTCTCTCCTCTTCCTCTATACCTCTGTCTGTCCCAAACCTAGGCCTCTCTACCCAGGCATCCTGTCTCCATTCCTGCCCTCACCCATCCTGCCTCCAACAGCAGCCAGAGAGATCCATCAGAAACTCCAAACTGATCAGATCTCCTACCCCTGCTTCTAACACTCCAGGCCTCACCCTTCCCTATAGGCTGGAGCCCAAGCTCCCTGATCAGCCAGGCAGGCCCTTCCCAAGACTGCCTCCAGATCCTCCTACTTTCTCCTGCTGCTCATACTCCGAATGGCCCTAAGCGCCCCTGGTACAACAGCTGCTCTAGTGCCTCACCTGTCCCCTCTGCCAGACATCTGTCTCCAAGAGACCCTGCCCGATGTCAGCTCCCCTGGAAACCCACCACTCTCCTGTCCCTGTGGCATGCAGAGCCCCCAGGCACGTCCCTGCTGAAGCATGCATGCACCAGATTGCCACTGTTTATGGGCCTGCCACACTCCTTGAGTCACCCAGAGCCTCATGAGGGTAGGGGCCAAATCCTCTCCACGACAGTGCTCCTAGAGCCCGGCACAGGTTGGGATGGTGCTGGCTGACCAGATGCATGGGTGAGAAAATGAAGCTGAGTCCAACTACTTAGGGGCTAGGATATTGGTCTTCCTGTCCACAGCTCTGGATAGACCGCCCTACACCCAGGATCCCTTGGATAATGTGCTCCTGAGGGCTATGTCCCCTGATGTCCCCTCATCACCCATAAGCATTTTGTGTTCCCAAAGTAGATAAAAAGATTTGGTTCCCTGACAGACATTCCAAGGAGATGATTTTGAAGACTCTGTGTGCCGGTTCGTGGTGACATTCCACAGATTTCCCACTCCCCCCACCCCCCCCAGCTCTTCCTCCAGCTATGAGAGGTTGGGGTTGAGGGGCCAAGAGACCCACAATGTGCGGGGCGCTGGGCTGAGGGAAAACATGAGTCAGGCAAGGCCTGCCCTTGTGGAGCAGTCCACTCAGTGGGAGAAGCAGTCCCGGGTGCAAATAATGACAGCCCATGGCAGCAAGTGCCCCGTGCTCTCTGGAGGCCAACAGCAAGGGCTGGTGGGTAAAGGAGCAGTGGCTGTGGTGAAGGGGGAGTGCCATGTTTTGTGGAAAAGCAAAGACTTGCAGGCTGTGCACAAGTTCAATAGGCAGAGCTTGCAAGGGGTAAGGATTCAGGAGAGGGGCACAGCACAACCAAAGCTAAGAGACAGGATGGCATGGGGCTTGTCAGAATGACAGGTGACTCCACCTGACTCCATCAGAGTGTTCACGTACGAGATGAATGAGGCATGAGGTCGACAAGACAGACAGCTGTGTGCGGCCCTCAGACCTCATTGAGAGTGCCTGGGTGCTCGGCTATGGGGCAGGGGGAGGGAACCAAGGGGTGTGCATCCTCACCACACCGCAAGCCAGAAGTGCTCAGCCCCACGTGGGGCAAGTAGCTGGGGCATTCTATGCCTGGATTGGCCCTGGGCACTAAGGGCGGGGGCATAGCTTATGTGGCTCACAGGGCAAGGGGCAGTGGAGTGTCCTCTCCCCAGCAGCCAAGGCGTAGGCCAGAATGACAGTCCATCCTCTCACACACCTTCCACCACCTTGCTAGCTAGTCCCCTCTCTGGCATTCCTACTCTGCGCACTGGGTACTAGAACACTGCTTCACTGGAAGCTGTGTTTCTACAGAGCTCTGGAGCCTTGTTGCAGGACCCAGCTAGACAAGCCCTCTCCCTGGCCCAGCTGTCCAGCCCCCCTGGCTCTGCCGAGCACGGTCTCCCAGGGCCTGTCACCTTTTTCTCTTCCCTGCAGCTCCTAGAAGACAGAGAAGTGCTAACAACTCTTTGGGGTGTCTGTGGTGGGGGGGGGGAGGGTCCTGAGTGGTGACTGGCCCGCACTGGTGCCTGCAACCTCTACAGACAGAAGTTGTCCCCTGCTCTAGAGACCACTGAGCTGAGAAGACTCTGATGAACTGAGTTGGTGACTCAGCTGGCTCAGGTTGGAGAGCTGACTGGTCACTGTGGTACCAAAACAAAAGCACCCAGGCCTGGCTGCGCTGAGCAGGAGTGACCTTAGAGACTTGTTTCCCACTCTCGGGGCCTCAGGCTCCCTTTGTGTCTTTGGGGGCCCAGCTGCTCTGGCTTCCTGCAGCTTTAGGCACCAGCAGGGCCCTCAGCCCTGGACAGACTGGAAGTGGTAGGGCGTTACCCCTTGCTCCTGACAGATCTGCGTCAGTCTCTCCAGCTGCTCGTCTTGGATGACCTTGGCCTTCTCGTATTGCTGGATGACCATCTCCATCTCCACCTTCACAGGCAGGACATAAGCTGGAAGAGAGACAGCTCTGTGAAGAACTTGGCAGTAGCAGGGCTCAGGCTGGGAAGGGGCCGGTCCCAGCATTCAGTCAGCAGCAGGTTCAGTCCAGGAGCAGTTCCTAGAGGGGCCAGGGGTGTAGGGCTTGCGGGGAATGTCTAGGTACCCAATAGCATCCAGGCAGTAGAAAAGGGCCAGAATCGTAACCAGTGGTGACTGAGATATCTGTTTTTCTTCTTTTCCCTAGTGATAACACCCTTACTTTTGGCTGTGTGCACAGCTGCCTAGAGCAAGGACTATGTTTTCTAGTCTCCTAGGCAGTTATGGGCAGCCATGAGACCACATTATGGACAATGGGATGAAAGAGGTGTGATGCAGCAGCTTCCAGGAGCTGGTATTGATGAGGAAGTGGAAATATTGGAACCCTCACTCACTGCTGGTGGGAAAGTAAATTGGGGCAGCCACTTTGGAAAAACTCTTTAGGAGTTCCTTAGATGGTTAAACACAGTGACTACATGGCCCAGCGATTCAATTCTTGGAGAAATGAAAACATATGTCCACACAAAAACTTGTACATGAATGTCCACAGCAGCCCAAAGTGGAAACAAACTTAATGCCCATCAGTTGATGGATACAGAAAACGTGCTCCATCCATACAAAGGAGCACTATTCAACAATAAAAAGGAATGAAGTTCTGATACATATGCTACACATGGATGAACCTTGAAGACGTTTTTGCAGGGTGAAAGAAGTCAGACACAGCAGACCACATATCATATGGTTCCATTTCTATGAAATGTTCAGAAGATGCAAATCTATAGAGACAGGAAGTGGATTAGTGACTGCCTAGGGCTGAGAGGCTAATGTGGAGTGACTATTAGTGGGTATGGGCTTTCTTTCTGAAGTGGCAAAAATGCTCCAAGCTTAGATTTTGGTGATATTTGCACGAATCTATGAATATACTAAAAGCCATTGAATTGTGCACTTCAAATGGGTGTTTTACGGTGTGTGACCTATATCTTAATAACAATGTCTAAAAAGAAAAGGCATCTGGAACTTTCCTTTCGCCTCTTTATCTTCGTCTCTTCCTTCTTCCTAGCTGCTGAAATGAGGATGTGATGGCTGGCACCGGAGCAGCCATCTTGGGCCATGGGTGACTTTGTAAAGTAGACTATATGCAGCAGAGCAACAAAATGGGAGGAGCATGGAATCTTGACTACAGAGAGTGCCACATCAGCCCCGGACTTCCTACCTGCAGACTCTCATGTGACAGAAATAAGCTTCTGTTTTGTTTAAGTCCCTGTTATTCTGGGTCTGTTACTCATAGACAATCATATCAATCACTGATGCACACACTGAGACCCAGAGCAGAGAGACTAGACTCTGGATTGGAGGGTCCCAGTGGTAGCCCCATAGGCCTCTCCCTTGGGCAGTTCTCTGGGCTCTGTGGAAGTCAACTCCTGACCCAACCCTTGTGCTCTGGCCTTCACACTCTCATATCTCACAGAACCAAGCTCTTCCTGACTCGACAGAAACCCCAGTCACATGCCTCTATTGCCACTGTATTCTACAATCTCCACATCTCCACTCTTCAAGTCCCTTTTCCACCCACAGTGTCCCACCCTCCAGATGTTCTCTGGCTGCTGCAGGGATCATGCAGAGAAGAGAAAGCATAACTCTTGCTTGCTTCTAAACTTGAGGGCAGCCCACATGTCCTGCAGACCTATCTCCAGGTTCCAGAGGCTGGACCAAGCGGCTTCTGCCTCCTCAGATCTCTGCTGAAGCCAGTTCACACCCAGGGCAAGAGAAACAAATTAATGCCCACACATGCACACAGCACATGCCTATCCTGCAGCTCCCAGTGGCACAGCAATGCCTGATTTGTATCAGGAAAAGGGGAGGGGACAGCTGGGAAGAGTATCACAAGGGCTGTCAAGATCCATCAGTGTGAGGGTGTCCAGCTGTCCACAGCTGGCAGAGAAGAGCCAGAAGGCACTGTTCCTTCCCTGAAGGAATGTTCTCATAAATGGAGCCAAGAGCAGGGCCCTGAGCAGATGGGGGTGAGTGAACGTATGAAGAACACTGGTGGGTGCCAACAATCCTACTTTCCACTTCTGGCTCATCGCCTGCTCTGCTGTGTGACTATTCTCCCTCTTGGTCTCAGTTTCCCCAGTTACCAAATGACAGGAATGGACTAGATGATCTCTCAAAGCCTTCCCACTTGGGCCTTTCAGTTTGATAAAGATTCTGGATTAAGAGATCCCTGACAAGACATCATACCTCACGCTGCTAACTGGATAGGATATGGGGTGGGGACAGGGAAAGGGTGCCCTGCCAAGGGATGAGACCTCAGGATGAGGCTGTCCTTTCTGCCTCAGGCTCCCTAGTCCCTGACAAAGGTTGTCGGGGTACTCTCACAGCCACAATTTCTGTCATTTGCAACCAAAATTCAGGGCTGGAATAACTTTAGAGTCTATATACTATACAGTCTATAGTCTTAGCAGTCTATCCCAGTGATTTAAAACTGTTCCAAAGGGCCAGAAGATCCTCAGAGATGCCCCCAGGGAGAAGAGAGGGGGCACGGAGGTGGGCTCTGGCGCCCTGCTCCGAGTCATCCAGAGCAGCCCCACTTTTAATCCATTTTTCACACTGGGTAGCTGCATGAGATTTTGCAGAAGAAAGGGGTTTGCTACTTAAAAAAAAACTTAAAAGCTTAGGACTCCTCATCTGCTCACGCCTTGCCCCTCCATGTGACCACCTGGCCTGAAGCTGCCTGCACTCCAGCAGAAGCCCACCTCCTAGAGGCAGACCAGCCCATCTGTGGGTGGCTCTGTGCCTAGTCTGCCTGAGGAGAGTGGGCCTCCCTGTCATGTCCCCAGAGGTCCAAGGACCATCCTCTGGAACCCAGAGTTGGTTCCACCCTCTTCCCCCTCCCCAGACCACCCATCCCATCCCGGTACCCTGTCCTGTACTTCAGGGACAAGGCTTCTGGTCTCCTCTTCAGCCAAGCATCCCTCCTCTGGGGGGTCACACTCTGGTCTGTCACCACTTTCTGGAAATACATGAACCACCCGGGTCAGGGCATAGCCCTCTAGATGAGGTGGCTCAGGAGGAAGGGTGGCCTTGCCTCTGATGGTAGCAAAGGCAATGATAAAGTGGAATGGATCAGACACTCACTGGGATGGACACCTAGATGGGAGCATGTGCTACTAAAACTGGGTGAAGCACCAGCCAAAACCCAAACCAAGCCAGCAACTCCCATAGAAACCTTCTCTAGTTGTTTGCAGCTCGACAGGCTTGGGAGGGGCACCCCCCTGCTGGACACGCAGGTGAGACGGACCCTGCGGGGAGCAACACCTTGACCAGTAACCTGGACAAAGCCAGTGGCGAGTCTGCAGGCAGCAGGGAGCCAGGGTAGGTGTGTGTTGGAACGCTCAGGATGTACAAAGCCACTGCTCCCAGAATAGCAGGCCCTGCTGTGAGCACTCACATGAAGGGCTGGCCATCCAGACATACAATAAATAGTTATGTGGTAATGAACACTCAAGTGTTTGCACGTGACATCTGGCCAGTACGTGTGGTTCCTGAACACATGACATCAAGTGAGCAGTGACAGGCTTGGTCTCTCCATTGCCAATAGTTTCCATCCTCCAATCCCTGAGGCTGGCGGGGTCATCCCTCCCTCCCACCCCATATCACATGGTCTCTCTCCTTAGTTGATAGCTCCATGTTCTATAGCAGCCACCTACCACCCTGCCAGCTCTGCCGACCCATTTGGACCACTCACCATCAATGACCCTCTTCACCCGCCAGATCCGGAGCATGATAATGAGGCTGATGGCGTCCCAGGGGCTCCTGGGCCCATTAGCCACGGTGGACGCCACCATCGGGGCCAAGGACAGGATGATCACAGCCCCGTCAAACACCTGTGAGAGGAATTGGATTTCAGTGCCCTGGGCCACCTTCCTGAATGTCCCAGAAACAGGCAAAGCATCTGGTGCTGGCCAGTTTCTCCAGGAGGTCTGTTTCCACATCAGAAGGTCACCCTTATCCGTGGCTGCCTCTCCTGAAAGTCCTCAGTCTTTAGGGACCTCCCACTCGCAGACATGCCCCTGAGCACTCTTTCCTCTTAGAGACCTCAGCCCATCCCCAGCCTTTGTTCAGATGGCCTTGGGTTGCTTCCAGCATCTTGTCCCTTGGGATGGGGACTGCATTCCATGTCCCAGAGTTCCTGTTCCAGCCTTGCTGAATCCCTCACTGGCAGTGGGGGCTGAACGCAGGATCCTTCCCCTGGGGTAACAGGAGCCCAGAGCCTGTATCTCATTTCTATCTGGCATTGAGTCTCTCACCGTGCAGGGAGGCAGGGCTAGGAGAGGAGGGGGCCCAGCATGGGCGATACAGCCTTGGGCCCTGACCTTCTATCTGCCTGTTCCAGCTTGGCCTTGATCTGTGACTTCCATGGGCCAGGCCTCTATGTTTGCTCCCAGCATTAGGCCCAAAGAGGCTAAAATGTGGATGTTGGGTGGGGTTGGGGGTGAGGAAGCAGTTGGGCAGCAGACACTAACCACTTTGCCTTGTCCTAAGTGCACAAAACCCCCAGCAACAGCCAGCCTTCCTTGGCACCTCATCTCCACCCACTGCACCCCACCCCCTACATGATGCAGAGCAGCTGGATGCTCTACAGAGACACAGGCTGGGAGGAGCCTGTATGGTTTCCTGCCCAGCTCTCCAACCACCAGGCCATTTGAGAGTGGACTTACTTGTTTGAAAACACCTTTCACAGCTTTTCCAAATGATTCAAGAATACCTTTTCAAATTTTGCAGAATTTAGAGAAGTTTTAGACTGTCCCTTTGCCAGGAACCTTCTCAGTCTGCCCACCTCCCGACCCTCAACAGCACAGCTGCGGGGACTCCTGCATCCAGTGTGGGAGGACAGGGCCTTTTTGATGCTCCCACCCTGAGGTGGGTGGGACAGTGGCATTTTCCAGCTCCCAGGATGGCTAAGCGTAGGTAGGGGGTAGGTGTGGACACTGGCCTTTACCTCTATTTTGTTTTCGATGTAATCCCAGATCCCAAGTACTATAATCCGCAGAACAGTCTGAGGAGAGGAAATGAAAGAAGAGGTTATGTTTACTGCTCTCCAGCCCCTGCCCCTCCCCCTAGCAGAGAAGATCCTGGAGCTCAGAATCAGGGTGGGCTGCTGCCTCCTTATTCAGTAATGGGAACCGTCTTCACTATCTGCTGAGTGTTTCTCAGACCACATGCCCTCTCCACCACAGGTCGAGTGCCTCAGCTCCAGTCTGCATCACCATCACCATCTGTGCAACCCCTCCCCACCACCTGCCCCTGCTCAACACCCTGCAGTGCAGAATATACCTGGATCCTTTGAAACAACACTCAAACCTGTCTCCCTCTCCAGAGTCATCTCCTGCACTCCTGTCATGCCACAAATCTACAAACATGCAAGCTCTTTCCTCTTTCACCTTGTCTTTGCATGTGGCAGACTGACGGTTCACTCCTCTTCCCTTTAATCTCTTCTCTTTTTATTTTAGAGAGAGAGAGAGAGAGAGAGAGAGAGAGAGAGCATGCACAAGTGCAGGGAGGGGGAGGATGAGAGGGGGAAAGAGTGAGAATCTCATGCAAGCTCCATGCCCAGTGCAAAGCCTGACGTGGGCTCCATCCCATGACCCTGGGATCATGACCTGAGCCAAAATCAAGAGCTGGACACTCAACTGACTGAGCCACCCAAGTGGCCCTCTTCTCTCTTCAAGAATAATTGGATAATTAGCATGGTTACGTAGCCAAAGACGATACTTCCCAGCCCTGTAGGCACTAGGTTCCTTCTCCTCTTTCCCTCTTCCCAAAGACTAGAATGTGGGTGTGTAGGTATGGTGGTGAACTATCTTCAGGTAGGGAGGGCAGGGCAAGATGAAGCATCCTGGGTCCCCACTAGCCCCACACCATCATGTCTGCTTTCACTGTTTACTCCACCTGTCCTTCTGTGAGAGAGAAATGAACCCTGCGTTGTTGAAGCCCCATTGTATTTTCTGTTTTCTTGTTGGAGCAGCTTGGCCTATGTGCTAACCATCCGGGCCATTTCCCTTCTCTGCCTGGAAAGGGCCTTCCTGTCCTTCTGGCATCTGCTCGAGTGTCACCTCTGTGAAGTTCTTCCACATTCCCCAGGCTCAGTGCCTCTTTCCTTGGCATTCCTGTAGAACTTGAACACCAATAACTCTCCACTACACTTCATCGTAGCTTGTGGTGATTACCTCCGTGATCCCCCAATCAAGGCTCAAGAGACACTGATTTCTCTCCATTACCCCAAATCCCTGACATAGAGTAGACACTGAATGATTATACAGTTTGAGTGAATGAACAAATGCATGCATGAATGACTAATTCCTTAAAATCCTCAGTAATTCACTCCAATGCCGTACCTTCAGGAGAGGCTTCCTCACCAACAGTACATCTTTCTACAAAGAGAATATTTAAAAGCTGGTCTCATATTACTGGTACATTTGTCTGTAGGCCCTTCCTTAAACCAAGATGACTAGTTCACAGTAATTCACACCAGGTGGTGTCCCTTCTCCCACATGCTGCAGTACAAGGCCAGCCATCTGGACTCAACAAAGCTGCAGAAAGCCCATGGATCTTCACCCACATTTATGCCACAAAAAGGCTGAGCTGATAAAATTCCCCTCTTCCTTAGAAAAGACTATCCTGACTTCCACGAAGGCATGAGTAGGTGGGACACAGGTGGCATCTCTGAGAACAGAGAGGGTCATACAGCAGCCTGATGTCCGTTCCCACATGGCTTCCTTATCTACAGGTTGGAGGACCCATGCTTCACTGCAAGACAGCTCTAAGTGAGTGGAGAGAAATCTGGGTTGAGGTCCAAGATATCCTGAAGTTACAGCTCAGTAACAGGCTGGTTGTGTAGCCTTGGGCAAGTCAAATCCCCTCTCTGGGACTCAGTTTCCTCTCTGCCAGAGAGATGGGTTATAGGATATGAATCTTCCAATTCTTTATGAAACTAACCTTTGCCATGTACTCATATCAATAGGTGCCAGGCCGTGGGCCAGCCCGCCTTACATGTGATTCTCACTTTGCAGAAAGGGAAGCTGAAGCTCAGAGAGGTTAAGGAAGCTGCCCGGGGTCCTTCAGGCATTGCATGGTGAGCTGACATTTGGACTCAGAAGTTGACTCTGCATGTTACACTCAAGTGGCATAAAAACACCACACATGGGCCTGGGTTTTTTTTGTTGTTGTTGTTGCTGTTCATTCTAACTTGTGCTGACATTGAAATTTGGTGTTTGTCTCCTCTGAAATGTTACACCAGCCACATCTACTCCAAATTCCCAACTGTGAGGTTTCCAAGGCAAAAAGTCCAGGCCAGGACAGGGGGGAACAAGGCCTGGTCCAAACAGGACTTCTCCGGCTGCTGCTTCTCCTCCTTCTTTTTTCTGTTTCAAGATTGTGGTAAAATACACATAACATGAATTTTACCATTTTAACTATTTCTAAAAGTGTACTGTGGGATTAAGTACATTCACATTGTCACACAACCATCACCACCATCCATCTCCAGAAGTTTTTCATCATTTACATTAAATACTAACTACCCCCTCTCCCTACCCCCCCCCCCCGCCCCTGTCAACCACCATTCTCCTGTCTCTGAGCCTCACTGTTCTGGGAACCTCATATAAAAGGAATCATCTCACTTCTCTATAAACAAGGCAGCAGCCCAGGGGATATGGGGTTGGGGGAGGAAGAGGGAGCTGGCCAGGCATGAGACTCAGCCAGACCCCCCGCCCCCCCCCCCAATGAGGGGATGAGCAGGCATCACACATGAAGCCCTGTGCTCCAGGAAGGGATGGAAGTTTAATGGGTGGATGACTGAAGTAGTGATGTATAAACAAGCAGAACAGCTGGAGCACTGGCTACCTGCCTCCCTCCAGGCTGGCTCATCCACGTGGGATCTATCCTCTGAGGCCTGGCTCAGCTCACCCTCCTCTGGGGAAGCCTTTCCTTCCTAACCCAGCCCACGGAAACAGAACAGCCAAAGGCAGCCGTGGAAACACCTCCTGGTCCAGCCTCCTGGCATAGATGGGGAAATGGCGGCCTGGAGACAGCTGCTCCAAATCAGAGTCAAAGCCAGAATGAGAACGCAGCTCTGAAACACCCCACCTGGTGGCTTTCCCCTGCAGCATCTTTTGCTGGGATCCCTCATCCATGGAGACAGGGACCTGGCCACACTGCCCTGCCAAGGGCTGACCAATCCAGCGAAGGCTATGTTTCTCAATGTACAGGCAAGGACACCCTGCTTCAGCAGCATCTGGGGATTTGTCTACAGTGCAGATTCCTGGGGTCTCATGGAGATCCAGATATCAGAATCTCTGGGTGCAGGGCCCAGAAACATGCGTTTTTAACAAACTTCCCCCAGGGCGTCCACCAGAACCACAGGGATGTATAAAGTGACAATTTCACGAGTGAAAACAGGGAGGCTGCATGCCCTGATGCAAGAAGGAGAAAGAGCATTATATGAGGAGTCAAAAGTCTGATCCTCTTTCTGTTTCTGACCAGCCCTTACTGACCACGTGACATCGGCTGGAACAAAGGGCGACCGAGCACCCCATGCCGCCTGCCTCCCCGAAGCTCCACGGGGAAAGACAAGTGCAGGGCAATGAGGTGGGACTATTTTATCACCCACTCCCACCCCTAGGACTCTCGGTCCTGCAATCCTGCCCCCCAAAGTTGCAAAGGGCTTTGAGGAAGGGTCCAAGGGAACCCAAATCCTCAGCTCAACCTGCCTCTTTCCCACCTGGGACTCAGGGTTTTCAGCCTCCTTTGTTCCAACCTTGCCTTCAGGAGACAAGGATGCTCTGACACGTGAGATAGGCCAAAGTCTTAGCAAAACTTCATGGATAGTATCATTTGAGTATTACTATAAGCCCAGCTCTCGTGCCATCTTACAGATGCAGAAACAGGCTCAGGGAGAAACAGATAAACAGGGTCCTCAAGTCCCTCTTCCTTCTACCACAAGTACCCTCAGAAAGCCCTGTTTTCTGGAAGGATACTTCTCTTCTCTCCCCAGAGAAGGGATTCAGGCTTCAGGTAACAGGAGGGCAGAGTGAGAACCTTGCATCTGCTCCAGGCCCTGTGTTAGTCAGGTGGCAGCAAGGCCTCCTGCCCTTCCTGCTGAGGCCCAAGCCTCATGTTTTAGGGGACTGAGCTTCTCTCCCTGGGATAGGGTCTGATGAGCTCCTAGGGTTTGGGAACCTTGGGGGACACAGGCAGAAGCACCTGTTGGTCTGTAAGATGCCTCTATGTGAATTTTTCAAAGGTACTAATTTTCCAGGCAGAGGGAGATCCTGGTTCACAGCTTGGTGAGCTGAGCGGGGGCTGGCACCCTTGCTCTCTGCAAAACCATTCTGAAACCAGGCCTACCAGTGGGGGAGGACGGGGCAGTGCATTCCTGGCCCTGAGCCTGTGTCCCTGTAACCCTGCAGCTGGCCAGGGTGGGGAGGTGCAGGCTGGCCTAAGGAATACCCACAGTGCGTACTAGGTGCAGAGGGCTGGCCCCAAGCACTTCTTCAAGGAACAAATCTACTCTTGGGCAAATTTTCCCTGCAAAGAGAGCTGCTGGCTCCCTCCTCCAAGTAACCCCCAGACCCAGAGTTAAACTAGAGCAGCAAGAGGAAAACGTGGAATCCACATTCCAGTTATGAGGAAAAATTAAGAAATGTGGGAGGGGCTGAAAGCACTCCTGAATTGGTGTGCAGAAGAAAGGTTTTTGGGTAACAAGTGCAGGTTGAGGGGTGACAGTGGGGCAGCACAACAGTGTCTCCTAGGCTTAGGCATCGACAAAACAGGAGCAGAGGGACCAGCTTCACTCCTCCATCCGCACACAGTCAAAACCCATGGAGACAGAGCACGATGAGCCAGACATAGCCCCCTCCCCAGGAGGGTGGCCTCTTGCCTAGGGATCTAAATGTGAGCCCCCTCCACATGCAATAGCCAATACCTCTGGGGGACATGGGTTCACAGGTCCCTGGTGCTAGGTTCATTTTGACAGGAAGTTCCCAGCTACCTTAAAAGAATGGGTACAAGACCTGTAGGGTAGAGAATGGGGTGGTGGACCACATGACCAAATGTTAGTCCCTTGAACACTGACTGTGTGCTCTCTGTGCCCACCCTGGGGTGAGGAGGCAGACTGAAACACACAGATGTGCAAAGTTGAGTTCCAGAACTTCCACTCAGCCTAGAAACCTTTTTAGTTTCCTCCATTCTAAAAAATCCCTCACTGACCCCATGTCTCCCTTAAGCCACTCTCCTCTCTCTTCTCCCAGGTTTTGAAGAGGTGTCTCCACTTAACCCACCGCAATCTGACATGAGCCCACCACAGCAGTGGAACCACTTACACCTTGGTTACTGATGACTATTTGTTGTCAGATCTCATGGATAATGTCCTGCAATTAATCTTAGTCTGGCAGCGTGTGGGGCACTGAGCACATCCCTGCTCTTCAAGGACTCCTCTTTCCTCTCCAGGGAGCCACATGCTCTGCATTCTCCTCCCACTGCCCTGCCTATATCTTCTCGGTTACCTTTGCAGATTTCTTTTCCTCCCTCCATACCAAGATTATTTCCCAGGGCTCCAGTTTCTTCTCTTTTTCCTCCCCACATCCCTGTACGATCGTACCCTTGGCTGCAACTCCCACCAATATCCTGAAGCCCCCTAAGTCCATGTGTCCGGCTTAGGCCTCCTCCTGCTGTAGTTCTGACTTGGCAAACCCCATCACTATCCCCTCTCTGTCTTGTCTTCTCCACTGCTACCCTCCCTCCCAACCCCTGGCCACCAGTGATGAACATTCCCAAGTCCCACAAAATACAGCTCTTTAATTCATCTCCAGTTTGTCCCTTCCTCCACCTCTACTTGCACTTTCTGGTTCAAACCTTTAACCCCGCACAGCTGAGCCATGCCTCCTACATGGTCTCCAAATTCCAGTCTTCCTCCTTCCTCCAAACCCAGCTCTCAGGGTGATTTCTCTAAAAAGCCAATTTCATCATGCCCCATCATGTCCCTCTTCTGCCTGGAGGCCTCCCGGGTCTCCCCACCGCCCTTGGATCAAGACCCCAATTCCTGAGCAAGGCACTGAGGGGCCTTTGTGACCTGGCCTTGCCTGGGTTCTCAGGACGTCTTACCACCTCCACTGCCATAGTCAACAACCAGACACGTGGTGTCAGCTCACGGCTCTTGCCCTTCTGCATTCTGTGACTGCCGTCTGAGGTCCTTCTATTTCACCCACCTGGAAGCTCACACATCTGCAGACAGATTGCTTCCCCTCTAAGGTCTTCCATGACTGCCTTAAGCTTGAACTTAAGCTCCTTTCCTGGCTCTCTCAATACATACATTTGCTTCCTAGCCAACTACAGCCAACTTACAACCCAGCACCACCTACAGTGCATCACAGAGTCACTTAGAAATGTTGGCTAAATGAATAAATAAATAAGAGCTTCCATTTGTCAAGTGCCTCTGTATTAGGAGGGATGATGGTTAATTTTACGTGTCAACTTGACTGGACCATTGAAAAAGTTTCACTGGACATAGACCAAATTAACAGTGGTTGTCTGTGGGTGATAAGAATATGGGTGATTTTTATTTTCTTATTTTGGCTTGTTTATATTTTCTTAATTTTCTACAATAGCCAGAATTATCCTTGTAAACATGAAGATTATTTCATAAAAAAAAATTATTTTGTGATTGGATAGAGCCTCAGTGCTTACTCTAATGTAGATGAAGCATGAGAAGTCACCAGGGACCCAACCTATGGATTCTCTTGTCTGGTGGCTCCCAGCTCTTTTTGAATGTTACCCTGATGGCCCAGAATGAGGTCCCAGTCTGCTTCTGAGGCCAAGGGCCAGTGAGGACAGGCTTCTTTCCTACTAGGTACCTCCTCCAGGAGTTAGAAGTATTATCCCAGTTCTCCCCACTTGCCCAGATCAGTTGTTGCTAAGAATGTGGTGGTAAGGTGCACCTGGGTGGGTCAGTCAGTTAAGCATAGGACTCTTGATTTTGGCTCAGGTTGTGATCTCGCGGTTCATGGGACTGAGTCCCAAGTTGGGCTCTGTGTTAACAATGTGCAGCCTGTTTGGGATTTTCTTTCTGCCCCACTCCCTCAGTCTCTCTTTCTCTCAACACAAACAAACAAACAAATAAAGGATGTGAGGTAAGCGGAACATTCTGGACCTGAAATTATTCCTAGAATCTCAGAGCTGGAGGGAGAACCTTAAATGTTATGTCGCATGGCCCAACCCCTTTCCATTGTTTTCATCCCTTATCCAGTAGCCCAATGAGTGGGTCATTTGCCCGAGCCTGCAAACTTCCAATGACAGTGAGCTTGACACTATCTAAAGTAGTACATTCCAACTTGTCTAGAAAATTCATCTCTGTATCCGACTTTCACGCTCCCTAAGATCACTGCCAAGGTCGTGGCAAATGAAAAAATGGAAATGAGATTTTGAAGAATAATTTCTCAAATGTTTATTCACTCCTTCAATGATGAGTGTTAGATGCCCAGTCCCATATCGGGTGATCAGGGGAGACAGAAGAATATACTAAGGCTCCTGTCCTACTGCTCACAGCAGAAGGGGAGGCAAAACCTGGGCCCAAGGGAGTGAAATAACAATGGGTTCAGCTCAGAGTAGGGGAGATCTACATGGGCTGGTGAGGACAGGATGCCTGAAAGAGGTGAAGGAGGGGGACCTGGGCTGAGCCTTGAAGGAAGGGAAGGTGTCAGAAAAGCAGTAGCAAGCGGGACAGTCCTTCCAGGCAGAAATCACAGGCATTTCCAAAATAAGTACATGGAATTTGACAGGGCCTCCACTAGCTTATGTGGTACCTCCATGCAAATGGGGAGGTTCCTGACCCTATGGCGCCTCTATCTACTGGAAAACGGTTATAATATACTCACTTTACAAATGAGACATTTGGCTGCCATCTTCCAGGAAAGTGTCACAACACACAAACAGATCTATAATGTGAGTTACCCCCTTTCACGTCCACATAACCCTGCATAGTGGCATTGTGTTTTTTTTTTTATCTCTGCACAGTACCAGGTGGGGCCTGGTTGGGGTATGAGGACAAAGGGCTCCTGGCAGTGCTGAAAAAGCAGCAACAAGTCACTGCAGACTTGCTCTAGTGCCAGCCCAACAGAGGCGGGAGGCACAGGCTGGGGATGGCAGGATCGAACCTTCTAAATCAAGTCTGGTCCCTCTAGAAGTCCACTGCTCTGGGCTCTTACCCACTTCTTTCTCTTCAGTCTGTTTAAGGCATGTTCATAAACCTAACAGGCTTTTCCCGTGAGGTGGCGGGGCAGCTGCTATTCACGTTACAGATGGGGCAAGGGAAGTCAGAAGTGGCAGGATGGGCAGGGACTCCCTCGGCTGGGGGTGAGGCAGGTCTGGGACCCTGATTTCCTTCCACCTCTCTGGAAGTTGGAAAGGGAGACAGAAATTAAACTCTCCCCTAAGGGCAAGCAGTGGCTCCACCTCAGGTGGGGTCAGAAAGGCAGCCTCTAGGACAGCTCCAATTCCTTCAGGTCAAAGATGGGGGAAGCCAAGACACAGAGAGAGGCGGTGACTTGCCCAAGGACATATAGCAAGTCAGTGGCCAAACAGGCTCCCTTCTGTTGAGTTCTCATGGGGCTCTGAAGGTACGCAATGGCATCCTCATCTCTCAGCATAAAGCATTCTACCACCCTCTTGCCTTCTGTGTGGTTACTGAGGCTCACTCCTGCTTGGAAGCAGCGGGTAGGAGGGGGACCCCCTCATGAATCCAGAATCTTGGGGTGACTGCTGATTTGCTAAGAGGAGGCCTTGGTTCAGTTCAGTTTGGCACTGGCCTCCTCTTGGCACACGGCACAGGTAACAGGGCAGGCCACACTCCCTCAAGACTGAGAGGCTGCCTTGGGAGAGGAGGTGGCCCTAAGAAGCCTTGATCAACTGATGGGTAGAAACATAAAACGTGGTCTATCCATCCAAAGGAATAGTATTCAGACGTAACAGGAGTGGAACACTAACCCATGTTACAATGTGAGTAAACTTGAAAACATGTTGATATAAAAGGGCATGTATTTTGTGATTCCATTAATATGAAATATCCTGAAGAGTTAAGTTCACAGACACAGAAAGCAGATCAGTGGTCGGCAAGGATTGGGTAAAGGTGGAATGGGGAGTGACTGCGTAATGGGTTTGGGGCCTCCTTGAGAGTTGAGGAAAATGCTTGGGAACTAGAAAGAGGTCATGTACAACACTGGTTATGCACTGAATGCACTAGAGGGTAGAGTTTAAGGACTTATGTTATGTGCAAGCACCTGGGTAGCTCAGTCATTTAAGCATCCAACTCCTGATTTCAGCTCAGGTCATGATCTCCCAGTTCGTGGGTTCGAGCCCCATATTATGTAAACTTTACCTCAATAAAATAATAATAATAGGAGGAGAAGGAAGAAGCAGCTGTTGCCACCACTGCTTTGAGGCTCCTATCTAGAGGGCCAGCCATGGGTCAGCTTTTTCTTCTTCCAGGAAAAGAGCTGGGCTTCTCCAGATCCCCCCACACCCAGCATTAGGGGACAGGGCCAACACCTCATGGCCTGCACTGGAGCTCTGCTGCAGGGTGGCCCAGTCTGGTCAGGCCCTAAATCCTTGTACAGTCAGGAAGAGAAGCAGCTGGACCCCCTGGCTGCACGTGGCTGGCCGGTCCTGGTGTCAGCCAAGGGTGGGGCAGCCTGTGTTTTTGCAAACACCATTTGTACAATTCTCCATCTGGATCCCAAAGGCTCTGCTCGTTCTTGGGTGCTTCAGAGCCATCTGGAATATCAGGGCCCAGGAAAAGTTCGAGGGCACCCGCTTTCGCCTTGGTCACCTTGGGACCCCACACAGACCGCTCGACTGAGGGAGACTCGCTCTTACCACTTTGAGAAGCATCTGTCTCACTGGAAAATAGCACAGCCTGTTTGAACAGATGTCCTCAAACTGAGCCCAAAGCAGCCTCACGCTTCCCTTCTTTGAGTCTAGATCTGTCCTCTGGGGCCCGCACAGAACGGAGTAACCCATCTTCCCTGAAGGAGCCCTCAGAGCACAGAGATGGGCAAAGGACGACATAGAGCACTTACACACCCACCTTCTGGTCCAGCCTGTCACTCCTGCAGACCCTGGGCAGCTTTCCACACCTTCCCAGGCCTCAGTTTCCCAACTTGTAAAATGTCACACCCACATTCTGGGTTGTCCTAAAGCTCAGTGGAGACAAGGAGTGGAATATTGCTCCGAACAAGTCAAAAGGTACCACGGCATCAGGAGCCCTTTGGGTCAAACCTTTGTAGAATTTGTCTGTGAATTAACACCCACTCATTAAGTCTAGCCAGTCTTGGAGTCCTGGAGAGACCCCCCACCTGTGGCCCAGAGACATATCCCTGGGTATTTCCGGAGGAAGTATTTCCCACTCAGCCTTGAAGGAGTAATATGGACGTCACACTAGAGGAGGATGAGCCAGTAGCACTGGGTCTGGGGTCAGATGCACTGTAGGGTTGGACTTCTTCTTTCTCAGCTCCTGGCCCTGGCAGCCTTTCTCCCAGATTCTCCGTCCCCTCACAACCTGCTGGCACCAGGGCCACAAAAATATGCAGCGGTGACAGACCAGATTAGGAGCCCAGAAGCCTGGGCCCAGTTTGGGCTAGAATTGGCTGTGTGACCCCAGGCTGCTCCCCTTGTCCGTGTGATTTTTTAAAAGGGTACAACTGGCATTTTCAGGGGACAAATACACTGGCGTGGTGCACTACTCAGGGAAATTGGCTGCCCTGGCCTTTCTCACCGGAGGTGCCCCGGTCACACAACTCCAAACCCTCTGAGGAACAGGCTAGGGGGACATCTATGAGGCCATTCTAGCCCCTTCTGATGCTTGGTTCTTCCGGGCACTCCATGACATGTGAGAGCCCAGGCTCATGAGCTGGGCTGCCTCATCACAAGATCACTGTCCCAGCCCCTGTGTTCATGCTGGTCAGGGTGTGCTGGGGAGACAGATCTCTCCTGTTACTCTACTGCTAGCCCTCTGTTGCTCCACCTGTTACTCTTCTCTTACTACCTTGTTACAGCTCCACCCAACCCTCTCTTCGACAAGGTCCAAGGTCAGGGGCACAGTCATTCTCCTCCAGCTGGGCCTGTGGGAAGCCCCAGGCCCATCCCCCTCTGGATGTGTGAATGGGAGTGAGTGGGGGGGTTTGAGACTGAGATTCCTTTGCACAGGGGCTTGTCTGTTTCAGGTGGCTTGTCTCCGGCAGTGACAGGAAGGGAATGCCAAATTCACGCTGGGTAATAAATTCTGCAAAGGCAATAAAACCAAAGCGGAGGGATAGATGGAAGAACCGCAACAACTGATTAAACATTTTTGTTGGCAGTCACAGACACATGACACATTTTCTGAGGTTTGCAGCAAGGAGACATCTGGCCTTGGCCCGTGTGTTTGTGGGAGGGAATCATGGTGAGTAGAGGCCAGGGAGCTAGAGAGGGCAAGACCCTAAAAAGGCAGCAGGCTGGGAAGCAGGCACTGTTTAGGGGGTACTGAGGCACCTCCAGGGCAGCGGTCTCAGCGAGCCACTTGGGACACTCCCAGGAGGGGCAGTGTCAGGATCTGCCCCCACATTCACAGCTTTAGGCCCAGGCTTGCCTGCCAATTCCGTGGACTGCAGGAGTCGAGGCCTGGAAAGAGAACGCTTTGTGTTTGGAACGCCTGCTGCCCAGCCCCACCACACCCCACACCCAGACTCAGGGTTCTGGACTGAAGGCCTGAGGCCCAACCCTCCCCTGATTTTTGCAGGGTATCGAGGGCCATCATATAGGGCCTCCAGCTGGCCCAGAAGAGGACCTTGGGACTTTCTGATCAGGTCTGATCAGGTCTGAGGCCTGAGTTTCCTGATCAGGTCTCAAAATATTCTGTACTTCCATACCTTCACTCATGAGGTTCCTTTCCCACTTCATCCTGTCCTTCAAGGTTCTGCTGTGCTCTGAGACCCAGAGGCCCCTTTGCCACCAGGGAAGCAGCACCCACTGATCTGTATGTGTGTGTCTGTGTCTGTGTGTGCATGCATCTTCCCAACAGGCTCTTTGCCTTTTCTCCCCTGCCATTCTCCCCATGCCTGCTGCCCATTGAAATGCCCCACTGGGGCTCTGCGTGAGCTAATGTGGACCTGTGGCAGTGGTGGTAGAGCACATGGGTGGAGAGAGGCAGTGACCAGCCACCTGACTTAGACTAGCCTTCTGCTCTCTTGAGAAGAACCGGATTTCCACATGCAACTCTCCAGTCCCTCAATGACCCGCCACTGCTCACAAGATAAAGCCCAGCCTTGCCAGTCACCCTGGGCGACCCTGCCTGCAGCAAGCCCAAGTTAACAGCACTGAAATGCAGGTCAGGGTATCACTGTGACAGTCTGGAAACTGCTTGAAAGAAGTGTCACGCACCCCTGTGTAAAGGCAGAGCAATGTCCTGGGATCTGGTTTACCACGTATTTCAGTCCCACGCTGGGCTACCAGCTGGCATTAAACCCAGTGCCCACAAGGCCCCAGGAGCTTTTCCCCTCTCACATAGAGATACCGACTTAGGTATCTCACATAGAGATACCTCTCACATAGAGATACCTGACACATAGAGATACCGACTTAGGCTTTACTGGCTGACTTGATAAAGGGAGCCTCTCACCCCTGATCCCACCACTTTGTTCATGTGGCCCTCTGTTCATACCAAGGGGGCAGCTCTCGGCCTAGCCAGACCCCATGGTCCTGCAGCACCTGCTCAATCCACTGGCCAGGCATGCGACTCCATCTTCTCTGCCCTCTGCAGGCCTGAGCATCCCCCCTCAAGGGGCAGCTTCCAAACTGCTCTCTCTACCTCCAGGCCCCCGAGGCATCAGCCCAGACTCTTATCTATAGCTCCTTACTGTAAACATGACCATTTGCTCTCCTTCAGCTACGCCCTACTCAGTCTCACCTTCACAAATGTCATCGCCCGCCCCTTACTTGGACAACACCTGCCCATCCTCTCATATTCCATGCAGGGGTCACCTCCTGGGGCCCAGGCCTCCCTGAAGGGGTCGACAGCTGCCCCTCCAGCGCCATTTCCCAGCACAGAGCTCAGTTCTCTGTATTGTTTCTCCCTCTTTGCAGCCTTGAGGGCTAGAAGAGGGCTGGATGCTAGTAAATATTTAGAGAATAAAGCTTGGTCTCCCCAGGGCAGGAGTTGCCCTACAGAAGTCCCAGGGCCCCAGTCTTTACCTACCTCTGAGAAGAACACAGAGAGAATGACCAGACTGATCCAGTGAATTATGCCAGCAAACTGGAATGCACTGGAAACTGCAATGAACACAATAATGGACCAATTTTAGGCACAAGGAGTTAGGTGCGTTGATAGAGGACCTTCACAGCGTGGAGGCAGACCTCTGCGAGCCCGGGGCCCGCTCATGTGAACATTTGGATCTGGACAGAATCAGGCCAGAGAACATCCAGGGCAGCTTTAAGTGGTGTCTGTGATGGAGCTGGTAGGAGGGTGCGGGGCCAGTGGTGCTGCTCCTCCCTCTGTCTGTCCCCCCATAGGCCATGCCTCAGAATTCTAGCTCAGTCCCATCAGCTCTGGTGGGCTGTGAGCTATAGCCATCCTCCCAGAAAGGAGCCCTCCAGAGGGGGGCTTATCAAGACATTCATGGCTGTCAGAGCTCGGTAGGCAGCTTCAGTCAAGTCTACCTGAGCTTTCGGAAACCCTTACCACAATTCACAGCCAAAGCTCTGGGCACTGGGTGGGACTCAAAGCGAGCTTACTTTGAATTTTCACTGTGAAAACCCTGATGTAGAGATGGCTATGCTGGCAGGGGTGTTTGGAGTGAGGCTGGAGAAAGGCCTGGAAGAGGGAGCTGGGCCTGGTAGGGAGATGTCACCTCCTGAACATGACAGCTCAAGCAGCTGGGGTCTGCCATGCTTCTAAGTTGCTCCATTTGCCCTCCAGACGCCATAGTGAAGTGGGGAGAGCCATCAGCCCCTGAAAGCTCCCAGCCCACCTTCCACCAGACAATCCTTAGAGTTAAGGCGCTATCTCTGGAAGACCCCTTTAAAATACGGGAGCCATGGCCAACTTCAGAGCCTAATCAAGGTGTAGTTTATCAGGTAGTGACGCCAAAAGCAGGGTTCTGGGCCCAGGACAAGGGTTAGGTGGGCTCTGGTGGAGAATGGATGGGAGGGGATGCTTTCTAGAAGGCAGGCCTGAAAGACAGCCGGGCAGAGCGGTGGGCAGGGCCAAAACAAGGTGGAGGAATGCTGCCAAGAACAGGCCTACATTGCTTCTCTGCTGGTCAGGCCTGCTTAGCGTGTAGCTCAGAATTCCCTGGGGGCTAAAAGAAAAGTACCCCAGGACTCAGTGGGGAAGGCTGACCTGAAAGAGAGGAACCCAGAGCCTCCCCCAAAGCTCTGGGATCACAGAATGGGCAGAAGCCAGAACCTGGAGCATGTCTGGGAGAGAGAGGCTGCGGTACCAGGTTCCAGGTGGGAGACCTCAGGGTTCCCTGGTATTGGGCCAATGTGACTGACCCTTAGAAGCTGGGGCCTGGAGGCACCGTGGATTCTTTCCATCCCAGGCCACATGAATACTAGTGGGAACCGAGAGTCTGAGGCCTGTCTGACTCTGAAAAGACCTCCAGATGATTCTGAAAACATAAAATCTCTCCCCATTATTTCTCAAATGAATTCCTGTGCCTTTTTTTACGGTTTGCTTTAGAAGAGCAATAAATCTCTGATTGTGCGTTTTATGGAATTTAAGATGCCTTTTATGAGCTGCTATTGGATCTCCCACCAAAATCAATCTCCTGGATACTTAATTTTAAGCAAAATTCCAGTGTCGGCCAGGTTCTCAGTTCTATTCAATGCCTTGTCACAACCTGAGCAGCCGAGGGCCCCAAGTATAACCTACGACAGGGAAAGAAAGACTCTGTTATGGCCAGACCTCATAAAAAGCAGACATATGGATGAGTGGGAGGGAAAGTATACAACATGGTTTAATTGAAGACAGGTTGAGTGTAAAATCAGTGCTGGTCACTTTATGCTGGAAGATACTTTGATTGGAACCAAGGGGCCACCAGCTGCACAAAACCCAATGAGGCTTATCAGACAAAAGCAATTCTGTACTGCCTGTCATCCTCTCTAGAGAGTAGGGAGGGCTGATAGGGCATGGAAGGAGCTTTGATGGACCCTGAGTACAGAGGCTCCAGTAAAAGAACTGGAGGCATTTGAGAAAACAAGTCTAAGATGACTGACTGGGTTTGAGGATGGATCTATAGTTCTACACTTTGCCAATGGTGGAAACTTGCAGGCCAAAAATTTTATCTTTTTTTTTTTATTTGCATTTGTATAATCCGCTTTCTGAATTGGGGAAATATAGGGATCCAGGAGCTCTAACAGAAACTGCTCACTCATCTGAAGCCAAGAGTAAAGACACCTGGCTCTCCCCAGAGAGCCAGATAGGGGTCTGCGAGGGTGGGGGGCAAGAAGTGGGCACCTCCCAACAGCCATGTTGCCATGGGACATCTAGAAGGACAGAAGAGGTAGCAGACAAGCCATTGACTGCCATGTGCATCAGGCTCCCATAAACACAAGACTAGAACAAACACCAAGACACTATGGTGGGAAAAAAACTGGCCATGCCATTAAATGGCCTGATGGCTTGAAGACCCTTACCTAGGGAAAGTCTCTAACTTCTCCAAATCTTAATTCCCTTGCCTATAAGGTGAGATAAAATCAGTCATGCCACCTCACAGGGTTGCTGCGAGGGTCAAATGTATGGAAAAATCCTTTCAAAATGATCACATTATGTGTAAATAACACTGCCAAATTATGGCTGGATAAAAACACAAGCAATCATACCATCATTGTGGTTGCTGTTATTATTAGTTAGTAGAAGGTGATATGCCTCCACACATAAGAACTCTCTTTAAGATACAGAAAAGTCCAACCTAGAGAATTCCAAATGGGAACAATAAAAAGAAAAGTGCATACAGGGGTCCCCAACACTTTTGATCTCATCAGTTTCTGATCACGGAATGCTAGGGAGGGGGATTGGAGAGGCCACATTGGGTAGAAAGGGGCAAACAGGTATTTGGGGGGACAGAGAAAGAAGCTGTCAGATTTCCTCCCCGGGCAATAATCCCCATGAGCCATGGGGCCAGGGTCATAACAGTGGCATTGGGCTGGGGGCATATTGCACTGCTGGTTGGGGACCCCTGATGGATGCACACTGAATATTGACATCATATGTATTTGCATATGTATCTCTCTTGCTACTCACACTGGAGAAGCTTTATATCTATTAGAAGTTCCAGAGTCAGGAGAATCACCACCAATATTACACAGGCTACCAGGAAACTGTTGAGACTTGCACTGAGCAAAAATACCTGCCACACGGCTGCTCTCTTCCCACAGCACGGCTTCAGCCAGGTAGACCTGTGGGGACACAAGAGGGAGAGGAGGTAAGATCCTGGCCACAGCCCTGGTCCCAAACATACCCTCATCATTCCTCCCAGGCTCTACGTTTCCCAGCAAAATGCAACCTTATTCAAGAGGCCACTGGGTAGAATCACAAAGAGCAAAACCAATCATAAAAAGGTGCAGCTAGGTTTATAGGCTGACCTGGGCAACACACAGCATCCATCTGGGTTTCAGTCTCCTCATCTTTACAGTGGGTGTGAAACCCACATCTCATGGGCTTCTTGCAAACACTGGAGATCACAAAGGTCAGTGAAGAGCCTGGCTAGGTATAAGAACTGCATGAAAACGAGCTGTTATAACTGTATGTCTGTCTAGTCGTGGAACCTAGCACAAACTCTGCATTTAGGAGACCCTCAGTTTGCCTCTAATGAATGATTGATAAATTAACGAATGAATTTTCAGTGGTTTTCAGCTATATAAGAAGAGATCTGAGCTAAATCCCTATTTCTCAGAGGGGGTTGTATGGAATCCTAGTTCCACAGAATGTTAATGGTTGTTACTTGATAATTCTATGGTTGGATAGGTTTTGGAAAATTAGGGTCAAAGTCAAATGGCTATTTTTCTAGGCAGGACATTGCAGTGCCTTTAATATGTTATTTTACATCATCATGCTCAAAAGGGATTATAGTATCAGTGCTTTCCAAACTTGCTGGACAGCACCCTCATGTCACAGGGCATCTAGTGGGACTAGTGCTTCATGGAAGATCTTTTCAGAAACCCTGCCTAGATGATCTTGAACAACCACAGGTAGAGATCAAGTCACCGAGGACGGAGTTTTTCCTGAGTAGGACTGGAAGTGGGAAGGAGGTGAAAACCTCAGAGCTGGGGCAGGCATTTGATGTACTCCCTTCAGGAACACAAGATCCTAGGAAAAAGAGGTGTCTCTGAGGGGGCAGGTGGTATTGAGGCCAAACCTCATTGCCGTCTTGAGGAAGAATTAGGCATCCTGAAGTAGCAGAGACAGTGCTAGTCAGGGAGTCCCCACTTCTGGCTCCACCTTCAGACACACAGGACTATGTGTGAAGGTTATCTGTGCATTTCAGGCCTCAGCCTCCCATTTGTAAAACTCCTTAACTCCTAGGATTGTTGCAAGTTAAATGAGGGAATGTATCTGATCTATAAAGCACCATGGAGCTGAAATGGATTGTTAATGATGATGACGATGATGTTGGAAAGTTATCTGATGACCCAGACAGCTGGCTGTCCCCATCCTCTGCACACAGGGCAAGCGTCCGCTGAAGAGGGTCAGGGCCCAATGCCCTGAAAATCCTAAAGTGTCACTGGAAGAGGGAATTCTGAGATGCTCTCTTCTCCCCAAAGGAATACTGTGAGTGCTTCAAGGAGGAGTTTCTCCCTCAGAATCCATCTAGGGAAAGCTTGAAGGAGCCCCCAGTTGTTGGAAGGTGGTACAAAGCTCATGGCTCTTCAAAAAACCTGGCAGGAAATTTGGCTTATTCAAGTCTTTCTGGAGAGTTTCCAAAACCTGTGGGAATGACAGGTGCTGTCTTGGTTCTAAGAGAATGCAAAGACTCGGGGGTTCAGTCTCCAGCCTCAGGGAGCTGGTCCCACAAATAGGGGTAGAGGGATTTCAACAGGTGATTGTGGAAAAGGAAGAAGGTATTTTGGACAGGGTTGAGAGGGGACTGATGTGAGCCCCACCTGGCCCAAGAGTATGGGGTGAGGATGAGGAGACCAGCCAGGCCAGAGAGAGTTCTCACTAAGGGACAAGCAGAAGACAGGGAGACAAAGGTGAGTGGAGACCAGATTGTGAAGGCCATTGATGAATGCCTCCATCACTCACTGCAGATGGGTTTCAAAGTCTGATGCAGAAACACTTCTCTCCAACTTCTTGCAGACTCACATGGGCCAACCCATAAGCAAGAGGCTACAGGGTAGATCCCAAACTGACATCATATGGAGCTCAGTAGGGTTGCCAGATAAAACACAGAACATCCAGTTAAATCTCAGATAAACAATGAACAATTTTCTAGTGTGAGTATATCCCAAACATTGCATAGTTATACTAAAGAAAGTATTCATTGTTTATTTGAAATTCAACTTTAACTGGGTGTCCTGTATTCAGGGCAGAGGGGTGTTGAGGGGGCCTGGTAAGGGTGGCTGTGATTTGGTCAGGTGAGAAGCCAGTGCCTGTGAAGGAAAGGCCACGAGAAGGGCTGCCAGACAGAGGACTGGGTGTGTCTGTCCAGGGCGGGCAGGAAAGAAGGACAGGGGTGCTGAAGCCTCCACCTCACAGCTCAGAGGGACGGAGCCCCAGAGAAGCTTAGAGGCTGCTGCCCACAGGTGCTATCAGCTGCGTGTGGATATGAAAGACCCTTTGAACTGTAAGATCTCTTTGGCCATCACTACTCAGCTGACCTCTTCTGATTCATCTGCATGTCTCACCTACTCCCCCTTCTTCCTCTCCCAGTGTGACATTCCTGCCCCCACTTTCCAGTGGCCCTATTTTAATCTTTCACACCTCTCTTGTGGCTCATCACTTCCCCTCCCGCCCTCCTGTCAAGTTCTCCCGGATCACCGGATCACTGATCACTGCAAGCACTGTCATTGCCATGCCCCAAAGCAGACATCGCTCCAGTTCCACATCTTCTCGAAAACCCAGTCCAGTTACTTGTGGCCCCTAAAAATGGTGGCCTTTCACTGTCATCTGAAATGTGATGCAAGCACCTCCTGCAGTTATAACTAAAGAGGGGAGCTGCAAGGCCGTTTGCCTGGGCCGGCGTCAGGGTGAGCAGCGAGCAGGAAGACAGCCTGCACATTAAACGGAAGAAGCCGGGGAATGTTTTGGCCTCTGTGCCTTGTATACCCCAGGAGAATGGGATACGCCCCTCAGAGTCTGCTCCTTCTACCTCAAGCACAAAGTTCCAAAGAGAGAAGGGGATGAAACAAACTATTTATTTCCCCACAAACAGGAGACTCCAATCTGTACCTGCTTCCATGGGAGGAAAAGTCATTTTATGTTGCTCCTTAAAACACTGAAATGTCGGGGCTCCTGGATGGCTCAGTTAGTTGAGCATCCAACTTTGGTTCAGGTCATAATCTCACGGCTCGTGGGTTCGAGCCCCATGTCAGGCTGTGTGCTTCCAGCTCAGAGCCTGGAGCCTGCTTCAGACTCTATGTCTCCCTCTCTCTCTCTGCCCCACCCCTGCTTGCACACTCTCTCTCAAAAATGAATAAATGTTAAAAACAAAAATTAAAAAAAAAAAAAACCACTGAAATGTTGATTTTTGTTTTTTTGTTCGGATAGCAAAACTTCCTAACCAGACCAAGGTCTGGTTATTGTAAAGATGTAGGTGTGAAGTGGGGTGGCTGAGACTGGGAACTCACAGCCAGGTAAAGAGCTACTACTGGCAGGTGTCTGCAGCCACCCACAGTCTGCAGTCAGCAATAGCGGGCCTGGCCCCGAGACTGCAGCATGCCTTGGCCTCGGGGTGCAGCCAGGCAGGGCACCAGGCAAGTGGCAGGATTCAGAAACCAGGCAGGGGAAGGTCTGGGAGTCAGATGAATGTCAGTACCCACCACGTTGCTACAGAGGCACTGTCATCAAAACAGGCAACAACCCTTGGACAGCTTACATTTGAGTGGGTGAGAGAGTCAAACAACAAACATAACAAATTATGTTTGTAAATTATGTGGTTTACTACAGGTGGTAGGTACTGTAGAGGAAATATAGAGCATAAAGGGTGACATTTCAGATAAGGCGGTCAGCATAGGCTGCACTGAGAAAGTGACATTTGAGAAAGAGTTGGAGGGAGTGATATCCGGGGACATGGTGGAAATGTACACTAAACAGCGACTCTTCATGGTAAAATTCTACTCAGCCCCAAAGAACGTCTGACAGAATAAACACCAGAACAGGAGCCAGGAGTTGGGCTGAGTGGAGACATCCTCCTTCAGTGCAGAGTGTGGTTTAACAAACCCCACCTAGGGCAGATGCTGCAGGCATTTCTACAGTCCTTGGTGCAATGCACATGGTTCCCAAAGAACCCCAAGGCAGCTGCAGAACGAAGCCTGTGCCCCACTGCTCTAATCCTGTTCTTCTACTCTGTGCCAGCTCCACAGTCCCCTCACACTTGCTTTCAACTACCAGTCCTTCAGCCAGGCCCACCTGGGAGTGACTTCATGAAGCCCCAATTTTGCACAGGTTCAAGAGGTACAATTTGCATCATGGTGTATGTGAACCCCAGGACCCCAGGGTAATACACAGGGAGATGGACTGAACTAAAGATGGAGGGAAGCCAACCTATAAAAGAAAGGGACAGAGTATCTGATGAAGAGCAGATGCCTTGGGGCCGGGAGGCTGGAATCTGCATTGTGGTCAGTGGTTCTCAACACTGGTTGCATCCTAGGACCACCGAGAGAGCTTTAACAATTCCAGTGCCCAGATCACACATCAGACCACTTAAACCACAACCTCTGGGTTGAGACCCAGGCCTCAGAATGTTTTGATCTCCTTAGGGGGTTCCAATGTGCGGCCGAGATTGAGAACCGCTGCCCTAGGTCTCCAGGGACCAGCAGCATCAGCATCATCTGGGAGCTGGTTAGAAATGCAGAATCTTGGGCCTTCTCCGTGCCCTCTGAATAAGGGTCTGCATTTCAGTGAGATCCCAAGTGATCTAAGTGAGAACTGCTTTGAACTTAGCAAGAGGTAACAGGTATTTCAGGAGATGGATGGAGCACAGCAAGGGGAGTCTGGGAGCAAGAGAGATGAGACAATGAAGGCAAGCAGGTGCCAACCCAGGCCCAGGGAGTGGTGAGGCAGGCAGGTCCTCTGGAGGGGGAAGAAGGTGGCAGGGACACTCACTGAGACTGAGTGTGTGCATTTGTTTTTTTTTTTTTTTTAATTTTTAAAAAATTTTTTTAACGTTTATTTATTTTTGAGACAGAGAGAGACAGAGCATGAATGGGGGAGGGTCAGAGAGAGGGAGACACAGAATCCAAAACAGGCTCCAGGCTCTGAGCTGTCAGCCCAGAGCTCGACGGGGGGCTCAAACTCATGGACCGTGAGATAATGACTTGAGCCAAAGTCGGCCGCTTAACCGACTGAGCCACCCAGGCGCCCCTGACTGTGTGCATTTGGGGGCGAGGAGTGGGGGGCGGTGGGGAGTGCCAAGGCCTTCCTTAGCCATGGATGCGAGGCTGAAGCCTGAATCCAAGAAGGCTCTGGGCTTCTAGCTCCTTGAAGAGCAGGACCATGGATTCCAAGCCTCCAGGACAGAAGATGGGTTGAAGCAGCAGACTTTCTGGCTGAGGGATTGTTTGGAAATTCCAGCCTGCTAATAAAATTCCTGTGAAATTCAAATGACTCAGACATTCCTAAGAGACTGTGTTTTAGCAGAAAAATAGAATGTGTCCAGTTTCGAAATACTCTTGAGTGGTTAAATAATGACTCAAGGAGCTTAATGGGCCAGAAGGGAAATCAGCATTGACTTGCTAATTAGAGAAGATACTTCCTTCAGCATCCAGCCCAATCAAGGCCCTGGCGCTGGTTCTCAAGATGGTGTTATCCCTGGAATTGTCACCAGAGGGCAGGCGTCTCCCAATTTCATATCTTGGTACAGCAACAGCAAAGGGACAGCTCCAGGAGGCAGGATTGGGCTGCCAAAGTCTGTAAATACCAACAACCAGATGGCATCTCCTGGCAGGTAGGCAGGTGTTCTACCGTGGGTTCCACTAGTTCCTGAGGCCTCAGAGAAATCCTGGGTGGGAGGGCAGGCTGGGTACCTTTGCTGCTTCTGCTTTATATTCTTAGTTACCTTGATAACAAGTTTGAGAGAATAACTTCTAGAAAATTAAAAAGAGCTTTGGCAAATTTCTGATGTACTTTTCATGTGAGGTAAGGCCACGGGGGTGGCCAGAAGCAGGCATCTCCAGGTCACTGCTCCATCAGGCAGCATTCCCAAGCCTGGCACTGGAACAGCCCCTTTCTGCGAGGTGAAGCAGAAACACAAGTGCCAGGATAGCAAGGGCTCTTTGCTCCTGTGGGGAGTGGCCTCTCCTGCCCTAGCAATCCACTAAGCAATTGGGCCACCGTGACTGCCAGGCTGGTGTGGCTGGGAAGATGCACAATAGGAGAAGGGGCAGTGGCTAGAGTCTTGGGAATGTGGAGAACCTTCAAATTGTTCAAAAAAGGTGCTTCACAGGCAGTGGAGAGGCATGGTGTCCCCAGAGGAGGTAGCAGGCTACAGAAAAACCTATTTCCCTGTAGGCAGCCAGACCAGATGGCCTTGTCAGTCCTACATTGTGATTTTCATCCCATCAAGTCTCCAAAGAAAGGAGCTGAGGGAGGGGGTGGAGTGAGTCAGAGGTCTGTCTGGTAGTGGGAGCGGAATGAAGTCTGGAGCACTGGGATTCCCTACCTGCCCCTAAATGCTGACCTTGGGAGGCACTGCTAGATCTGAACCTCAGAACCCTTCTAAGCTGCAGAGCTCTCTAACAATAGATGAAAATTTTGGCCCTATGCCTGGAAAATACATGAAACCACAACACTGTGCATAACATTCTAAGGGGTGCATGGACCCTCTGGATCTCACTGATGATCTCACTGATTAAAGGATACCTGGGTTCCAGGTTCAAACTCTGAGTCCCCTCCTGGCCCCAAGTGCTCCAATTCTGTGATGCTGAACATCTGGGGCTGGATGTCGCAGACTTGGTGGCGGTGCCAAATGTCCACAGAACACCCCATGGCCCCACTTTACTCATCTTTACTGTATTTATTCCAGATGATTAAAACACTGTCAGTGAAAGCCATGAGGCTGACTTTAATCCAATCTCTGGCATTGACCTATGCTTGATTCTTACTGATTTAACAAACACTTATACAGCATTTACTATGAAACAGGAGCTTTTCTGAGCACTTTACAAATGTTAACTCAGCTAGTTGTTTTAAGGCAATTCTTTCCATTTTTTTCCGCTGTTAATGAATGGTGGGGAAAGCTAGACTCTTCCACCAATTGGGTTGGGTCACAACTGGAATTTCCAAATCACGGCCCCACAACTGACTGAACTCTGAGTGTATTCTTTGAGCCTTAGTTTCCTAATCCCCCAAATAGGAGTATTATCTTCCTTTGCAGGCTTGTTGTTCTAAAATATTAAAAATAACATATGTAAAGCCCATAACATAGTGCTCACTACATGCCTATAATACGTATCTACTATGATGATGATTTAGGTATGTGGGCATTGGAAAAAGGGTTAATTATCTAAATAAAGGAAGTCTTGACATTCATTCCATTCCATGCATGGTTATTATGTGCCCCCTAAATGTCACTGTATTAGGTGATGAGCACATGAGAGTGGACAAGGCCTTCATCTCACAGAGCCTGAAGCCTTGTAAGTGAATTCTGACTAAGGAGTGAGCTCCTAGTACTAGTCCACTCTGAAAAGCAAAACAAATAAAGGGAGAAAAGAAACAGGAGAGGGAATGAGCTCACACACATAGGACTTCTCCAAAGAGACAAATATCCACTAGTGATGATAACTCCATGCCCACAGGGACACCTTTTTGCTAAATATCTGAAATGGTTTTTGAGGCTTCTTTCTCTCCCAGGGAGAACCAGAACAACAGGAAAAGCACGGTCTGGCATCCTCTTTGTTCCTGCATCCAATTCCAGGAGGCAAACCACAGCGGTGCACACAGACCCAGAAATATGAGCACATAAATCTACTTCATGTAACAGGAACTCTCAGGTTGGAGGTGAGAGATGACCGTCTCAGCCATTTGTGGGAACTAAAGAAATTGGTTTCCATACTGGCAGCTTCAGTTCTGCAATCAGAGCTAAAGGTTAGCCCCATTGCCTTGGGGAAGAGAGGACGGCATGCAGCTGGGGTCAAATGCAATCTGACATTTGCTTGTCCAAGAATCTCAGGTTTCTTGCATCCTCTGAAAGGCCAATTCTGGGAAAGACAGCAGGGTGTGGCAATAAGAGCTTGAGGCTGGGTGGTAGGAGCCATCACCCACCTTGGTGAGTCACAAAACCCCCCTCTGGGGATACAAAGGCCCATACACACCATGGACTGGCTGCTCCTACCTGGGGGGACCAAGGGTATTGTCCACATACATTTGAAGGGTTGCTACAGAGTTCAACCTGACTTATTAGGCAGTGGGGTGCTGTTGGACCAAGTGGCTATAAAGGCCCCTCCTACCTCAAGAGTCCTCAATTCTCAAAACTGGTCACAAATCTGAGACTCTCCTTTTGCCATGCTTTGCAGTAGGGATGCCTGGGTAAGCTTCCTAACCAGATGGGAACCAGTGGGCTATAGTTTTCCAATTCTCTATCCAGCTCTTTGGTTCTGAGCTGTGGTTTGGCAAGGCAAATCCTGAGCCAACCACACTGCCCCTTCTTCTATTTGGCCAAAGTGTGGGTTCCAGGTGCCTCCACAGATGACTGAGGACCCTCCAACACCATAAATGCAGCTCACTTTCCCTGGGGAACTTGTCCTCGGGCTTAACACTTTGCCAATTCCAGGCAGCTCTCACGCATTGGGTAAAGGTGGTCAGAGGCACTCTGACACCACCTAGTGGTAGCCTGCAGCTGTATACCCTGCACCTGTCAGAGTCCGTGTGGATGGGCGGTTTATTTGGCTGAGAAATAATAAATCTGTGGATTTATTGCCTTCTTAACCAAAGAAAAATCTTTGAGGTTTTTGGACTACAGAAAAGAAGCTAACCTGGAAAATTTCGCCAGGAAATTTTTTTAATCTTAATTAAACCTTTATTGCTTGGCTGGGGCATCAAGAAGAACCTGCCTGGAAGCCTTAGCCTACTAAAAATATAAAGGGTCCCAGGTCACAGGGCTTGGGATCCAGCTGGTATGCCACAGGAAGAAGTGGTGTTTCATTACAGACAAATCTTACCGACATCACAAAAATGGATTAATGAAGCTCCTTTCGAACTTTTTTCTCCTTGGGGGAAAAATGATACAAAAGACTTCGCCAGCCAAGTGAAGATACAGAACTTCTAGACTGCATTTGCAAGGTCATGGCAGGGATGAACCTGCCTTTTAGCCCTGAACTCCAAAAGGCTTTTCCTTCTTCTAAAAGGACACTAAAATTGTACTAGGTGGAGTTGCCATGTTCTGAAGCATATCTGATTTATTTTCTCTAGGATGACTTTGTGAAGGGTGTGTGGAATTTCTGAGGTGGGCCAGCCACACATCACAGCCTTGCATTCTGGGGTCTGAGAAACCTAGTGCTTCCCTTGTGGCTTATCCTTGACCCCACAGAGGTCTGGGAGACAGCCCCTAATTCTCTCCAAACAGAACTGGCTTCCACTTCTCTTCATCCCTATCTTAACACAGCCCCATCCATTCACTCACTCATTCATTCAACTCATTCCTTCTTTCCATCAACACTGTCTCTGTTCCAGGCTCAAAGGATCTGATCCTTGCCCTGAGGGAGCACATGATCCAGCACTGGAGGCAGACTGGTGAGCGGACGAGTAGAGTCCAGTGTCAAGAGTGTTGAGATAAAGGGAGATAAAGGGCTAGTGGTACACAGAGATGAGGCCCTACCTTGGGTGGGGTGGGGCACAGAGGAGGAGGAGGAGGTGGTCCTTGAATGAGATAGTGTAAGGAGAAATGAGAGTATTTTGGGCTGTGGTTTAGTAGGTTCCTCCCCTTCCCCTTTGCTTCCAGCTTGGTTTGCTGGCATATCTAAAATTAGTTTAGTTCTTATTTAAAGATGTTGCTATATTGGACCTGTCTCCCCACCACCCCCCCTCCCCACCTCCAGTCTGACATCTGAAAAACCATTCCTGGCACCTATTATGTTTTTTCCCTCTGACTGAAGTTCTGACAGAAATGTGCCAATGGCATCATCTTTAAGTAATAACATCCCTTTCTGTCTACCCATCCTTCCTCCAAGCTTCTGATGTCAGGACTTTAGCCCTGACCTCTCACGTTAGACCTTTTAGAACCCTAAAATATAAATAATTACAAAAGACTGAGTATCTTTCATTACTTTATTTTTATATTTTTGACAAAGACTATCCCATCATGTCTCATGACCCTCTCTGCACCCTCTTTCCACCAAAAAGATGGACAGCACTATCTTTCTTTGTGGCCACAGAGTCTCCTCTGTAAAACGGGGGTGAACAACTCTTGTCTTGTACTGCCTTCCTCAACACATTCTATCACCATCATCTCCCTAGGGTGGAGACTCTGGGCTTCTCTGAATTTTCTCTTTTGTAGCCTCTTGTCCAGCCCAGACTCTTCAATGTAGTGTACCTGATTATAGAAGGTAGAACTTCCAGTCTACAACATGAAGTAGCCTCTTGCAAACCTAGTTTCCCTCCTCCAAAAGTGGACAGTTGGTTCACTGAAAAGCAATTCTGTGCCTCACTTCTGCATCATTGAATGGGGTTATGTCCAATGCCAAAGAATGAGAACCAGGTAAAGGAGGCTTTGGTTACATGGAAACATAAGCACTATTCACCAGGATGACAAACACAAGTCAAAACTGCATCAAGTGAAAGAATCAAGTTGACTAAATTATAGAAGAAACAGTCTAAGGAGGCAGACATGTTCCTAGATCTTTCCCAAATGATGGTAAGAAAACCTGAAGAGGGGCACCTGGGTGGCTCAGTCGGTTGGGCGTCCGACTTCGGCTCAGGTCATGATCTCACAGTTAGTGAGTTTGAGTCCCGTATCAGGCTCTGTGCTGACAGCTCAGAGCCTGGAGCCAGCTTCAGATTCTGTGTCTCCCTCTCTCTCTCTCTGCCCCTCCCGCGCTCACACTCTGTCTCTGTATCCCTCAAAAATAAATAAACCTTAAAAAATAAAAAATAAAAAAAAAAAGAAAAGCTGAAGAAAAGATCTAATTCTGGATCAAAGGCTATGAATGGAGACTTGGATCTCTTAATGGCTGTGGTAACTAGGGTGATTCTCCAATATCCATCCCACTTCCACCCCAGTAGGTAACAGCAATGTGTTTTGGGAAATGATACAGTTCAAGTGGTGGGTATGACTGGCCAACACATTTTCCCATATCCTTTGTGACCCAATTCCAGCCAATGAGACATGAAGAGAGAGCAGGTAAAGGTTTCTGGGAAAGTTCTTTGTTGCTCTTAAAAGAGAATAATGGGCAGTCATTGTCTCTTACCAGACATGAATGAGGAAGACAGGCAGCCCTCTCGCAAACTGAAGGAAACCTTACAGCGTGAGAATGAAGTCAACACTGTTGGCAACAGAATGGAGAGATGGAAGGAATCTGGTCCTTGTTGATGCTGTTCAGACTCTGGAACTGTGCTCCAAGTTACATGGGCTAATGAAAGTCCTCATTATTGAGTATGAGATGGGCTTTCCTTTGTATGCAGTTCACAGCAGCTGGCTGATAGTCCCTGATCCTTTGTGAGAAGGGTGGTATAATGAAAAGATATTAAGGCAGCAGAAATTTATAGGACCTGGAGATGGCAGAACATGAGGGATGAGGGCAAAGGAACTGAGCTGCTCCCCCAGGTTATTGATGTAGTACAGCATTGTGACCAGCTCAGGTGGGGTTCAGACATGCTCAGATACCTTCTCTGTTCCCCTTCTTCCTGTCTCCTGAGTGTTTACATCTGTGGACATACATGAAGACTTTTTTTTTTTTAAGTTTATTTATTTATTTTGGGAGAGAGAGAAAGACAGCTAGCGAGCTGGAGAGGGGCAGAGACAGAGGGAGAGAGAGAATCCCAAGCAGGTTCTGCACTGTCAGCGCAGAGCCTGACAAGGGACTCAAACTCACGAACGGTGAGATCATGACCTGAGCCGAAACCAAGAGTTGGACACTTGACTGGCTGAACCACCCAGGTGTCCCAAGGTTTGTGTTTTATCACTACTGAAGGATGAGGCACTGGTCAGGGCAGGAAGAGGCAGGGAGGGAAAGATTGATGACACAGTGGCAGGATGTGCCAGTGCGGCCCTTTGGACTGGATTGGATACTTGGTGGTAAAGAAGCAAAGGTCAGAAGCACATGGGACCAGAGCTGTGGCCACAAGCAGAGCCACTTCTGGGTTCACTGATAGTAGAGTACAGTCTGGGGGTGGGTGGGAAGGTGGCTTTTCTTCCTCACCTGGCATGGAGCGCACACTGCATGGGTACCCTGTGGCCTTGTGGTTTCTGAAGTCCCTGAACTGGGCACAAGCATTTCCACAATGGATACTGTTGATGGCAGTGGGTTCGTAGGCAGTGGACACGGATGAGAGGAAGCCAGGGGAGGAGGAAGGACACAAATTCCAGTGGTGACCACACACCTGACTGACTAGCTGCATGGAGCTTTGGTGTCTTGGAAACCACTGGCTCCAGGTGAGGCAGCAAGGAGGCTCACAGTCTCTCTAAATAAGCAAAAATGCACATGTAGCTCATTCCGGTGGTAATGGGTTGCGGAGGCCAGGCAGCTAGGTATAAGTACATGGATTGGAGCCATAGAAAATACATTTTGGGAAAAGACAGTTCAGTTTCAGGCTGAACTGGTTGTGGTTCCTCAGGCTGGACATGAGTGCTCTTAATGAAAGGGCTATTTTTAGCAATGACTTGTATGGGGACAAGTTTGTGACCAACTCAGAAGAATAGATTATTCCACAGATACTTGTTAGGATTCTGAGGTGTGTTTAGGATCCCTGTGAAGACATCCAGGAAGCAGTTGGAT